>NC_091431.1:3402281-3718457 GCF_032191515.1 Phaenicophaeus curvirostris
GGTCCAGCCCTGTTCAATGTCTTTATCAATGACCTGGAGGAAGGCATCAAGTGCACCCTTAGCAAGTTTGTGGATGACACTGAGCTGGGTGGAAGCTGGATCTGCTGGAGGGTCGGGAGGCTCCAAAGGGATCTGAACAGGCTGGATCCATGGGCTGAGACCAATGGCAGGAGGTTTAACAAGACCAAATGCCGGGTCCTGCACTTGGGGCACAAGAACCCTGAGCAGCTACAGACTAGGAGAAGTCTGGCTGGAAACTGCCTGGAGGAGAGGGACGTGGGGGTGTTGGTTGACAGCGACTGAACATGAGCCAGCAGTGGCCCAGGTGGCCAAGAAGGCCAATGGCATATTGGCTTGTATCAGACACGGCGTGACCAGCAGGTCCAGGGAGGTTCTTCTCCCTCTGGACTCGGCACTGGTGAGACCGCTCCTCGTATCCTGTGTTCAGTTCTGGCCCCTCAGCACAAGAAGGATGTTGAGGCTCTGGAGCGAGTCCAGAGAAGAGCAACAAAGCTGGTGAGGGGGCTGGAGAACAGGCCTTATGAGGAACGGCTGAGAGAGCTGGGGGTGTTTAGCCTGGAGAAGAGGAGGCTGAGGGGTGACCTCATTGCTCTCTATAACTCCCTGAAAGGAGGTTGTAGAGAGGAGGGAGCTGGACTCTTCTCCCAAGTGACAGGGGACAGGACGAGAGGGAATGGCCTCAAGCTCCGCCAGAGGAGATTTAGGCTGGACATTGGGAAAAAATTTTTCTCAGAAAGGGTCATTGGTCCCTGTCAGAGGCTGCCCAGGGAGGGGGTTGATTCACCTTCCCTGGAGGGGTTTAAGGGACGGGTGGACGAGGTGCTGAGGGACATGGTTTAGTGTTTGATAGGAATGGTTGGACTCGATGATCCCATGGGTCTCTTCTAACTTGGTTATTCTATGATTCTATGATATCCATTACAACATTAAAATAAATAGGTTATTTATGTTAAATAGCATAGTCTGAGGAGCAGCAGTTTTATTCAACTTAGACCTTTTAGGATCTGAAATAGGTGACTTTTCTCTTTCTGAGAAAAGCAGACAGACAATACAATGTAATGCTACCAAAATATTTTACAGATTTTTACAGCTTATCTGCCAAGCTATCTGCCCCTGAAGTACTTAAATTTCTTTATGGGATTGTGGACTTGTATTTGCCATCTTTGTCTAAAAACACCCGCCTCACTCAAACATACGTACTCCTCAAAGATCACTGCAAGACATACAGCATTTTCCAATATAACCAGACGTAAGTCTCAACAATAGTAGTTTCATTTAAAATACTAGTTTCATTTAAAATACACTCATTCAGAGTTATTTTTGGATTTTCCCTTTAAGTTTTGGGCAGATGGTGCCAGCGGGAGCTCATAATGTGAAGCTGTTCTCAGAAATAAGGAACTTTTGAAGACATTGTCCCTCAGTGAACTGCTGTAATATTGAAGGCTACTGACACTTTTTTTTCACAGAAGCAAAGGTTGATTTACTGGCATTGAATGGGGTGAGAACACAGATTTCCTCTTTATCCAGGTCTGAAAGTAAAGATGGTACTAATTATCACCAGCATCTGCACAGAATGTCACAGCAGTGCAAGGATTATTTTATATGACACAGCCCCCCATCAGTATTGACACCATTTCATTTAACTTCTCTCCATTTAAGCTGTTTTTTACCCATAGGAAGCCTCATGTGTAAAATAGGTAGTCCAAAAGCACTTAATTTCAGAAGATAATTGGAATTCAAGGGGGTTTTGTCTGCTTTCTTACATTCTAGCCATACTTACTTGCACAATTACTCTAGCAAAGGAAGGTGGTATTTGTAACTAAGGAAATGAATAATTACTTTCAGTTAGTGCAATAGTTACTGCTTCAGACACATACTGATAAGTATGAACCAGAGCCACTCACCAACCAATTTTCCAACCTTTACTTATGTTCAGTTACTCCTAAATTTCATGCAATCCTGTTGATTGCATTTGTTTTATAATAAAAATTTATACTTTCCACAGGAATGAGCATTGAGGAATTGGGTCCTACTGTATAATGCAGTTAACATTGAACACAATACTGAGATAAGACACCTTGTGACATGATACAAACATTAGCTATGTATTTTATTTGGCTTTGAATGTTTTCAGCTGTATCTACTGGCAGAAGACACTTTATTTGGGTACAGCCATTTTTTATTCTGTGTCTTGCCTCTATTTCTTTATTCCTAAGGCCAGTGATCATAGAGAAGTAATCTACAGTTAGTACTAGAATTTCCTCTTTCCAAGACCTCAGGTTCTTTGGAGGCTTCCCATTTTTTTTATTTTCAGCATTTCAGAATTGTGGAATTTTAAGGAAGCTGGTGGGGTTTTAGGCGTTTTTATCTTGCAGTGCTATTTAATCTAGTCAATATCTTGACTGGATTTTGATTGAAGATCTTAGAGAGTTAAGAGAATATTATCCTTATTGATCTGACGGTGGGAACTTGTGGAAGAGGAAGTGGTGATCCATTGGTCTAACTAGCAAGCTATCCTTTCTTGACATGGGTCTCTTACTCATTTAAAGGCTCAAATTCACTGAGTCACAGACTGCATTTCCAGGTAACAACGCATCACAAAACCTATCTGTATCAGGGCTTGTATTCTTTGTTCATTGAACTCCATTCCTGTAGGAAATTCTCTTCTTTCCACTAAAATTATAATGGAAGCTGTATTTGGACAACTATACTGAGAGACTAGATATCATATTACAAAATATTTCAGTTTAAATGTGGGATATGTAAAATTTCATATTTCCTCTCTCAAATTCCTCCTCAATCTAGAGACTTTTCCCCATACTCTTCCCATAACTCTTTCTTCAGTTAAATATTTCTTCTCATTCTGCACGAGAAAGACTATTAGTACAAAAATTAGTATAGATTTCCCAGTTAATGTGCATGCATTTAATTCTGACTCTGGCTAATAACAAAAATGCCTGAATTTTACCATGACTCATGGTTAATTAAATACTTTCATTTCTTTTCAGGATTTCAAGAATCGTGCTGCTGCTTAGCTTACCACACCCATCTCTTAACAAAACGAAAACAAAAAGAGAAAAGAGTAGGTGTTTTGTGACACCTATATGCTCTAATATGAATTTCTGTTTCATGCTCTATCTTCTCTTTGTCTCAGACTTGGAAAGATTTAAACCAGAACAGCTCCATAAAAGACTTGAAAGTAAACTTATTCTTCCCTTTTATGCTCACTTTACATGTTACTAATTCTTATATTTTTGTGCATATTTTCAGTTGAGTAGTAAATGCCTCAAGGTATACCCTATTCTCTGACTTTCATCTTGCTGAATGACACACAGATCACAGCTATTTTCCATATAACCTCAAATGACAAAAACAAATTCCCCAAAACAACACATCAACAGTTGTGAAATTTTTTACAAAAAAATAGAATTAGGTTGATCACATTTGATATAAACAGAAGAATGTATGTATAATCTTGAATGCATCAAAAATATGACACAAAATAAAGTGCTAGAAGGACTAGAAAAAAAATTCACATAGTGTTAGTTTGTGAAGGTGATGATCTTTTTCTCATTATCTCAATAACTTTCTTTTGCAATTAAAGATTACCTGTTGTTTTCCATCACCTATTGTTTCACACCTCGTGTGTGTACTCACGTGTGTGACACATCATTCCCTTTCACAGCGTGTCCACTTTGGCAAAGTTCTTAGGAAAAAGAGCCTGACTGAATCGTGTTGCTTGGTTTCTAAGTATTCTCTTACTTCTCATTACTGTTCTCCTTATCCCATCTCCAAGCTGCTCATTACCTTTTTATCTTGTTTTTGCATTAATGACATGTTCAATAAATAGCTGGGGCAAGATTCGGATGCTGTATTCTCATGGTGGAATTATTTACCATTTTAAGCCTGGTTTAGAATGTCATTAAAAAACAGTTGCTAAAATTCAGATTTTAGATCAGTACACCCTTAACAATTTGCATCCTTGGCTTTTTCAAGAAGCTGGCCAAGTATCTCCTTGGATGGTTAATTTTAAAAGAGACTTGCAGAAAACTGAGAACTCTAAAGGACTGAAGAAAAACTAATATATCAATAACCTAAAAATGTAAATGGGGTGACCTAGATAATTACTGGCCTGTCAGTGTGACATTGACCTAGGCAAAGTAATGGAATGACTTCAATGGGATTCGATTAATAAAGAATTACATATACAATTAATTCCTGTGAACTATGCCTATGGATACTGTGCCTTTCAAACAGTCTTGACACTTCTTCTGGTGGTTTGTGTTTAGCTGATTGTTAAACACAGAAGTACTCTTAATGTTTTATGTAAAATAATGTTTTCTCCTTGGCTACCCCTTATCTTACATTTTCACCAGCAGTGTGGAATAAAATACTATTAACAATCCAGTTCCTGGGTGAAAAGTTACAGTGGAGAGTGAGTAAAAAATGTCCTGTATATAATGATCTGGATTGTCTTCTTATAGGCCAAGTAAAAAGTGTTTCTGTGTGAGCAGACATAAAGTCATCTAATAGAAAATCTGTATAAATCTCAAAGGATTTTAGCTAGTGATTCTGGAAAAAGCTTTGGACTGTGTTATAGACTGCTAATCTTGAGTTTCAATGTGGTAGCATGGAGAACTGACAAACTGAGAATGAAGAAACAGTGGGGGGTTGAATAATAGTGGTATTATCTGTGTGGGGTTTGTTATCCAACTCTACATAAACTATGTGTTTCTAGAGAAATCCTTGATGTTCCAGTTGAAGAAAGATGAAGAAAAATTGCAAGTGGGTTCTGAGAAATGAAAATAATGAAGAGATTGAACAGTATGCCTTATAATGGAAGACTCCTCGAGCTGAAACTGAAAGTTAAAAGGAAATGGCTTGCTCATAATCTAGAAGTATCAATATGGGAAAAAGGAACTTCAGAATAGAGGCCTTTCAACAAAGCACACAAAGAGAAAACAGCATTCACTGGTTTAAAGCTAGGGAATATCAGCTCCAAATGGAAAGCACACTTCAATAGTGCCTCTAAATGGAACTTTCTCATACCAGTAGCAAATTTTCTATCAGTGGAAAATAGAAATGGAGATTGCCAGTTTCTCTAAAGGGCTTCTTCTGGTTCAAAAAGGCGTTAATTCACCAATGCCCTGTTATGTAGCAGAGTAGGCCAGAAAAGATGGTCACGGTGACCTCATTTAGCTTTATTATCTACACATCTGTTAAGAGCACGTGACTTTAATGTTGCTGTTCTATGTAAGAACGCATTCCGTACACATGCATATTTTGTTTTGACTAAAGGAAGAAAAAGGGAATTTACTCTGTTCCTGGCTATTAGAAGATTGGAAGCTTTGTATATTCTCCTCCCAAACAAAGTATTGTTCCCCCTTTGTGTGTTCCCTTTCCTAGCCAACAGCACTCAATATTGCATAATATTGTATAATATTGTATAATATACTAAGACCCCATAACTGATAACAATGTAGGGTTTTGCCTGTGTTATCATGCAATCCTTTGTAAATTAACTTCCTTAATGCCCTGTCCTGAGTGTACACTCACTAACTCACTACCTGAAATTGGCTGCTCTGTAGAAAACTTCTAGTAGTCTTTTGCCATTATTCAGCCTGTGTGTGTCTTTCAGTGAGAGGCAGCAGGTAGGGAGGAAAAGCTTCATACTGAACAAGGTTATGAGAGCACCTCTGGCAGGACTTGAGAGCTTGGAGGCATTAGATTTGGGCCATGACGAGCTAGGCAGTGCTGTGCTGGCAGGGGGGCACCGTGGTGGGGTTTTTGTAGTAAAACAGCCCCTGGAAGACAGAGTTGCAAGCAAGCTCGGCTAGTGGGTATAATTTCTTAGAGGACTGTCTATAACAGAAAGTTTGTGGTGCTTTTCAGGGCAAATTCCAGGTCCTTCTCCCTCTGGACTCGGCACTGGTGAGACCGCTCCTCGAATCCTGTGTTCAGTTCTGGGCCCCTCACCACAAGGATGTTGAGGCTCTGGAGCGAGTCCAGAGAAGAGCAACGAAGCTGGTGAGGGGGCTGGAGAACAGGCCTTATGAGGAACAGCTGAGAGAGCTGGGGGTGTTTAGCCTGGAGAAGAGGAGGCTGAGGGGAGGCCTCATTGCTCTCTCCAGCTCCCTGAAAGGAGGTTGTGGAGAGGAGGGAGCTGGGCTCTTCTCCCAAGTGACAGGGGACAGGACGAGAGGGAATGGCCTCAAGCTCCGCCAGGGGAGGTTTAGGCTGGTCATTAGGAAAAAATTTTTCACGGAAAGGGTCATTGGGCAGTGGCAGAGGCTGCCCAGGGAGGGGGTTGATTCACCTTCCCTGGAGGGGTTTAAGGGACGGGTGGATGAGGTGCTGAGGGACATGGTTTAGTGATTGATAGGAATGGTTGGACTCGATGATCCAGTGGCCTCTTCCAACCTGGTGATTCTATGATTCTATGAGGGAGATTGAGATGCCTCTGTTCAAAGCTACCTAGGCGGCCCCTCAGATTTTTTCACAAGGAAGTTCCTATGTATCTTGTGGCCACAGCCACAGGAGTGAGAGGAAAGGAAGAAATATATCATTTCCCATGGACTGGGAGGCAGAAGATATCTGCGTTTTTCCACTCAACCTTTATGGGGTTCATTATGATTGCCAAAATTAAGCAAGCAGGTGGCCCTTACCTGGCCTGTCTGGAGACAACAGTGTAATTTCTCCCAGTGTGTTGCCACTGTTTGCTGTGTACATGCCAATTGTAATGTTCCAGCTTCTAGACATTCAGATTGTTATGCGCTTAACCTGTGTCTTACACCTGTGCAATACCTGTGAGACTCTAGAGCAAGAGAAACATTATCCTTTGTAATTGTTACTCTTGTCCCTCCTTCAGTGGACACCATGTGGCAATGTTCCCCTTAGGGGCCTGGGGCATTTCTTCCAGAGGAGGAATCTCTGTATAATTGTTTGCTGGAGGTGATCAAAGCAATTAAATGTGCTGATCACTCACATAAATTCTGTTAAGTTGTCCTGCTGCAGTGTGATGAGGTCTTTGAGCAGTGTTACCCTTGTTATGTCCTGACAGGCAGCCTGAGAAAGCAACTGAATAAAGTCTCAACTGTGCGGTTTTCCTCATCTTTACACAGTTGCAAAGTAAACCAGTCATCACCCAGTAGTGGTTCTTAGGGGTTAACTTAACTGAAGACACTGAAAGTTAAATATCTGTCTGACAAGCTCTGCTAAACCCATGCTGTTCCTGGGAGAGATGACAGTGGCAAGCAGTGAAAGCACTCCAGTGGCCACAGCAGGAGAGTGAGATGATGTGGATCTGAAACCAAACAGAAACCAGCCATTTTTTGTAGTGGAGCTTCCCTGTGAAAAAAAAAAGTTTGAAAGGCTTGCCTTTCCACCCTGCTTTTGGGGCTGGTTAAACTACCTGACAACCTAGTTAGTGCTTGGCATGTAAGCTTTGCCTGTCCTTGCTATGCAGTATGAGTCATAATTAACTCAGGTTTCAAAGGATCCTTAACAAGTCTCCTCTGTCCAAACAGCTGGCAATTCTTGTTCAATGTTGTGGTCTATTTTAATTGAGGCACAATAGTCATACGAATCATAACAATAGAAAGTAAGTGTAAAAGCAGACAGGCAGCATTCAGAAGACAAACAAATGCATTAGTTCAGAAGTATGGATTTTTACAGGTGTTCAGCGCTTCTGTGCTGTCCTGAAATGCCTCCCAGCTTTAGAAAGAGGTAGTTTTCTTTTAAAGATTATAATTCCCCTCATCATTCACTTTTGTCTATCCTTTCTCAAAACTCAGAGAGAGAATCTGTCTTTCCTGAACTCCTAGGATAGGACTGGAGCTTGTCCATAACTTCTGTGCGGTGCCATACATCATATTTTCAGATGTAGTTGTCCATTACATTCAAATTTTGCCGCCACCAAGAAATCTATAAATCATTAAATTTCTACAGGTCTTATAAATCTGCTGAACAATTAAGCAGTAGTCACCAGTATTCCCTCCAGGATCATAAGTTTTCATGAATGATGTGTGGCACTATGTCCTCCAGAAAAAAAGGGAACAATGCAAGTCTTTTACTTGCGAATTTGTAAGCTGATAGAGCTGTTATTAGAAAAGGTGAGATCATCACCCACTCCAGAGACCAATATTTCTTGCCACTTGTCCAGGAAACCTAATGCCGTCTAAGAGCTCACACAGACTTCAACAAGGCAGTAACTCTGTGGCTCTGGGCCAACTTCAGATAGCAGTAACTTTGAACGTTTCTAACATACCACTGCAAAAAAGGAATTATAGATTTATCAATACTATTATTTGCTACCAAAATCCATCCTTCCTTCCTTTCTTCCCTCTTTCTTTCTTTCTTTCTTTCTTTCTTTCTTTCTTTCTTTCTTTCTTTCTTTCTTTCTTTCTTTCTTTCTTTCTTTCTTTCCTCCTTCCTTCCTTCCTTCCTTCCTTCCTTCCTTCCTTCCTTCCTTCCTTCCTTCCTTCCTTCCTTCCTTCCTTCCTTCCTTCCTTCCTTCCTCTCTTTCCTTTTTAACCTCTGTCTCTCTTCCTGTCTTCCTTTTTCTCTATTACTATTATTTATTAAAATAATTATTGGTAAAGTTCATCCTAACAGCTACCGCTGCTAATTTTGGAAATGTCTGGAGGGAGGGTAAATAGACATTACAGACATTGTGTACAATGGTAAGGCACATCTGAAACTCCCGGACCAGTGCTGAGACTGAGAGAAAAGAGGGTATAGAGGTTGTAGTGTCAAAAGACCAAGTACAACAATATCCACCTTATGTTTAGGTATGTTTTCATCAGCTGAAAACTCTTTTTGGACCCTAAGTTGTTTAAAAGCAATAAAAAGTCTCTTTGATTGCTTTTAGGAAATTTAGGAGGAAATAGTGTAATTAAATGACCTAAAATATTCACTAGATTTAATGGTAGTAATGGAAGTCTTATGACCTTCAATTCTTGTCCTCTCCGTATACTGAGACTGTCATATTTCCATGAGCTAGTGTTACCTGTTCTGAAGCAGAATTAATATTGGACACTTGATCTTTCTTTAATTGTTCAGTTAATCCCCCACTTAGTTCTTTGGTTTTTAAGATGTCACAGAGTAGCACTTTTAATGTGGGTGTCATTTGAAAATTAGATTATAGAGCCATAGAATCATAGAACTATTTAAGCTGGAAAAAACTTTTATGATCATCAAACCCAACCTTAACCTAACACTACCAAGTCCAGCAGTAAACCATTATAGTGCAGTATATCCCATCTTACAAATACGTGTGGAGTGAAATAATTGATGAGTTGTTACTTCATTTCTTATGGATTCAGACAACTATTCAGACAACTATTTTACAATACTTTCTATCACGCTGATTAAAATGCCCTTATTTAGAAAATATCTATGTGTTTTTTCTTGGACTTGCAAACTCAATGTTTTTATGGTGATATGTTTCTTGAATAACAGACTTTTAATAATACATTTTCCAAGTCTATGTCTTTAAGGATACTGAAATTGAGGAGCAGTCTGTGAATACAAGTCTTGTTCTAAGTAAACTTTCTTTAAATATAAATGGAAAGCTTGACTGTGATTTCTTTTAAGAAGTAGGTGGGAGGTATTTTTAATTACTATTAAATCTGTTCTAACAAAAATGAATGTGTTATAAAACACCTAAACATTTATAGGATGACTGTAAATATTATGAGGTAATAATCCTGCAGAGGCCTGATATAGAATCATCTTTATTAATGTAAGCTGACAGGAAGGAGAAAATAAAAAATAAAATATTAGCAGCCAGTCTTACTCTGCCTGAAGGACTTGTGAGCTACTAAAGTAATAAAGCCAGGTACACCAGAATAAATACATAAACACCCATCAAAATTCATGAACTGGAATTAAAATTACTTTTAAATATTAGCTGATCAGACCAGAGGATTCTAATTTTATGGTGCTTAACATATACGTGATTATAACTAATTGCAACTAAAATAACCTATGTAGTGGCTCTAGACATTTCTCTGGTAGTAGTTGTACTGATCTTTCCACATAGAAAGGTTTGAGTCCAAATTTCTCAGCTTTCAGAATAGTCAGAAATATACACAATGATTTCTATTATACTGCATCTCAAATGTTATGATTTTGTGGACACAAACCCAGCTCAGAAGCTAAAATGGATGGTAAAACAAGCTCATTTTTTCTCCCACTGTTGTACTTTAATGCCACAAAGGAATGTATTAGGTGTCTTAAGAAGAAGTGTTATCTTTTTCATGGTGTTTGCATGTAAGCTTGAATGTCTGGAAGCATCATTGGTTTATTATTCAGCTGTAGATATGCTTTGTGTATAGAATATTTTGTATAGACGAAATATATTGAGAAGCTTAGTGAACAGTAGAAAGTGGCTTAGTGAAGGCTACTGTGGTACAGGATAAATGTCAGTTCTTCTACACTTTCTTTATGGAAATACTAATTTCTATTTTGATATTAATGAATGGGTCTTTGAAAAGATAAGAGGTGTGTAGGCTGTGTTATTATCAAACCTGCAATGGGTTTCACGTTGTGCAGTCAAGTTCTTGTGTAACCTGAAACTCCCACAGTTCTCAAAGTCTTCAGACAGATTAGATGTCTAATTAGACAAACCCAAAGTTAATTTGTTATTAAGAACAAACATATAATTTGAAAGAAAGCAGTGAATGCAATACATCACTGCATATTACACATCTATAATACAAAATAGGATATTAAATGTGTGTTCCATTTATGGTAGGTAGTAGCCTGGAATGGGAGATATTCGCTGGTTAGCCAAAATGAGGAAAATTTGAAGACTGTAAATTAAATATGTGACAGAGAAACTGTAGTTGCAGTTTTTCCAAGGGAAGAGGGAGGAGGTGTTAGTCTGAATATGATTACATAATTCAAAATAAATTCCTAGAAACAACACAATTAATTAAAAACTGGCAGTGAAATGTAACCACTTTATACCAACATAAAATCATAGTCAAGCATTATTGCAGTTTATCACAAAAATGTTTGTTTCTATACCTTGAAAGTCAAGCTTGTCCAAGCTTGTTATTTCCAGATTGATCGAGTAATATATACGGATGCAGTATGGGGAAGGAAAACTGGTTTGGGAACAGCTTTTTTTCTGTCAGGTTTTGTGTATCCATTTGCTGGGAATGGATTCAAATCCATTTGGCTCTATAAACATGTAGTTGATAATAGCTCATGTTGGAACTTGAATTTACAGGAAGTATTAAAACTGTTAATCATAGGGTGGAGAAATTAGTGCTTCAGTAAAAACAGAAAGTTGATACTGTTTTCTGGTCTTACAGAAGGATACAGAATAGCAGACGTTTCATTTTAGCAGCTTGGTTATAGAAATCATACAGAGCAAACACTTGTTTTATCAGGCAGTTGAATGCTCTTCCTTTGGCTCGTGGCATGATCCAGCTCTTGTGAACAGGGGCTGTGAATGAAATATTAAGTCTATGTAACCAGGAAATGCTATCAGCCAGCTTCCTAATTGTCTGCTAGGACTCATCTTGGGGAGGCTGGGAGTAGAAAGGACTCAGCTGAGATTTATGCAGTTAAGTTCCTGCACCATTAACTGCTTATTCTCAACAATGACAAACTATTTAGAGGGTTGATCACCAAGCAGTTCTTGAGTGTTCCTTGAGAACTATTTGATTATTGGGATTCTGCTTCAAGATATAGGTGGTGTCCATTAGTCCTAGAAAAGCTGCCTATGCTTTCCTTGTCTGGATAGTTATTTTTGCAAATTTAACTAGCAAATTTGAGGGGTTACAGCCTAGGCCATCTAGATGGTGCATGTGTATTTTAGAAGGCAGTTGCTCAAGTACCATTGTCTCTTCAGACTCTGAAAATAAACCCAGTATCTCAGCTTCATTCCGTTCATATAATAACTGTTCTCAAAGATTTTAAAATTATTATAATTTCTATGTCAAATAAAACTTTGCTGCTTGATCCCTGAGGATGTTCTTGGCACCTCCTAGGGATTTTATGAGGACTCAGCTCTTGTTTCTGGGTTTAGAAAGAGTGGTACTCAGGCAAGGAAGATAATCAGTCTCTGTTGCTTTTCTTTCGACATGAATTACAGTACACAATGTGTAATGTAGCCGCAGTGTAGCTGTGCAGAGATGAATCGGCTGCAGGACTGCAGATAAGGACAAATCACATACCATACTGTGAGAGCAAATTGAGGGAAAACAACACACGCTTATACTAACTGACATGTTGATGAATCCAAATTACCCTCAGCAGCCCTGAATAGAGTCATGGTCAGTATCACATCAGTCAACTTGGCTCTTGACAGCTGTGGTGCAGTTGAGTGCAGTAGCAAGTGGAACTAACGTGGGAAGTGATCTTCACCTTGCTCAAGAGCAAGTCTTCTGAGCTTTGTAAGAGAACCTACCTCAGTAGTGTGTTGCAAAATATCAGAAATGAGATATACAAAACCAGTGTGAAACAAGAGAGTAATCCACTGTAGTCCTGAAAAAGGGAACAGAAGAGGGTTCTTGCAGCCTCTCATAAAAGAAGTTTAGTGTCAGTTATATCAGTCTACATTTGCATTTAATTTCCAACGCTTCAAAATGAATAAGGGTTTGAAAGTCAGTAGTAGAAAAGCATGACATTCTTTATTAATATTTTAATCTACACAGACTAGATCTAAAAGACTGAAAAGAACTTGTTAATTAATTTTGTTGTGGAAAATCAGTATTCCAATTTGTGATCCAAATGTAAATCCATGTGGGAGTTGATCAAATATTCTTTATAATGTACATAATTAATATTAATCTTAATATTTTTTCCTGACAGTATTTTTCTGTGAGGGTAAAATGACTTATTTGGGAATACTAGTATTACAAGGAGAGAAAGGAGGGGGAGGGTTATGAATTAAATTTCATGCTTATACATGCAATATTGTACACTTGTAACAGGGGTATGATCACTTTGATTTAGTCAAACTATGAACAAACTTGTATCTAAATATTCTGTTTCCCCAGATGCTACAGGAAGCTAGTATGCTAGTATTGATTTATTTTATGAGTAGATGGAAGCCATCACCACACCTATAACAACTTGGGAAAATCTAAGAAACACATGCAATTAAAATCTGATTCAGATGTAAGGTGAGAAAATATTATAGTTACATGAAATACTGCATTTCTAAAAAAAATAGCCTCTTCAAGATGAGTACAGAAGGACCAAGTAGACCTTTTTCTGCTAGTAAGTAGATTGCTGCAGCTTTTAAAGTCGTTGAAGTCCATTGCTTTGTGGGGGAGCCTGGGGCTTGATCTCTGATTTTGTCCAAGCCTTAGTTGGGCAGATCCCCTATAACTTAGAGAACAATTGAGAAGAATATTTGAAAAAGGCTTAAGGATTTTGCCCATTTGGTGGAAATGTCAGGCATTGAAAATGATCTTTTTGTGACAACATTGTGTAAAATATCGGTTACTCTCCCCTAAGGTCTAATAGCAACAAAGCAATTTGTGAAATAATTTTTGACGTTTGGTTTCACGGGTTTTGTTGGCATAAGCAACTATTTGTTTTCAGGAAAGTGCATTCAACAATTTTGACAAACTGAAGTCTTTTGTTGTCACAGGGACTTTTTTAAACTATAAGTCTTCTTAAAATTTTTATTTTATTTGACAGTATACCTTTTTGGATTAAAATTTTGAATGTTTCAAGGCTTAAGGTCGTTTATTGATTTTTACCTTAACAGAGTGTTTTACGTTTCAGATCAAATTAAATGTTGTGCTTGAACATTTGCTACCTTTGCCCTCTAAAATATGATTTTGCTTTACAAATAAAAGGGTTTTTTTATTGTTAGGATACAACTTGTCTGCTCAGTTAAGGAAGAAATTATCGTTTCCTCAGCTCTCTTAGTGTCTTCCTCCTTTCATTTCTTTGATTATAGCCTCCTCTTTCTTGCTGAATATGATCCAAAATTTTGGCTATACTTTCATATTATGGAACTTTATTTTAGTTAAGTCCAATTCCTATCAAAAGGAAAACATCTTCCTGTAGACTTTGTACCATGTGGGAATTGACTGATAGAAACACAGAAGTTCTGGTTTAAATTTCCTGACAAATAACAAGAAGTCATGGCAGTCACTTCTGTAAAAAAAACACTCTGGTCATTTATAGACACCACTAGATGTGTAATTACAAGAAATGTTAAGTTGAAAGGTGTACCATTATGAAAACTAAGCAGAACTTACTTGTCTATAAATATTAGCCACTAAACTTGCCTTTTCTTGTAGTGGTAGAAGTTTCATTTCTTCAGGAGCTTTAGAAAAATCTTGATCAGAATTAACACCATATTTCTTTATTGATATTTTCAATCTTGTCATGTTGCTTCTTTCACATAGTCTCTAACTTCTCATCTATTTTATCATTTTAGATGTAACTGGTCTTTCATAGCAGAGACTGCCTCCTACCTACACCTTTCTTTTCATTATTGGGGCAGTAACCATTGAGACTTCATTCAGACTATCACTTTATCTCAACGTGAACTAATGAAATCAAAAGAGTAAACTGTTTTATTATTTCTGCACTGGTGACAGATTGTTAATTTCAAAAATCAGATCCAAAGTTTCAGGAACCCTAGCATGTTTGGAATGAACCTTTGCACATCTTTTCTTAATTTATATTATAAAATCCTGCCAGAGAAAAAGCGCTCTTAGAACAAAACTCTGGAACAACTTGGAATGGTTTTGTTATGAAAAGTTGTCTAAGCACTCGCTATCTAAAAAGTCATTAAATTTTGTATGATAGCCATTTCAAGATATGATATACCTGTTCTCCTGAGAGATGAAAATATGTTTACCTGTGAAGAAGAGAAAACTTTGTGAGTTTGTGTAATTTCTTCATTTTTTTCGATATACACTTTTACATGTTTTACCTTAGTATCTATCTCTCCCATCATGAATTATAATTTACTATGACATATTTGCAATATTTGGTGCATTAATGTTCTGAGTGTCCTAATGTATGCTTGCTATTACATGTATTCTATGGATTTCAGATCATATAAACATGGAAAAGAGAACAAAGGTGGGGTTTTTTTTCATATTTTGTTCCACTTTGCGCAAAGATTATTATTTAACACACTTGGGTGATTTGCTATTCTACTCGCTTATGTACGTATAACAAAGTATATTTCTCTGAGTGATGCAGAAAGCTTTTCTGAGCTTAAAATATGCCAAAGAAAAATTATATGACCTGTTGTCACTAATCTAGATTCATAAACTTACATTAGTGTGCTGTTATGGAAGGTTAATGCCTTCTGATTACCCTTCAGGGTGGATATAGAAATTCACTGTGACAAAGTGGTCCAAGGCCAGTTTAATTCCTCATTGCCAGCTTGCTTTATTAAAATTGTCTGGACTGGTTGGACTTGCAATATTACCATAATAACCACTGAAATCAGTTTCTCAATGTATACACATGCAGAATTTAATCTGAAATCAATGGGATGACTTTGCCTTAAAGTCTTCAAGTACAAAGTCATTCTGCTGAAAGATAAAGTTTTTGCTATTAATGTTCTGCTTTATATTATTTATTTCTTATTATTATCTTGCCCGGTGAGACTGCCATTCCAATAACCTATTGCAATTTGCTAATACAACTTTGAGTGGTGGGCAATAGAGAACAAAACAGTGAATTCAGTCCTATTTGAAACTGGGAAGTTTCAAATTCAAAGTTCTTACTGTTCTAAAGTTCATAGCATTAGAAATGCTCAGTTACTCTCAGTGTCCACATTTGCTTAGATGTAAAAGATGAATCTATTATATTTATAGCTACAAATTCCCATTATAAAGTACCGTTGTAAAGAAATAGTCCCTGTAGAAAGGGTTGTTAGGCCAAAGTCATTTTAAAGATGTGCTTTGAAAATACCTGAAATAATTAAAACAATGAAGCTGCCTTCATTTTTCTTTTCTAGTTGTGCAATAGTAATAGAAAACACATACCATATTTTGTATGTGCAGTAGAAAATCACTATTTACATTCCTGTTGTTTTGTCCCTGTTTCTACCTGTGCTTTACCTGCAGACTTTGTTATTCCACAGAGGAGGAGAAGGGAACCAGAATTTGTCAGAGTTTTTATTGGCTTCTGAGACTCTTTAAACTGCTTTGACTCTTCCTTATAGACTCTAGAAAAGAGAATGAAGCTTCTTCCTACTTTCCATTCAGGGTTGGAAGACTGCTTCAACATATAAAGTCACTTGCCAAATGATAAGGATCAATAAACAATTAAGCCATTCTGCTCCTCCTACTAAGGCAGAATCTTCTATGGTCATTTTCAGATAGTTACAGCATGTATGTATGCATATATGTATGTGTATATAAATACATTTATGTACACACGTATCTGTGTGAACTTTTAATGAGAGGAATAGCAAACTGGAGTGCAAGGATTTGGTTTTGTTCCTAATAATATGTTAATTTATCTCACAGTGCTGTAACAGGAGAACTAGTTGCCTAAACAAAGGAGTCTACAGTTGTTTGAAGAGCCTTAAATTCTCCATTTTGTCCTCCAGCAGCTACTCCAGAGCAATGTAGGTCTGCCCTGGAAGTCTTGTGGCATATGTGCCAACTTTGAAGATCTGTCTCAATACACCCTGTGAAATGGCACTGGGATACCTCACCCTGACAATGAAATTTAGCCCCTGGATTCTTATCATTCCCACAAAGAAACAGGTTTGATAGTGTATGATGCATATGCTATAAGAGGGGTTTTGCCATTGAGATGGAAAGAAGTGAATTTGGCTGACAATATATTTATTTGTTCTGATTTCTAAGATTTATCTTAATTCTTGTTGCTATGTGAAAAAGCTATTTGTAAGAAAGCAGCATCAAATGACAGGCAAAGAAAAAACCATATAGCCTTTCAGTGGTGTACTTAATTGCCTGTCAATCTTCTGTGGTGTTAGCTAAAGAGCTTGTGCAGGATCACTCTGCTGCCCATGCATGTCTGAGCATAAGAGAAGCCCTTCTCACTCTGGGCCACACGATCACATCACCCAGAGGAGAGAATGGCTGAGGGATGCTGCTCCTGACCTGATGTGGTGGGGAAGACAGAGGACATGTGAATGCACATGAGCACCATCTTCTTTCCATCAGGCCTCTGGCCTGGACAGGCGCACACTCTCCTGGGTGGAAAACTGGTTGGCTGGAGGGCCCAGAGAGTGGTGGGAAATGGAGTTAACTCCAGCTGGAGGCCAGTGACAAGTGGTGTCCCCAGGGCTCAGTGCTGGGTCCAGCCCTGTTCAAGGTCTTTATCAATGACCTGGAGGAAGGCATCGAGTGCACCCTTAGCAGGTTTGCGGACGACACCAAGCTGAGTGGAAGTGTGGATCTGCTGGAGGGTCGGGAGGCTCCAAAGGGATCTGAACAGGCTGGACCGCTGGGCTGACACCAATGGCAGGAGGTTTAACAAGGCCAAATGCCGGGTCCTGCACTTGGGGCACAACAACCCTGAGCTGCTCCAGACTAGGAGAAGTCTGGCTGGAAACTGCCTGGAGGAGAGGGACGTGGGGGTGTTGGTTGACAGCGACTGAACATGAGCCAGCAGTGGCCCAGGTGGCCAAGAAGGCCAATGGCATCTTGGCTTGTATCAGAAACAGCGTGACCAGCAGGTCCAGGGAGGTTCTTCTCCCTCTGGACTCGGCACTGGGGAGACTGCTCCTCGAATCCTGTGTTCAGTTCTGGGCCCCTCACCACAAGAAGGACGTTGAGGCTCTGGAGCAAGTCCAGAGAAGAGCAACAAAGCTGGTGAGGGGGCTGGAGAACAGGCCTTATGAGGAACGGCTGAGAGAGCTGGGGTTGTTTAGCCTGGAGAAGAGGAGGCTGAGGGGAGACCTCATTGCTCTCTCCAACTACCTGAAAGGAGGTTGTGGAGAGGAGGGAGCTGGCCTCTTCTTCCAAGTGACAGGGGACAGGACAAGAGGGAATGGCCTCAAATTCCACCAAGGGAGGTTCAGGCTGAACATTAGGAAAAAATTTTTCACGGAAAGGGTCATTGGGCAGTGTCAGAGGCTGCCCAGGGAGGTGGTTGAGTCACCTTCCCTGGAGGGGTTTAAGGGACGGGTGGACGAGGCGCTGAGGGACATGGTTTAGTGTTTGATAGGAATGGTTGGACTCGATGATCAGGTGGATCTCTTCCAACCTGATGGTTCTATGATTCTATGATTCTATGATCGTGCTGACAGCTACATGGTGCCAGCAGGAGCAGCACTGTCACTTCCACGCAGCAAGGAAGGAAGCAGAAGACACAGTGTGGCTGAATTCGCTCCCTGGGGAACAGCAAGTGTTACCCTAAACAAACACAGTGTGCACAACAACACACATCACCAACATGACCCCAGTCCCCAGTGAACTGTGGCAGACCCTGCTGATCAGCATTAAAGCAGTTGTGCTTCATTTACCACTCCTGTTCCTTTGGCTGCTTTGCATTTAATTTTGTGAGTAAGCTCAATTTTTGCTCCTTTCAGTGCCTCTTTGTTTTGCTTCACTACGCAGATAAAATAAAATAAGCAGCTGCATCCACTTCTGGTTTACTGTGCTATGAATGCCAGCTCCTTACGGATACTGTGCCTCGCACTGGGATTTTGGAGGGTGCAGATGAAGGCAGCTTTCATCTGCCATCTCTCAGTGGGTACCTCAGGGCACCTCAGCTACAGTCAGAGATCCAGCCCAGGGTGTTTTACTGCTATGCCTCCTTACCAAGTTCCATTTTCCGATGCAACTCACAAATTCCACCTGAAAGAGAGGCCTTCTTACTGTAAGAAAAAGTAAAACTGTATTTCTTGTGACTGCTGCTTGGATGGCCTCGAGGGCTTCACTTTGGACTAAAATAAATAGCCTGTGCAGCAGGTATCTATGGTCTGCGGGATCATCATGTAAAAAAATCAGAATTTCTTTGATAAGAGCTGGTGAAAAGCGTAAGTTTAGACAGACTTGGCTTATTCTTAGTAATTTAAAATACTAACACTGCCAAGCTGTATTTAGAAGGTACTTATGGGGGTGAGGGTGGGTGGGCTGGAGGGTGGTGGTGTTGGGAAAGCAGGGAATAAATTGGCTTCCTGCATCCTGAAGCTGTGTATGGAGCTGTGCTGTCTTGTTTGGCAGAACCAGTTCACCAGCTAGAGATGTGCTCTGGCCTCAGGTGATGCATGACAGGAGGGCTCAGACCTTGGAAAGTGCATCTTGGTGTTGAAAGAATAACTCAAAACCTCACACACAAATCAGTAATTTGGGAAATGTAATAAAGCTTACTAGGAAGGAGAAGAAAGTTGGACTTGAACTTTCTGGTATCAGTTTTATGCTTTCTATGCAGTTATTACGTACAGTTATTGTGCAAGGAAGCATTGTTCAAAGCACATTTTTAACAGGTCAAATGAAGAAAGGTCAGTGCTATTCACAGAACTATTACTAGGAGTTTCTATTAATAAACATGAGGAAATAATTTACAAAACAGTGCTTCCATGATAATCAGATAATGGAAGATAATAGTACCTGCTGTGTTAAGTTACTTTCTACTCACTAAGCTCAGTCCACAGAATAAAATTGAAGGCAGGAGAATTCCAGAAAAGTTATGAGGCACCCCAGTATCAGCTGTTCAAATTCTGCCTGGAAGTCAGGCTATTGCTGTTCGGCTTTGGGAAATTATAACCAAAGTCACTGCAAGGAAACAGATGAACTCTTTCTTGGGACGGAAGCCAAGCTGAATGCTATTCTATAAAAGTTCTTGCATTGTGTCAGAGTATCAGGGGAAAATTTTCACCACCCTTCCTTGTCGGTGCACATGATCACAAAATTACTGGGTTTCTTTCTTCTGCTGTTGGGACTGGAAATCTGCAGAGTTTTGCACAAATGTCTTAGAAAGTAACATAGGGGAGGGCAGCTTTAATGGAGGTAGAAGCATGCATAATTATATGTAGCAACACTAGTGGAAAAAGAAAGCCTACACTCACTGAAACGTCCCAGTGGTGTGAAAAACAATAAATCTAGATCATGTTTGTTAAAATTTCAAAGGGGCATAAGTATAAACTCAAAAATAGTTTGCCATGTAGTTTGATATGAAAAACTACAGCCACCAATAGATGTAGTGCTAAAGAAATCATTTTGTGGGCACGTGTATCATGCCAAAAAGCTCTTTGTAAATATACTTTAATTTCATTTGCTTAATGGAATAAGCTATAACTGTAAAGTGTTTAAGAGACCAAAACATCAACTAAAATAACTACTAAAGGATGTTTAAACTTTTTTTTTATGCAACTCTATCAGTCTATGGGTATCAGTGAAATGTTTCAAGAATACACTTTTTCTCGAGAGTGGTGTATTGGGGAGTACTCAGGGAACAGTTGGCACGGTTCCCCGTACTATTGAAGTAGGAGTGCAGAGTATCTGTGCTATTTTGTGTAAGCCTTGCATCTAAGTGTTGATGGGAATAAACACTAGACAAAAAGTCCTCACTCTTTTCTGTGTTTATATGATCAACACAAAAAATATACAGGACAAGACATGAGATTAGAGAACATAAAAGTTTATAGCCTGGAAAGGGAGGTGTCATGGCAAGGGGAGTGAGCAGTATGAGGGACAGCATGATGATAGCTTATAAAATGTATTCAAAGTACAAATAAAAGAAGAAAAGTTCTCAGGCTTAAACAAGGAAGAGAAAGCAATCCAAGTTTGGACTCGAATTATTCAAGCAAGACATCTAAGCAACAAGGAGGGTTGGGAAGGGGGAGGCTGGGAGCTAGAAATTCTAAGGAAAAAAATAAGACTGTTGGGACCTGCTGGTGGCATTGTCATGGAAAACCTAGTGTGACCAAATGGGTGTTTTCTGGTTCTGTTTCCTGTGAAGCATATCCTTCTACTTCCCCCGCAGCTACAGAAAAAGCTTGTCTGCTGTGGGACTGCTGCGATGGTATCGCTGTGGGAAGAGTGTAGGAGTCTTTTTATCTATTTATACTTGTTTTACGCATGCAGCAGTAGTAGAGGTGGCCGGGTGAAGCTCAGAACTCCTGGTTATATGTAAGTCAACCACTTAGCTGCATGTTTAGGTATCTTAAAAAATGGAGGAAGAGGGAAGAAAACTATTTTTTATGAACCTCAAATCTTTGCTTTTTTGAAACTTACATGTACATTTAATGATTTATCAACACAGTATGAAACCTGCCAGTGTAACAGGAAAAAGAAAGAACACATTTAATTACTTAATAAGATTGCATAATAATTCTTTTAGGTACATATTTTCATGAAGTGTTGCAGTAGTTTTCAAGCTGTATTTATTACTGTCTAGATTTTCTGTTCTTTCAGTGGAATTGGAATTATTGTAGGTATGATGTGGTACTCTGTCCAAAATCACCTTATCAATGACTTGGCAGAGAACGACTTATGATATAGTAAGTGATTCTTTACCAACTCTCAGAATTTATCCTAACCTAGAAACCTCACAAAGCCTGTATGTTGTTGAAAATCAGCAGATATTCCTGGGACAGGAGAAAGTGCGATTACAGAAATAGGCTGGGCCTCCTAAAGTAGTTTACATAGCACAAAAGTGTATCCAGTGTGTACTCTTCAGGCAGCAGTCGTTTCCAATGGTGGAAACTGCAAAAATCTGTCTCCTGTTTCACAACAATAAAGCCACACCTCCTTTAGACTTCTTCCAACCACCCTACCAGGAGCAACCCCTACACTAACTTTAGTACAGTGGATGGTTGTGTTCAAGCGAACCACTTTGTTATCACTTGTTTTCAACACGGTGAATCATATTTGCATAATGCTTGACTAACTTACTATCAAAATATTAGCTGGATATGACTCCAGTATAAGCGGCTTACTCCTGTATCTGTCTACTGCAGCAGTATAATGAAAGTGTTGATAGGAAGAGTTCTGTTTCACTCAGCATTGTGCTAAGCTAATACAATAGCAAAGAAACTTACTTAGAGACTGTAAGGTATTAAAATATGAATATTTAATATTGATACACAGAATATATGAATGTTAATCTTACCCATTGTTGTTCCTAGATACTGCCTTGGGGCATTAGGAAATAGTGCGTTTCTGATTAATCCAAGACTTGTACCACATGAGCACATGTGCATTGTCCTGATAAGGTTAAAAAAGTATGTTTAACCAAGTAAACATATTAGGAGTCTAAGCTATTTCAAATTTGAAGCTTTGATACTAACTCATTGACTTTTCTAATGGTGTGAAAAATAATTCTCTCCTTATTGGCTCCATTGGAATTTATTAACAGTTACTAGAACAATTTGAAAGTCTGTAAATCTGTGGCTTCACTCTATTTTTAGACAGAACAGCCTGTGCTTTGTTCTTTACATTAAAACAATCTAACAACGCTTTTGGGATGTAGACCTCCCAATATCATAAGGTTCTCCTGACCTGTGATCCTGGTGCATACCGAGTCATACGGAAACTTACAAGACTGTAAATATCTGAGGAAAGAAACCGGTTCTGGATGCCTAGCCTTTATCAGACAGGTACTACATGTCTGTAACACAGCTTTTCTTCGTGGAATATTCTAACTTTTTCCAGAAGGCTTAAAGGAATTCTTGGAATATTTCATGGATTTCTGAATGTGATTGAGAAATGGTACATGTGCAAAAAAGATTTCCTGCAAAACTTTTTGCAAATTTTGACTGAGAGTAACACTAACACCCACTATGGCTGTGTATTAACCGCAGAATTAAAAGTGCATCTCTTTCACATGTTTCCAAGGCAGCTTTTCATAGACAATCTCAGCACTCAATGTTTTTTCTCTGTTCACTAGCTAGCTGTTCAGAATTTCTCATTATTTTGGTGAAGAATTGTTCCGTGCCAGCTGAGAAATGCTTAGGATTAGTTTGCCAAATAGTTTGGGCTGAGAAACTGCAGATACCATCTGGAAATTGTATTCATATTATCATAGAATGTGTAGTATTAATAATGAAATGCAGATATATCATGGAATTGGCACATGAATAGATTCACAAAATAGGCATGTATGTCCAGATCTTTTTAACACAAAGTGACTAGTGTATGCATATATTTAACATAAATGCAAATGAACTTGTGTTGCAATTATCGTTGGTTCTAACTATGGAAGGTATTGCACGTATGAAGCTCTTGTTTCTTTTGTACTATGACAGGCATAAATGATGCAGTCTGATTGACTTCTGGGTACCAGTATACAAAAAAAATGTTGAATAGTAATAATGACTGATAGACATCTAGAAAATATGCTTGTCGTGATGCAGGATATAAAGAAAAGTGAAGTGAAATCAGCAAAAATAAGACTTTTAGCTGGAATATTCTGTGGTCAAAAAGGCAAACTGAACTTAAAAAAATTTAAAAGAAGACCAAAGATGCCCAAATAAGCAAAAGGAGACGTCAAAATGAACAGCAGAATAAACACCTCTATCAGCAAAGGAGAATATGCTACGGCTTTAAAAGTTAAAAGAAGTAAATAATAAAAAGTATTTTCTAAAAAATAGTGGGCATTGACACTTCATTTTTAAAGAATATGGGGGAAATAGCATTGTGATACTGTGTTGGTAAAATGGATTGAACACTAATAGAGATATTTGATTGGAAGCTAATTAATGCATATAATAAAATAAAATTAGCAGGTGACACTATAAAGACAGAAGCAGCATAAGATAATGCAGAGAGGAGTCATCCTTTGGAAAATGTTACAACTACTGATGACATTTTATTAAATACTAAATGCATTTAAAAGAAAAACAAAGATGTTACATATTATCGTGATGATTTTTTTTTTAATTTGTAACTTTAAAACATTTGATATCTGTATAACAAAGTTCATAGAGGGATGTCTTCCACAGAATACATGTCATGAGAGAAACAGGTAAACACTACTTCACAGCCTAATGAGGCACAGGTCATATTAAGTCCCATGGAAATAATATAAAAATATAAAAATATAAAAATATAAAAATATAAAAATATAAAAATATAAAAATATAAAAATATAAAAATATAAAAATATAAAAATATAAAAATATAAAAATATAAAAATATAAAAATATAAAAGCAGCCTGAGGAAGTCTTAGTAGAATCCCCTGATGAAGACAGGAATACATTTAGGGAATAACATTGAATGCATCTGTTTGAAAAAGCAATGGTGAAGTTGAGGGAGGGCATATGCTCCCTCAGACTCAAAGCACATGAGGATGAGACTAAGATACAAGCCAGCAGAAACCATCACAGATGTCGTTTTGAAGAACTGGAAGACAAATAACGAATAACTTGAGAGTGTGAATGAATAAAATCCCAAAATTCGGGGGAAGAGAGGGACATGGGAGAAAACAGAGGGATGAGACTCAAGTTTTCTTAAACGTCTGCTTAAAGCACATATTCCTGTGAGGGTTGGACATTAGAGGGTGGGACATTGGATGATGACAAATGATAAAAATCTGGTCTTAGCTCTTAACTAAGAGATCTCAAACTCTCTAATTGGCTTGAATTGCAACCTGGGTTTTACACGTGATTTAAAACATAATACGGGCACGAAAATTAGAGGACGTCATCAAGTTTTCTCTCAAATCTGTACTGAATTAATTAAAAAGAAGAGAAGTTAGAGTTTGGAGTACTTTGCTTCAAAATGAAATATCTGACTTTTCATTGCCAGACTTCTATTTTGTTTCAAATGTATGTATAATTTTAGAGGTAAAAGGAAAAGACGAAGCAAAGTTAAGGAAGAGGTGATAACATGAAAATATTATGGGACATTGCCTATCACGAAGATGACTGGGATTGTATGCTCATTCTTCCCTGTCTATTTGAGAGGCTGTGTAGTTTCAGTTCAATTTCAGTGGAATAGATCTTAAGGTAAGTTGAATTTTACTACAATCAAGAAAGGGTAAGAATATAATGATATATTTTCAATAAATTAACTAGAAAAATCAATGCCCAATGTTAATCTCTGTTACGAAACAGTGGCAAATTTGACATAGTTCTGAACTTTTGTGGTGATTTCTGCTTACTGTACAACTATATGAGGCTTCAGAAGAGATAAACCGTTTTTAAGCCATTTACTAGAGCAACAGATGCAGTTATGTTTGCTTAGATATGTTCAAATTAATGAGCTTTTGTACTCATCCAAAGAAAATACTTTTAGTAGTTAGGGGTGGTTGTAAGTCATATGACAATTTCTGATTATTTTTCTTTTATTATTTCTTAACAAAAACCTGTATCCAAGAAGATAAGCAGGTTTCCAGAAGGCTGCCTGATGATGTGGAACAGCTGATGAGTCTTCTACACTTGCAAGTGTGGTGAATTCAATATCACTGCTGCAATTATCCCACAGTCCTTACAGCCCCATCCCCAGGTAGACGCGTGGTCATCGTAGGGACCTGCTTAACCATTTTTTGCCATTTCCAAACTGTGAAATCTATCTATCACCCTTTCATCACAATTTAGAATGACAATTTTTAGTATTCCACTGAAATGCTAGTCACCTATATCTGAGTCTTTGGTAAGTTACTCTGCAGCTGGTCAGACAGGTGAAGACTTGACAGAGCAGTGGCTTTCTGCAGCCTGCCATTTCTCTGAATCATAGAATGATTTGAGCTGGAAGGGACATTTAAAGGTCACCCAATCCAACCCCACCTCAATAAGCAGAGACACCTTCAACTAGATCAGGTTGCTTAGAGTCGCATTCAGCCTGACCTTGAATGCTGGGCTGGCTCTGCAATCTTTGTCTGTTATTTCCTCTGCAGTTCTAATTTCTCCCTTGATCCACTTTTACACTAAGAGAAAGCTGTTGGCACAAATATAGTTGCTTTTTCCTGGTAACTTACCTGATGTCTGTTTCATTATTAATAAATTTTATTTGTACAAGAGGTCACTTCTGTTATCTGACTACTGAATGTTATAAAGAATACAATTTAAAATTCCTTCTTATATACCTAAAAAAAAATTATCATTACAAATTATTCCTAAAAGTGTTATCATTGCCTTTTGCTTTTTATCTAATAAAAATAGCTGAGTGCTGGTTTTGCTTCTTCTGTAAGGAAGTATCCTGAGTGCCCTCAGACCTCTAAATGGAATTGTGCTGTATCCATGCTCATGCAAACTTATTAAATACTCCGACTTGGTTGCGTTTTTCAGACTTTTACTTATTTTTGATGAAGAACTGAAATTTAGTAGATTGGATATAGACGTGTATGACAATTATTTCACTCCTGTTGCATTTTGTTCTCATTTTCACCCTTCTTTGCCTTCCATCTAGCTCATTTATAACGGTCTGCTCAGTGGAAGTTATTTTCTCAGGTAAACAACCCTGAATGGGTGGTTTGCTGCTTGCTGGGTTTTTTCAGTCATATTTTGTTTTGGTTTAAATTTTTATTTGCTTTTTTGCAGGGGTCAGATGATTTTATCAGGAACATATTCTCATGTGTGTGGCAATTCTTACATCCCATCTTCTCCATCCACATTAATTAACATCTCTGCATAGAAGTCAAGACGTTGCATTGCTGTTGTATTGATATTCTAAAGGACAAAAAAAAATCCACACTAATGGTGCTAGTTGTCAACTGGGGGTGCGTTGTGATGAGGTATGTGTTCCCTGCTTCATTCCTTTCAGTCCCTGATTCTGACACAGCTTGCTGCAGATGTTCCCTGTAGGTTTCACTTTTGAGGTAATTGCTCCACATTTGAAATGTATCCTCACACATCTACTGCTATAAAGCTCTTTTTGGACTCAGAGATTTTATAGTCATAATTGTTAGTAATATTTTCTTATACTTCATAAGGCAACTATTCAACTGGTATCAATTAGTATCGTGTCTCTGACTCCAACAGATCTATATCAAGTTGCCACAACCACAGATTTGGCCTAATGTTTCTTTGGCTTTGGGATATGTTCCTCTGAGAATCCTTTAATTAACACCAAATTTTCATCAATCGTTTCTTCCCTGCTCCAGCTAATTGCTACTACTGAAGTGCATGCAGAGACTGAACATATCTGTGAATTGCATCTTGTTCTGGATGACCGCTAACGTATGTTTGCCTTTTCACTGGGGACAAGGTATTACAGGTGAAGAAAGATGCTCAGTCACTTGAAATGCATTTAATTTCTCATTGAAACTTGAACTTCCAAGTGTTTTTTATTTTTATTCACACTTTCTAATTGTCAGATTCTCCACCCCAAGTTAAACATTATAGCATTGTTAAATGAAAACAATAGAAGTGATGGACAATATGAAAGCAATTAAGAATAATGGAGAAGAGGATTGGTCCATTTATCTTATGTCATTACATCTTCCTCCTTTAATGTATTTAATATTTTGAAATATTCTGAAAAAAGTAATTTTAACCATTTTCTTCTTGGCTATTGCATGTGAAAACACTTAAATTACAGCTGTTTAATCACTAAGATTTTTTTGGGGTTTTGAGATGCAGGTCTTTACTTTGTAGTTTAAGAAATGTATTAAATTTCTAAGTTATTAAACATTTAATAATTTCTGTAAGCAAATATTACTTCTGCTTCTACTAACAAAATGTGTGTCATTGAAGAGCTGACATCTTGCACATTCATTATGTCTGGCATGAACAAACATCCTGCTAAGTTTTATATCCCAGCAAAGAGGAACTCAATCAAAAATACCAGGAGACCTGTATGGGTGAACATGGAGATCCTGGAGAGACTTAAATACAAAAATGGAGCCTACAGATGGAGGAAGCAAGGGCAGTTCATCTGGGAGGAGTACAGAGGAATTGTCTGAGCAGCCAGGGATCATTAGAAAAGCTAGAGCCCTGATAGAATTAAATCTGGCCAGGAATGTCAAGGACAACAAGAAAAGCTTCTATAGGTACACCAGTGATAAAAGATGGGAGAATGTGGACCCTCTCTGGAAGGAAACAGGAGGTCTGGTTGTGCAGGATATGGAGAAGGCTGAGGAACTCAATGATTTTTTGCCTCAGTCTTCCCTGGCAAGCGCTCAAGCCACACTTCCCAACTCACAGAAGGCAAAGGCTGGGACTGGGAGGTAGAAGAAACTCCCACCATCCTGAAAGGATCAGGTTTGAAACCATCTAAGGAACCTGAGGGTGCACAGGCCCGTGGGACCTCACGAGATACACCCATGGGTCCTGAAGGAACTGGCAGACAGGGTTGCTAAGCTGCTATCCACCACATTCGAGAAATCATGGCAGTCTGGTAAAGTTCCTGCTGACTGGAAAAGGGGAAACATAGCTCCCGTTTTTAAAAAATGAAGAAAGGAAGACCCGGGGAACTACAGGCTGGTGGGTACCATCTCTGTGCCTGGATGGAGCAGATCCTCTGCTGAGGCACCTGGGAAACAAGTAGGTGATTAATGACGACTAACACAGCTTCACTAAGCACAAATTGTGCCTGATAGATCTGGTGGCCTTCTGCAGCTGGGGTTACAGCACTAGTGGATTAGGGAAGAATAAGTGACGTCATCTACCTGGACTTGTGCAAAGCATTTGGAACTGTCCTGCATGATATTCTTGTCTCTAAACTAGAGAGATAAGGATGTGACAAATGAGCCAGTTGATGGATAAGGACCTGGTTGGATGGTTGCACTTAAAGGGTTGTGGTCAATGGCTCGTTGTCCAAGCAGAGACCAGTGGCATCCCTCTGGGATTGGGATTGAGACAGATGTTTAACATCTTTTTCACAGGCATAGACAGTGGAATTGAGTGCACACTCAGCAAGTTTGCTGATGACACCAAGCTGTGTGGTGTGGTTGACACAGTAGGGGGAAGGGACACATTCAGAGAGACCTAGAGAGACTTGGCAGATGGGCCTGTGCAAATCTCATGAAGTCCAACAAGCCAAGCGGAAGGTCCTGCACAGAGGTTGGGGCAATCCAGAGGACAATTACAGATTGAGTGGAGAATGGATTAGGAGTAGCCCTGAAGAGAAGGACCTGGGGTGCTGGTAGATGAGAAGCTGCCCAGAAAGCCAATAATATCCTGGGTTGCATCAAATGGAGTGTGACTAGCAGGTCAAGGAAGGTGATTCTCCCTCTCTACTCTGCTTTCATGAAACTTGACTTGGAATACTATGCTGAGTTCTGGAGTCCTTAGTACTGGAAGAACATGGATCTCTTAGAGGAAGTCCAGAGGAGGGCCACAAACATGATCAGAGCATCTGTCACATGAGGACCAGTTAGCACAGTTGGGGTTGTTCAGCCTAGAGAAGAGAAGACTTTGGGGAGTCTTTATAGCTGACTTCCCTTACTTAAGGCCTACGAGAAAACTGAGAGGGGGCTCTTCAGAGACAGTGCAGCGATAGGTTTTAAGCTAATGGTTTTAAGCTGGAAGAGGAGATATTTAGATTAGATATTATGAAGAAATATTTCACTGTGAGGTTGGTGAGGCACTGGAACAGGTTGCCCAGAGAAGTCACTGATGCCCCATCCCTGGAGGTGTTCAAGGCCAAGTTGGATGGGGCTGGTCCAGTAGGAGGTGTCCCTGCCTACGGTAAGGGGGTTGAAACTAGATGATATTTGAGGATCACTCTATGACTTTATGATTCCAGATCACACTAATATATCTTTTACCATTGATCTTGGCTCATACGATCCATTTTTCATGTATGTCACCTTCTTGCGTAAGTCATTTTCTTGTTTCTGTTAACAAGATGAATGCAGTAGGTTGAGATGTGTGTTTGTGTTTTAAAGATAGATGATCATGAGCTACTTTAATTAAATTTGCTTTGTAGCACTTCTCCTTTAACTCAATATTACTTCAAAATGCCTTAATTATGCACTGAAAAAGAAAATCTTAAGAGATAAACTGTTTTGGAATTTAAGGTGTTCAAGCTACAGAAATCCTTGAGTAAGCAACTTAACGTTTTTTGTTTAGAAATGACTCAACATTTATGTGGAAATAGCAATATCTTAGGTGCAGTTCAATGTACTTTTGATTGCCCTTTGTTGATTTGGATTTATTAATGTGATCTGGCTTTACTGGGGGAATCACATTGTACATTGCATTGTAGGAAACAGTGTTTTCTGTGGATACCCCCTTACTGTTAGATTCTTTGACCACAGCTACTTCCATTACAATTTACTTTCATCTTCAGGTATGAAGCAAGTGACAGAAATTAGAGACAGAAAAGTCCATTAGGTCTTTCTCTTCCTTCAGTGTTCTCAGATTTTGATTGTTTTCTGTAGTGCATAGGAGAGTCTATTTTGCCTTGTGGTGAAAAAAAAAAGCAACCTCTTCCTGGTACTTCTTAATGATACAGGAAGGGCAGCATATATAAAAAATCCTGTGGCCCCTGAGGAGCTGCACGCCAGAATTGCAGGTAAGCAGCAAGCTCTGCACTGCAAAAAGCAGACAGAAAACTGCCAGATACTGAGAGAAAGCAGGTTCAGTAAGATGTAAGTGATAAAAACATGTTATCCAATGGATCAACCCCCTGTTTTGTTTGGCTTTTTATAAGCCCCAATATTTTTCAGCTAAAACTACCTTTACTGAAAAATGCAGATTCAATTTCATGGAAGCATTAAATGCGTGTTGCTTTTTCCGAGCTATGTTAGTAAGAGAAGAAATCCTGAAAAAAAACCTCTATGCTTCATTTTATTCTTTTCAAAACAAAATGGTATCATCCCAGTTGAAAAACAAAGCTTCCTTTTACAACTCATCTGTTTTAAGTAAATTTGAAATAGAAGTTTAAAAAAATAAGAACTTGCAACAAAGTGAAGTTTTCATTTTAACCCAAAACATATTTTCAGCTGCTGTCTGTAGAACTGTGATAAAGGAGGATGACCAGCTGTTCACATATCTCTGGAAAAAACCTGCTTCAGCAAAGGGTCAGGTTGCAGAAACCATTATGCAAGGTCTCTCTGCTCCCCATCCTCTCAGTCACAACACACCCGATTTATTCCACAGTTTCATTTCATTTATGGGTTGTATATGCTTCACTCTAGAGATTTGCAGCCGTCCTCACTTGTACTCTAAAAAATCTGTGAATACTGACAAAAACACATCAAATGACTAAGCCTTAATGAACAAAGTCATTCATATTTACCTGATAAATTTTATTTATTCCCTCTGTTCCCCCAGTCTCAACTATTCTTCTGCAAGTAGTACTGATCAAATATTTGACATGAGTATTATGGTCGCTCTAGCTAATCATTAGGCAAGGTAGCTATTTTAATTTTGTTAACCTTTCCTCCCACGTAATTCCTCTGTTTTGATTATTGCTATTTGCTTGGGTTTTCAGTTTCTTTTTTGTTTGAATCAGTCTCACTGATACCTTCATTGATTTTAGGTTCATCTTCACCTAGTAAGCTTATGGAAGTTCACTATGGCAGCGATGATCAAGCAAGATCATAATGGCAGTGAACATCTCTTTCTAATGAACCTCAGACTTGTGCATAAAAATTGCAGATTAGTAGTGTTACTTTTTTCCTCCATCTGCTGAAAGCAGAGGGGTGCTGCCAGTCTTTCTGTGGCTGTTAAGTCAAGACTCTTATCAGCTTTTTTAAAACTGATCTAATGAGCTGTTGCACTGAGCTTTGAAATACTTTCTCTCTGTTTTCCAAGCTCATTATCTGCTCTTCTTTGAAGAGCCTCTGGAAGTTCTTCCCATCCTTTTCTAGCACAATAGGATATTCCTCTTTGAGATGAACTCACCATGTTAATCTCAGTGGGTTTTGGGGAGCTCAGTACACTCTCCTGCAGCATAAACATCTCTGAGGATGTACATCTAAAGGAGGAAATAGAAGGTCAAACTACCACTTTTGTAGGAAGTAAAATTAACTTCATTTTACTTTTTTTAAATTTTATTTTGAAGAAAGTAAAATGAACTTCATAAAATGACAGAAGCAAACTGAAATTTAGAAGCTTTGGCAAAATTCACTGGAGATATTTTGTCTTCTTTCCTCAGCTCTAGTTTCTTGAAAAAGCTTAAAAATACTTGTAGTAATTGCTAAAAACTGAAGAAAGTATCAAAATATTTTTGAAGATGTGGTGTTTGTAACTTTAGACTAAGTGAGAATAGTCCTATACCTTATAAAAGAAACAGAGATTGAGAGTCAAAGGGAGATCTAAAGGGATTTCTGTTATGACTTAGCATGGGAACCCTGTTTGGGACTTGTGCCTTCAATGTATATGCCAAAGCACAAATCATAGAATCACCAGGTTGGAAAAGACCCACCGGATCATTGAGTCCAACTCTTAAATATCAAAGCTCAGTTTCTACTGCACCTCGCATAGAGAAAAGAACTGGTTTTGTGACAAGACATAAGGGTGCAAATGCCATTTTTTTACTCTGCAAATTCATTGTTTAAGCAGATGCGAAGGCTCATGCTTCGTATGCTTCCAAATGGTAGATGTTACATTACGAAAAAAGATCAATTATATTTTGAGAAGCAAAAACCACAAAAGCAAAGTTAAGCTGGAAAGACTATTATAGTTAAGGCATCCTGAGAAGAAATCAGTGACTGATGGACATCAGTATCTCGCTCTCAACAGTGTTAGACACTTACTGCTTTGGCATGTGCAGTGGCTCAGGGAGGGGAATTTTTAGTTGTTACAAGGATGGTAGCAACATTGATCACACTATACGCCAGATTGTCTGGCTGTGACTTATTTCATTTGAAACTGTTATGTGTGTTATGCCAATCCTCTGAAGTAAGAAAAAAATTCATGATGAGTTGCTGGCTACTGTCTTCAAGCTCTGTCCAAGTCTAATTGATCTGTGATCATGACGTATACTGGCTGCTGAGAACAATCTGTAATAACATACTTGTTGAGGAATGTTGCCTTCCCTTCAGTTGTCCAATCTCATGACACGCTGTAGCTGATCCAGCACAGAGTTCTGTTCCTCTTAAGGAGTTGTCAGGAACCTTAAAGCAATGCGACTGGGACCCAGCCTCTTCCCAGTGACAGCCACAGTAGTGTAAGGTCATGGTCACAACGCAATAAATGTTTACCAACTCTGCCAGATCAAAGACACTTAGCCCACTTTGTCTAGGACTTCTGGGGAAAATATTTTGAAACCATTCCATCTGAAGAGATAGCATGATTCAGATTTTCTGACTAAATGCTCTTTACAGTGAGTAGGGCTTGTACAGGAAGGGTCAGCAGGGAGACAGGCTGCAGAAGAAGGATGAGAGGGGTAGCTCCATCTCCATCTACCTATAGCTGCCTCTAAGAAGTTCTCCTGAGGTTTTAAAAGAAATAGAAGGAAGCTTTTTTAAAAAGACGTAGAAAACTTCATAAATAAAGGAATTGTCTCTGTGTCTTTCAATTTAAGGCACAAATCTTTCATAGACATGATATGTAAGGACTAGCCCTCCTGCTGGTAATTCCTAGTGGACCGCTTCAAGAGTTCTTTGCTCAGTTCACTGGCTTAGTTGCAGGCTCTCCTTTCTAGTGTATAAAATTACCTACACATTGTAAAGGAATCATAGGCTTCTGAATGCACATCACCTCCTTCTGGAATGGGAGCAAAGTGGTTAAAAGCCAAACGCTCCTGTATGCTAAGGCAGGACCCTTCTGTTGGGTTCACTTTCTTGGAACCCTGAATATGAACAAGGTAAAAAGAATGTCAGGGAACTCCTGTTATTTTATTAATATTTAATTTACTATTTACAACACATTGAACCGTGAATGGGTGTCACTCTGTGATCTCCTGTTACTGAAGCCTGTGGTTTCTGTTGTCTTTTTGCCTTGGTTAGAAATATAGGCACATAAGTCACGTAGCACACACGTGGTGAATCTCATAGCAGGAACTTGTTGCAACTATTTTGTCCGTGCTACACAGAATCATTGCACATGTACGAGATCCAGCAGGCCTCAGATTCCCTGAATTCATCAGCTAAGCACATATTACCTCACTGTTTCTCTGGAACTTTTCAATACTGACACTTCTTTCTTTCCAAGAGGTTTCAAAATATATACAAGTCCTTCAAAACTGCACGGCAGCAAAAAAAAGGATTTAGGATGATAGAAGAATCTTCGCCATAGTTGTATGTATCAAAACACAGTGTTTTTTTGAGTTCAGAAAACTGCATTTCTAGTATTTTGAAATGGAAATACTCAATGCATAAGATCTGTATTTCCAACCCCATTGAGCCATTGTGTAGTTCTTTTTTTTTTGCATATGGAACACAGAAGATATATTCTCAACTATGAATAATGCTTCTAGGATAAATGGTTTCCAGAGGCAGCTCATTCCAATGTTGCAGACTTGAATGACTGCTAACATCAGAAACATATTCAGAAGTAGTCAGCCAGCCACAGACCTAATTGCCATAGCTGAAAATAAATGTAATTTAAAATGTGACACAGATGTATCCAGACCATAGATGCTAGAACATATTTCCATAGTTGTTCTGGCAATTTAGCAGTCATGCACTAACTGTTGGAATTAGTGAGATAAACTCATTTCAGCAGGGTAAGACACATGTAGGTTTCCTGAATTGAAGTCACAATTTCTGCAAACTAGAGTGCGGGAAAGGAAAACATTTTAGTTCATTCCCTGCTATGCAATAACATAGATCCAAGAGAAAACAAGTGTACAGAAAGTATTGTAAACAGCAACCTTCTGTTGGCCTAGAAATGTTTCTTGTCTTTCAGCAAGAGTAAGAAACTTATATTTAAGTCAGAAGAGAACTTCAAGAGATGATATAGCTTGCCTTTCTGCTCTGAGGTAGGATTAGTACACATGAACAGGTTCTCATCTAATCTGTTCTTGAAAACATTTAATGTGTGGTTTTACTTAGCTGCCTCAGGTAGTCTTTTGTAACATTAATTATCCTTACAGTTATAAAGCTTTTTCTCATATCTAGCCTCAAACTTCTTTGCTACTAATTAAGCTGATTAGTAGTTGTCCTACCCCCATAATATATCACTTTAAATATAGCTTTAAACATAACCCTCTTTAAAGTTGCAGATGAAGCAAGTATTATAGGCAGAGCCATTTTTCTAACACATTCCCCAAGCTAATCAGTGACTGAGATAAAAGTTATTCAGGTATAATATGTTGCTTGACACAAGAATACAATTAAGGAAACAACGTTTTGTAATGCATTATTTTTTGGGTTTTTTTTAATTTCTACCAGACAAATATTTCTCTTAGCTCTCTTATTCTTAAGAAAATACAATGAACTGACTTAAAGAATATCTAGTTTTTGTTCCATTGTGTTTAATTTTTGGAAGAAAACAGTGTAAAGATCCTCAGTTTTCATGCAGCCTTCAAAATTAATGGATAGATTGTATTAAAAATCACCCAGAGAACAAACCTAAAAGGAAAACTAATGTCCTCAACATGGAAGCAGAATATAGATATTAACATTACCCAGTTTAAACCAAAACTCAGTATTAAAACAATGTAGTATTAAACCAATGTAATATTAAACAACTTTGGAATGCTGGAGTGACTGTTCACTAAGTGAAACCTATGGTACAGGCAGTCAAATTCACCTTTCTATATTATTCTGAAGATTAATCTTTCTGTATGGGAGTTCCTGTCTTGAAACATATAGGTTTGCAGGTATATTATCCTCCCAAATGAGAAAGGTAAGTATGTCCACATTGTCCTATTTCAGACAAACTTGAGGTGACACAGCAGCTGTTCTGCAAGACAAAACGTTTTTATATATGTAACTGTGGCTTTTAGAGTAATATGCTACTAATGTCTTCTTGGTGCGATTTACTGGTGACATGACAGATTTATAGTCAGGAACAGATGTTCCTTGTTCCTTAATAGCTGTAGAAGAGTTATGTTTACTGGTGAAATTGCAAAATTATCTACACAGAGCGTGGAAATAGATCCATTATTATTAGAAATGTACATTGGTTCTGTGATGTTTCTGCTTTTTAAATGCTGGGTCAATTGAAAAACAGTATCAGTTTGGAAACATTCACTTGAAAACGCTTTCAGAAAAAAAAGTACAACCAAAGTCCAAGTTAATTTTTTCCTTCCTCTCTATTTCCTAGCTATTAGTTTTTAATCCCTCCTGAAAAAAGACAGAGCTGAAAACCCTAGCTATTTCTTCCTCCATTTCATCATGAAAATATAATGACATGTAAAACATAAAATATTTTTTATTTCATGGATGGAATCAACACTTCTCTGAAGCAAAACTTTTCACAAAACAAATTGAAAGAAACTAAGAATATTACAGACTTAGGGAAAAAACATGGTGGTAAACCATAGATAACAGAGCGAACTTTGCTGCCTGTGTAACAGGCTGCACTTAGTCAACAGACATTTCAGTATTCCAATGTTTAACATTATGTTGTTTTAATATTGGGGTTTGGAAAGAAAGATTGTAGGAAGTTTCTCAGAGCTCAGCCTTTTATTTTGAGTCAGTTCTTGCCCTTTTAGCCCTGGGACTGTTAACAAATCAGTCTGACTGTTTTGTACAGACCTCTTACCCTTCCATCCAGCCTGTAGGATAAAAAAGTATTTTCCATTTTAATAATTGTGTTTATTAGACTTCTTGATGGAAGACAACCAAAGCCTGTTTGTACTATGACCCTCAGACTGCATGACAGGATGATGCTTAGCTAACTGCAGAACTGGCCTAATTTCAAATCTAAATCTTTCAAGGAATTGAACAAAAACTGCCTTATATTCTGCACTAGCTACAAATGCTTGCAAATATACATATATATACCCGCACAGACAATTTCTATTCATGAAGATATGTATCTGATTTAAGCTCTCTACTAGATATTTCGTTCTCTCCACTCTGTCACTCTTGCCATCGTAGGTATTATTTATACTGCATTTCTTAATTTTATTTTTTCATTTATACCAATTCTCAGAAATTCCATCAGGATTATGGAGTTAATAAATGTCTTGATTATTAGTTTATGTTGTTTGCTCAGGTATCCATGTGCAACTCTTCATGATATAATTATCCACAGTCTGTTAAATTAAGTACATTATAAATTAATGTGGGTGTAATGTTATCCAATATTTTCTGAGATTTTGGGGGAATTATGGTTTTTTTTTGTTTGTTTGGGTTGGGTTTTTTTTTTGTGTAGACTTGGTTAATATGTTACCTTTTGCCTAAAAGTAGCCCCTGTAAACACAATGGAATAATTTTATCTAAAGAAAACATTCTGTTTCCTTTATCTGGAAAGAGCAACTCTGTTTTTTCCAAACAGTGGCTGAACAAGATCATCGTAGAAGTAGAGTAAAGCTAACCTGAAGAAATGAATCAGAATGTAACTGACTGGACTGCGTTGTTGATGCAAATTGGGAACTTCACAAGACTGCATAGAAAAGGCTGTGCCAATTTGTCATGCTTGAGGTCCGCTGATACTGTGGTCAGCAACATCTCTTGCCTGTGGAGATCAGTAAATGTCTTTTTAAAAGTGTGGACAGCAAATATCCTGTGTAAATGGCAGGGAGCATGAGAGGTAGGTCTGCCACCCACGCCAGTTCAGTCTGTGCCTCAAATAGCAGAATATTCTTAGACCTGTTTTCAAACCCATGACTGTCAGATAATCTTCAAACCTAGCTTTCATGCACCCATTTCCACTGAAATCACCATAAGCTATTGGAAACGTAGCTGCAGGGAACTCACTGGCCAGCTTCCCAGTTTCCTCTGCCATCTGTTTGAAATTCATCCCAATGGAAATGGGAGGCTAGCTAGAAAAGACATTAGTGTCCTGTATTTGAAGATATTTGTCATATTATTAACCAACAGATCTGTGAATGGTAGAAATGGTCCAAAGGAGAAGAATCCACTGCCATATTATGCTTTAGATCTAAACTTAGACCTTAAACTTTAATTTAGCAGTGTTCCAGTCTGTGGTTTTGATTTGTAACTGGATGAAATTAACATATGATTAATAATAATAATCATCAAGGCTAACTAAAGATGCGTTTGTGCTAGTAAAAACAACCCTTTCCTAAAGCTGTTCAAGCAGCGAAATTAATTAGTTGTTATACACAAAACAGTGTGATTTGCTATATTATGTGGTGTTACATTGTTCATTAGTTTTGAAGCCCCTACCAGCAACCAAGTGTCTGTGACCTTTCCAGGCTTTGTGATCACAGTAACACTAGGTAGTACTGATTGATCAAAATTCAAACCAGAAATGATATATTGCTTTTTAGAATATACAAAATTTGAGGGAGTAAATAGTAGAATGTGACTTACATTAGGAAATCAGAGCATCATGAAAACTTATTTTCTCAAAAATTAGATGAATATTTCCAAATTAATTCAATTGTAAGATCATAATGGTTGGCTAGGATGTGAGTTACTGACTTTAAAGAGGGCATCCTGTCTAGCAGATATAAATTCTCTTAAAGATGTTAATGCATTGCTTTTCTGTATTGCCACAACTATTCAAATTAAATTGTTTACAATTTTCATTGTTCTCTAAATTGTTGAAAAGCAATCTTAATGAGAAATTCTAGAAATTGAGGCTAACCCATTCATAAAACAAGTTTTAAAATCTAAGAAAAAGAGGCAATACGGTATCAGAATAACTTCTGGAGATATGACACTTCGAAACTTTCCATCAGAAAAAAAGGAAGCTGTTTTCCAAAATACTGACAAGCACTGCTCTTCCTGAGACCATTTTACTGCAAGAAGATTAGGAAGGCAGATAAAACTTATTATTTCTCTTGAATTTTCAGTATAGCTTCCAAAGAAAGAAAGAGTAATATTTTACATGATTTATGTATAATATCTATAGAATGAATGAGATCACTGTAAAAAAGCAGATGTAAACTTTCACTACCAACTGAAGAGTTTCAAATCCAGTTACATTTTTTATATAAAAAACGAAACTGGCGCAATACTGGATTACAAATTCTTTGAAAAGCAAAGATACCTTCAGTCTTACTGCAAAGGACTTAAATACTATGATTTTTCAAGATGGGGAGGTTTATCTTTATTTTTCATGCCTTCAAATTCATCACCTAAACACCTCTCTAGGATTTATTCTCCAATTCTCATATTTTAACCTCAAAACTACCACAGACCGGCTGAACAACTTTGTTGTTCATCTGTTTTTTCTGCTTTAGTGTATGATGCTCTTATGTGCTGCTTTAAGCTGATGCTTTTCTCTGTTTGTCTCTCTGAAAATGATGTTCCAATGGTGCAACTGCACTAATAATTTTGGCTATATGGATTCCCCTCTCAAAATGTTCCATTTTCTTGGCTTTATATTTCTTGAAATTGTTTTTATTCTTTTTAACTGTGCAGTTAACATTAACATGCATCGAGCCAAAGTACACTATGTTGACTGTGAACTCTTATAGCTGCAGAGATATAAACATAATGCAGTCATCTTTTTCCACAGAACTTCTCAAAGAGTTGATAAATTGATATTGTGGAGAAGACCATGGCAGGCTTAAGGTTTTTGTGCCAATTAGTCCTTGAATGTCATTGATCTCGCAACTGCAAAAATTAATCTGGTATTGTTTACATTGTTGTCACATGTAAGCAACATTAACTAACTTGTTACCTAGTGGATCTTGAGAAAAGTTCATTGAAAAATATAGATATTTTAAGAAATATTACTGCATAAATAGTTTCCCTCTTTCAACGTAAAATAGAACAACTGAATTTTCTGAACAAAATAGAACAAACATGTTTGTTTTCAATTTGCATGCAAGCAAAATTTTAAGAGGAATTTTTGTGCTCTTCTTGATTGAAGTGTATCAATTGTGGGGTAAATTATTTTAGTTAAATGGTACTATTTAATTCTTCATTATATCTCATTTTAACTGATGTGTGTCATCTGGCCCACCCTCATGTCTCTGGGGCTAGGGGCTATGCCATTACTCAGGGGCTGATGTCCTTCTGATTCACTGACAAAGATTACATATATTGGGGAAAATGACTGTAGAGAGAGGTATTTAGTTCTATTTTAATTTTTCTGAGAAAACATTGTGTCTGTGCTGCTCTTTTCCAAACTGTGTCCCATATTTGCACATTTGCGAGTTAGTCAGTATGTTGAAGTGAGATAACTCTAAAGAGGATGATAAACCAGACAAAACATTGAAAAGCTAGAAAAGTGCCATAATTAGAGAGAGAATCTAGTAACTGTAGTGAAAGATTGGCATATAAATTGTAGAGAACTTTCAAACCAAGAGGAGCATAATGGCAGTTCCAACATCTGTGAAGATCAGGTGATAATATTCTGGTATGTCAGGACCCTTCAGAGAGTTATCACAAAACTTATGCTAAAGTGCTGAGGGAAAGTTGCCTCCAAACTAAGATCATGTATTTAGTTTATTTCTGTGAAGAACCACTAAGGATGTTATATACAGGCTGATATCTCTATCTCTTTCCATAGAGATACCCAATGTTAGTAGTACAGATTTGTTTCACCAAACACTCAGAAGCCTCTAGAAAATATATAGTACCTGTCACCTGCTAGGAGATGCTAGATTCCAAAGAACACCAAGGATATTCCAGCTTCATGTGGTGTTGCAGGACAGTGGTTTCATCAACCACAAATAGAAGTTGTCCAGCTTCGATCTGACTCAGATATGCAGCTCCCCGTGTTTGGTATGAGGAAGCCTAAAATGTATGGCTTCTCGTTTTTTAACATACTGAGATAAATACTGAGGTAATGAAACACAATTCAAATAAAGAATATGTAAAAGGCTCTGTGCTAACATTGACTCTAAGCAATCTAATTATCAATTTTATTAAAGCATATGAAATAACGCAGATTGCATGCTAAACACCAGGAGAGTCTAGGAAAGCAGAGTAGCTATGAGGGAGAAGCAAGAAAATGTGAAACACAGATGAGAATGCAAAGGTGTTTTATGTATGTGAAGGACTTCTCCATCTTCAGTGACAGACTGTTGCAGTTGTGACAGTCTAGGAATAGAAATAAATTAGCATGAGAAGATAATAGCTTTCGTTAAAACACAAACGATTTATCAAAAATTTAGGTGACTGAAAAAGAACAACGTTCTGTGTGCATCTTTCAAACACCTTGAGACTGTAAAAGTATAGTAAGACCTTGCTTTGTTTTACTCAATGCATTTTGTGCATATCAACCCTCTAGAGTTTGAATGTAGCCATATATATGTGAATTAGAAAAAATAAACGCAGAAGTGATTAGTTAGAATCAAGAAATTGCTCATAAAGAAAGGAAAATAAGACAAAAATAGAAAGACTTTAGGCTGTATGGAAACTACTTGGGCAGTAGAGATGCAGTGCTGGGTTACGTGCAGAGTAAAGTATGCATCACTTTCAGGAAGATGGAAGTTATGGCCTCACGTAGCTCAGGGAGAGGCTACATGATTGAAGAGATCATTCCTGTTAATAGATGAAAGTATTTTCATATCAATAGAGTTGCTGAATAACTAGGCATTTCTTGCTGTGTACTTAAATTATTAAATGTACGTCGTGGTTGTCATAATATTCGGGGCTCAATCTGGACAGTGGAGGAAGCAAGCATCTTTTTGTTAAGCTGGGGCATTGGTAGGCAAATAATTTTGATCAATTCAGAAGCAAATAAGCCTCCTTTTTTCAGTTGGAAATATCCTGTTTTGTTCACTTACTTTGCAACTCCTGTCCTTGGGTAAATCAGAATTTTTCCACTAATTATTAAATAGGTGGAACTTAGCTAAGTAGAAAAATTCATTCAAATATATCTTGTTCTCACTATCCCTTCAAAGCATTTCCTTACTCTTCAGAAAGATACTTAAAATTCACTTATTATGTCTTGGTATTCAGAGATTTCAACATCAGATTTTAATACTCATGTATTAACAGATTTTCTCCTGTAATTAACCTATGGATGTTCAAATTTGAAATGTAGGCTTGTCTCACTCATTACTGACATTGGTCTTCATTGTTTTATTGGTCATATAGATATACCTGTGTGAATATTTTGCCCTATGCTGCAGCATATTTTCTATGATTTTTTTTATTATATATTTAATCCAGTTAACTTTTAAACTGGCAACTGTGTAATAACACTCCAGGTTTCTCTGGGTATTTTAATGGATTATATTGGTATTTTCTGTCTTCTGAAGCCTTAATACACATGAAAGGATCACCTGAGTTTTTACATTGAGAAGCAGAGCATGAGAACATGATCAAATAACACTTTATGAAATTTATGGTGATGGCAGACAAAATAAAGGATCTGATTTTAGCTGAAATGAATATAATATATTCATATATTCTGTGCGCTATAATTTGGTGGATCACAGGCTAAGGACACACCGATTTTACCTTGGCACCCCACCTAGAAATTACAATTGTCTGTGGACATAATGTGAAGAAGAATATTTTACTTTGAAACTATTTTCTAATAGCAGCTAGAAGAGGAGATGAATAGCTGAACATAATTTACGAGAGAGAGGTATTGTGTATGGACAAAATCACAGACTTAGTTGGAGTCTCAGAAGTCTGATTCTAAACGTAGAATCATAGAATCACTAGGTTGGAAAACACCTTTGAGACCATTAAGTCCAACTGTACCTTCCCACTTATCCATCTTTTAAACACCTCCAGGGACAGTCACTCAACTGTGTCCCTGGGCAGCCTGTTCTACCAGTTGATAACCCTTTTGTTAAAGAAATTTTTCCTAATGTGTAACCTGAACCTCCCCTGGTGCAACTTGAGGTCATTCCCCCTACCAGTTGGAAGAAGAGACCAACACTCACATCTCTACAACCTCCTTTCAGGGAGTTGTAGACAGTCATGAGGTCTCCACTCAGCCTTCTCTTCTCTAAGCTAAACAACTCCAGTTCCATAAGCCTCTTCTCATAAGGCTTTCTCTCCAGCCCCTTCACGAGCTTCATTGCTCTTCTCTGGGTACACGCCAGAGCCTCAATGTCTTTCTTGTAGTGAGGGGCACAAAAGCAAACACAGGGTTCGAGGTACATCCTTATCAGTGCTGAGTAGAGGGGCAGAATCACCTCCCTGGACCTGCTGGTCACGCCGTTTCTGATCCAAGCCAAGATGCCATTGGCCTTCTTGGCCACCTGGGCCACTGCTGGCTCATGTTCAGTCGCTGTCAACCAACATCCCCAGGTCCTTCTCCTCCAGGCAGCTTTCTAGCCACTCTTCCCCAAGCCTGTAGCTGCACAGGGTTGTTGTGTCCCAAGTGCAGTGTTCTGTGCCTGGCCTTGTTCAATCACATCCTGTTGGCTTCAGCCTGTTGATCCAGCCTGTCCAGATCCCTCTGCAGTCTCCCTGTCCTCAAGCACATCCACACTGCTGCCCAGCTTAGTGTCATCCACAAACCTTCTAGCAGTACATTTGATCCCCTCATCCAGATCATTGATAAAGACATTGAACAGGGCTGGACCCAGCACTGAGCCCTGGGGACACCACTTGTGACCGGCCTCCAGTTGGTTTTAACTCCATTCACCACCACTCTTTGAGCCAGTCTTTAACCCAGGAGAGTGTGCGCCTATGCATCTCCACCAGCTCCCTTAATACTCTTGGGTGAATTCCATCTGGCTGCATAGAATCATGAGTGTCTAATTGGCTGAGAAGGTCTGTAATAATTCCTCTTGAATCACGAGAGCTTTGTTCTGCTCTCCCTCCCTCATCAAAAGCATGTCTGGTTTTGGAAGGCTTGTCTTCTGTAGAGGCTTGAGAATGGATTGGCTTCAGAAGCTACATGCACATTGCACAGCATCAATAATGTATCATTCTCTGATTTTGTAAGAAAGTAGAATTTTCTTCATGTTCAGACTATGCAGTATATGCTGTTTAGTTAAAAGTGTCAATTGCAGGAGCTAAATATTTCTTTTAAATAGTCCCTCCAGAATCAACTTCAGCATCTGACATATGGTTTACCTTAAATTTGCTGATAGATCAGGAAAATATTTCTGACTGGTTTTATTCATGATACATTCTCTTAGCCAAATCTACTTTCATTTTACTGAAATTATATATTATCCTTTATCAAAATTGACTGAAAACTTCCAGAAAGAGATTTTTTTCTTGAAATTCAACTGATATTTTATAGGTTATAAAATTTTATAGGTTATAAAATATCTTGGAAAATGTCAGGATTTGGTAAATCGGTGTCTCTTGCTAACTTTCATACTGCACTTTGATCTTTATTGAGTGGGGTCAAAACGTTTACTGTCAATTTACTGTCAGTGAGGAGTGGACAGCCACAGCAGATTGCCTTTTGTTTACTAAAATTAGATGAGATGATGTTGGCCAGCAAGTGACTGAAATTACACGGCTATTGACTTTCCTTTTGTATGAGGACATACTTGTTTCTTTGTAAAGTCGGAGAGTAACCTCAAAGCACTCTGGACTTCTTTTGACTCCTTTGGACTTTCTGTACCACCAGGTTGTCCTAAGACTTGATTCAGTCTTCTAGGTCTAACAAGAGAGATTTGATTTAATCCCTTCCAGAGAAGTCAGTTAAAAAACTGTCCACCTATTAGTGCTCTAGAATTGCGAGAAACTCTTATGGCTTCAAAGCCAGGGCAGACCAAAGAGACTATTTTTCTTGTGCCCAGTTCTCTAGTTGCTTCTAAGTTGTTTTGGGATTTAGTGCAAGTTTCTCATCTGCACCCCTACAGCTCTTTCTGGTAATACCTCTGTGTTTTTTACAGTGAAAAGAGGATTTGGCTTTCAGTTCAGTGGGCAGAATTAGCAGGGACAAGATGCATTCTGTCGAGTGAGCCCTTGAACGCGGGATTCACTGCAGATGGAGATCCATCTGAGACAGTATTGACTCCTGCAGGGTAGGATAAAAGGCACATCTCTTTGTTCTGGCTTTCCCTATCTTGGATTTCAGACCGCTCCTAGCAACACTGTTCTGGACACTGCCTTGTTTTGGGCTTTTTTTTTGTTTTCATTTTTAAGATGAGCTGCTGCACTACAGGGGCACATGCTGAACTTCACTTTTGTGCATAATATGAAACTGATGACAGGCATCACAGAAGGGAACAGGAAGAGAAGAAATACTTTGAAGGATTTCTGTTTAGTTATGTTGCATTTAGAGACCTACTTGTAACATTGGTAAAGGCATGATGCGTTCATATACCAGCAATCATTAAGCATTTGTCACGTATGACTTGTGAACAGTCAATACTTAAAACCAGACTAAATTCTTCAGGTGTAAATAAAAATCAGTGCCCTCATTTTGACAGCTATTCTATCGATCACACTTGTTAACTGTGTATTTGTAACTGCATCAAGTACAGATATTGCAAGGAGATTGAGCTCGTCTTTGCAAGATTGTTACAGAAATGGTTTTTAGTCTATCTGCATATCAGAGAAAGATGAAGTTTAGAGTGAAGGCATGATGGAAAGAGAATGATGTGGAAAGGAAAGATTGAAACAATCAGTCAAAGAGAGGATGTAATCAAGGAGAGTAGTGTTTAAAAGGAAGGATAGGAAGTGTTAGAGAAAGACAGACGGAAAGTAGGGAAAAGGAAATGTTATTAGATGAAGAGGGAAGATGACACAGATTATGCAAAAGGCCCTGGCTTTTTCTTGTGTTCATGGGTCCAAAATTCTCTTGCCAGCTTGATTGTCATCAATAAAACTGCTTCCTCACAATTGCCATATGTATCTGGAAGCTAGCCACACTCTTGTTTAACCACAGTACATGCCTTAGAAATTTCATTTAAATGTCAAAACTGTCTGTTTGAATTGAATAGGATTCTATTTAACTGTTTGCTTTTATCGAAGTCAACTTACAGCACCAAAATAGCTGCTGATTTTTCTAACTTTTAACTTCTTCCTCTCCATTTCTTACTTTCTCTAGTGTCAAAACGCATTCTGGCTTTGTTATGTGATCGTCTTACACGCACTTAGATGCACACACAAATGAAAGAGAGAAGAGAGTCTGGAATTGTGCAGTGTTCCAGCTGGCATGAGCTTTGTATTTAGAGTTAGCTGATAGCACAGCTTTGAACTATCACATGTAGCAGGACAGTAATCCATAAAATGGTCTTTCCATTCATCCCTTTGGATCATCGAATTTTGCTGTTCATGATTACTAAAGATGTCCTAATCCACAGTCAGCACCACCTCTTTCATCCTTTCATCTCATACCCTTTCTAGGTTTCTTAGAGTCTCCTGGAGAGTAGACACAAGTGGGTTGGTTACACTTTTGCGCATCTAACAATAATATTCAACAGTTTTCTAAAAATGAACTCTTTATAGGATATTTTCATACTCATCCAAACATTTCAGAACTATAACAAATTTTGAATGATTTTCTTAGCCCTTCTTCAGAGGCATTAAATCACCTGTATGCATCTTACTGGAAGATTTTTCAGATCCCTATCTAATAATAACTAGAAAAACTGCTGGTGCCAAAGCTAGACCATATGGTAGATCTTCATAGTGACACAAGTGCTTATAGTGATATAACAATGAATGAAAAACAAGAAGATTATCTGTGACATACAGCATAGCAGAGTCTTTAAAGGATCACCATTCGTTTGGATCACACAAATGGTTCTGACTTGGCTGTTCAATACAAGGGCAAGGTCTTTAATTTACGGTTATCATTATGACTGACCACAGTTTGGAGTAGTACCAGCTCTGACTAATTTCTTGTTTCCAGAATAAGCTGAATTCCATTGTTCCTCTTTGGTTTTGCACAACTCGGGAATACAGAGTAATATAACATTTAGACCTTATTGTACTTATTCCATTCTTACCATTCTCTTGCTAAAGGTTTCTTACTTCAAGCTACTCCTTTCCTGGTTTAGCATTTAATGCTTTTTTTCTGCTCATTCCATTACCTATCATAAGCTCTGGTTTTATTGTTTTGTCTCTCCTTTGGAGTGGCCTTCAGCTTTTTGCTCTCTATCTTTCAACTCACAGTACAAAATGAACTACAGATGCTCAATATTAAGCATCTTTAAAAAAATTGCAAGATACAAGTGCATTTTATCCTTCTTGTCTCTGGACACCTATCATCTCTAATTCTTTTCTCATTTGTAACATACTATTTTTCACCAATTTTTTGCAACTTGAATCCCAGAAGCAATGTTTTTGTCTTCTTTATTTGCATGTCAAGTGTCTGCCAGTACTGCTCTTCCCTCCTTTTTTCCCTCTCTGTGTTTGTGTACTTTCGTAGCATGAATTCAGTGAGTCTTACTGGTCTCCATCATTACTTTCTTCTTCCACAGGAGTCTTCTCTGCTACCCACTAGTTGTCTTTCCTCGTCTTACCTGACTCACAAACTAATGCACCACCTCTGTGCCTCCTGCCCTCTCTCTCTGTTCACAGCCGGTGTCTTCATCTTCAAACCAAAATCTCAGGCAGTCATTTTGATGTTTCCACAATGGTAACTTGCACTCACCTCAGGCTCAGCATGATGTAAACAGAACTCACATTCACTCCTGCAGTCTAGCTTTTCTTTCTTCTTGCTTCTAAAAAGCAATTTATCACTCAGGTACATTTTTTCAAATAATTATTTTCTTCTTAGAAATATTACTGAGTTCTCACATCCATGGCGTATGTGAATGTGAAAATCTCAGGCTGTTTGCAGCCCTGGATCAATTATTCCAGCTTCCTTTTCATTACTCTTGACAAATGCTGTCTTTCCCTGTAAGGGCCCTTCTTGAATGCAGCTACAGGGGATGTTTTCCTGCTTATTATTTTCTGCTTTCCTCTTTGTCCAACATGAAGGGTTTGGTCTTTGTTTTCAAATGTTTTCATAGGAAATCACCAGTTATCCTTCAATCATTCTTTTTCATACTTTCCCCAGCAGCTGGTAGTTACATAGAAGCAAGCACCTCTGTGCTTTTTTCCTGTGATAGGTTTCTTAATTATCCACTGTAAAATTCTTTTGATGTACTTCTTGCACATCACTTGCTATCTGTGCCAATCATGTCTACATCCTGAAATCATATTATAACAGCACCCTACTTTTGTGTTTATCTTTTTCATATTATTTAGATGGCATGCACCTGTGAGCTCTCCTCTTTTCAGAGGTCAACATTATGATTATTTCTTTCCAAAGCCCTGCGTATGACTTTGAAACCTCTGAGGACAGAACTTAATGTAAAAGTAGCATGATTCCTTTTCCACAGATTTAGCATTCTGTTAATGGAATGTAACAAGACAAAAAATATCTTTAATTGGATAGTGAAGGAGCCAAGTTTACATGTCATTGTAATATTGGTACAAATTTACATAGTTCGGTACCAATCTCAGACACTTTTAGACATACCAGCATTTATACTTTTTCACAACATGACACATTGATTTTTAAACTTCCTTTATGTAGAATTTTGGGTTTTTTTCAGGCAGAATGGTCTTCATTTGTTTGCGCTCAGTTCCATAAGTATGAGCTCATCCTTTGCTGCATTTTCAGGAGAAAACTTCTAGTACTGTTTGGTAGTATAGACTTTAGGATAGAAATAGACTATTCTTTGTTTTCTTCTGAATTCCCTTTCCTGGCAATTTTAGCCTTTGTTTTTTTTCTTTCTAGCATAAACTTTACTTTTTCCATAAATTCACTTCTGATTCCTTAATAAGGGTTTTTTTTTTTCCTTTCTATTTTTTCTTTTTCATTCAAGTTAGCAAGTCCAGTCCTACGGTATCCTATCATACAGCTATTCATTATACTTCGAGGGTAAAATGTTTCCCATATTTGAGATTATCTTGTGAATGATGCACTACTCATTTCAATGTTTTTTGTCTAACTGCCTATAGTACTACTGCCTTTTGTCTCAACATTTCATTTTACAGACACATGCTTCTGTTAATAAGTCAGTAGAAGTAGATTTTGTGTTTTCTGTAAAAGGAACTGTCCCTTAAAATCATCAATGGATGTGGCTTCTCCATTTCTAGGTGCCAGATCTCCATTATTTGACTTGCTCTGCTAAAAATATATTGAAAATATCTCTAGTGAAAGCTCTATCCTTATGACATGACTGCATGTTTAACTATCTTACATCAGTGTTCTTTGGACTAAAAGCCAGTCACTCTATCCCCACTCCAAGCAGGGTCTCTGGCCTCTGCTTCAGAAGGCAGAGGTAACTCCATATGTGTGCTTTTTTTCTGTTGAATTTATTTCTCCACTTTTTAGCTTTTTATCCTCCTAAAATAAAAAGTACTGAACTGACCACACTCAGGAGAGTAGAAAAGGTGGTGAATTCTCTCAGCTACATACAGCAGCTCCCCAGGACACTCAAAGATATCCTTGTACTCCTTGTGCCCTTCCATGTCCATCCAACATCCCTTTTATATCTCCCCATAAGAGAGACAGAACGCTCAGCTAGTAGTTCTCTGCTGTTAAAAGTGATGTGGAAGATTTTTGTCCATTTAAAACCTCAATATTACCATATGACATGACTGTACAGACTTCCTCCACACCCCAAGAGATGGTCTGAAGTTATCTTCCACAGTGTTTGTACAATCTGGTCTTTTTCCTTTATGTCTTCATGCGACTACTGAGCACTTCCTTTTGGGTTTTTTTTCCTCTTTTTTAACTGTGCAATAAACTGCAACTGAACTTCAGGTATGCATTTTAGTATTTTTGAATACTCTTCACATAATTCAAGACAGTTTTTGTACAGCAACTCCACAGCATTTTTACAGAGATTCACTAAGGCCTCTAAGAGCACTCAAAGCAATAGACTTGCCTATTCCTCTCACAGTATTTGTGTACGGGTTTGTATCTTTATTTTGTCATATCAATAACTTCCTCCCTGAATTACTTAATTTTTCTACATTTTCCGAGTTTTTACAGTTTAAGGGGGAAGTAGATGAAGTTATATCAGGAATAAGACTCACTGTTTCTCTTTGCCAGGGATGATGCGTTTCAAAATGGAAAAAGCTCTTTGGAAACATTCTACTTTCCAGTTACTTATAGAGTCATTCACATGCCTACGCTAAATGTTTAGATGCCTAAAGGTGTCTAAAACATCTGAATATAGTATGACACAGAACTACCAGGATTACTACGTCTGTTTGGAGCAGCAGCACAAGTCCAAATTGAGCACAGTAGCTATTTTAAAATCATACTAGAAAGCATGTGTAGGCAGCTGGATGCCTCTCCCTTACAATATACATTAATTTCAACACAAGACGCTCTGGCCTATATGTAGTGCTTTCTGAGCCCATCTTGCAAAGTTGCAGAGTCTAGCAAAAATAGATTTTTCATGGTAAATGCTAAGAATAGAGATGGACTGGAAGTATCAAGTTTCCTGTAGATCAGATTGAAGTTGCATGCAGAGTACCAGGGAGGGACAGGTCCTGCTTTTGGGAGTAAGTAAGCATTTTATGGGTCTGTTGTCTTGATTATGAAATGTACGAGTATTCATTGATTCAAATAAAATCTTCTTTTAAGGCATTTCACCACAGTTTTGTCTCTAAAGCTGTGAATGCGTTTTCCATAGGTTATATTTCACTGTCATGAATCTTTACAGTCCACCAGACTCTGCAAGTTGCCATAACACCTAGAGTAAGTTCTACATTTGTTTATGGTTAGATGCAGTGAAACAAATTAATTGTGACAAATCAACATAAATGTATTGTCTGCAGAGCTACCACAAATAAGTTAAGTGTGCATGTGTTTGTGAGCTGGTACAGGACTGCCGATGATCACTAAAAAAATATCCATCATATTCACCAGACTGTTTACATCTACAGTAAAATTTGAGAATGTTGATAGGGTGCCTGATTTATCTCTGATGAAAACCTGGTGATGTACAGAATGCTTTGTTGGCTGTTCCGTTTATTATCAGACTAGTCTACTGTTTCTGAAAAGCATCCAAAAACATTACCATTTCTAGCAGAGGTTTACAAGAATATAAATCACCCCCTATTTTGAGCTAGAAAATATCTCACGTAGTCAAAAATAGTTGTCTACTTTTTTTTTAGGACTTTTTGTCACATGCCTGCATAACCAGTTGTCACTGAACTTTAGTTCATATGTCCTTTCATGTCCCACTAAGCTTGTCCATCTGCATTGAAAGTACACTTAAAAAAAAAAAAAAAGAGTAGTTGAGCTTTCACCCATCTTTATCACATCTTTATTGCAACTATTTTTTATCAGGGCCTAACACTAGATTTAAGACAACAGTCATGTTATTTTCTTGTGTCAGGATGTAGAACAGTAAGAAGTTCTCATTCCAACATGTTGACAAGGTACAACTTAGTTCCTTTCAGTGCTGCATGCAGATGTAAGTGGAGGATTAGGCTGCTAATGCTAGAAGTAAACATAAACAGAATTAATGCAGAGACTAAGCAAGGTCAAATAAATCTTCAAACAAGATTAGATAACTTGAAATTTCTCCTATGGTAGTTACACATTAGGTCCCTCCAATCATATGCATCAACCTCTCTTGTTTCCCCCTTCCCCTCTTTTCCTAACTGTAAGTGATATATTACTTTCTTCTGAAAAGAAACTAGAAGGATCTTAGGAGTAAGATAAATACCATTTATGCCTTTTTATAATACCATCTTATGCCTTTTGTATTTGAAAATGCCAGCACACGTTTCTTAAGACCTGGTTTTTAGATCAAATATTTTAATTAACAAAAGGCTATATCACTAACTATTCCACTTTCACATGTACTCTAATATTCTTCAGGTTACATGGATTTGAGAAACATGTAATGAGTGACATGCAACCTGCAGACTTTTTTTTTATGACAGAATTAGCAAATGGAAAACAATGCTGAACAGTCCCATATATATTTTCGAGATACACAGGAACCTGTGCTGAAATTTTCTGTGCAGGGCTACTTATTTGATCACTTTTCAAGAAGTGAGAGCGTTAGGAAAACTAATTATTTGTTATTGTGGTGTATTTCCCACTTTGTTGCCAAAATCTAGAGTTCTTGAAAGGTATTTTCAGTCATTCAAGTCCAATTGCAGTATGCTTGCATAGTGGTAGTATGAGAAGCCAAGCAGAACATAATCCTGTTCTACAAGTACACATTGTATAAAGTTAATGCCCTACTGTATGAAAACTAATGGGCATTAAAGTCTTTACAGAAATATAACCTACATAAGTAGCTTATCATCATAAAAAATACTATAAGATATAGGGATAACACAACCCTGGTCAAGTCCCTCTGCCCCCAGCCCTTGGTTGCCTGCCAAGCCCCCATGCTGAACTTGAATGTCTTCACACTTTCTGGAGTTCAGACAAAGCCGGCACATTGTCCATGTCGCTGGCTTTCCAGGATTCCTCTCATTACTTGGATTTCTCTTTTTGGCACTGAGAGAACTGAGAACATTTGATAGCTTTTGCAAACAGCACCAGTTTTTCATCGGCTGTTCTGGGCATGGGGGGCATGGTTTAGTGTTTGATAGGAACGGTTGGACTCAATGATCCAGTGGGTCTCTTCCAACCTGGTTATTCAATGATTCTATGATTCTACATGCACACCCTTTTTCCTCAGTGCCAGCCTTGAAACTACTTCAGTTCAAATTTCATCCTTTTAAAGAACGTGGCATGTAAACCCATGATCCATGGACCTCATATACATGCAAACATACTGTCCAGTTTCAGAATTCACTTCCATTTTCCAACTGACCTAAGTTTGTGTTATGATTGTACAGTTTATGATGTCAGTTGGTTCTGTATTATTCCAGCTGCAGTAGTAACTCTGGGTCACTCAGGTTAACACGCAGTGTACGCTAAGCCTGAATGATTACTTCCACTACCATGCAGAAATAAATAAAAATATATCAAACTGTATTATTCTTCATTGATTTTACTAACCATTTCATGCATTTCATCCTCAAAATATATGAAGGATTAATGTTTTCCTTTTTGTCCTGTTATTCTTCACAGTACATACTCAGAGAGTGCTGGGGACATGAAGGTATTGAAGATCATCTCTTTGCTTCCCTCCGTGGGTGCGGTGGACACCCTGTTTTTACGACCCTTTCCATTAGTCTTCTCAGCTGGAGCAATAAGCTGCTGTTCCTCACCTAAACCTTGGTTGTTCTTTGTTGGAAAATTTAGAAAGAAGGAGTAATCTGTGAGGCTTTTTTCCTCCTTTTTGAGTATGTGATAGAAGCAGTCTAGAGCAAGTGGGAAATGAAAGGTAGGTGTAAGAAAAAGAAAGAGCTTGGAAAAGGAATGGAGAAAAACTGAAGTGAAGTTGGAAGCTTGATCTGGGCAAGTTACTGCTGAGAAGCAGAAAGCAAGGAAGAGGGACACATTTGTGTAATTTTGAGGGCATGTCTCTTTCCAGAGAAGACAGTTATCAGAAAGAGAATTCAGTTCACTATGCCACTCCTGGCTACACTGTATGATTTTCCAGAAAAAAAAAAAAAAAGCAGAGTCTGGAATGCAAAAAAATACTTTTTTTATTTTTGGTGATGTATTTTCAAAAGGCAGAAGTCACATAGGAATTTAATCTCTATTACTGTAACATATAAAAATATTTTTGAAAGATTTGCGGGAGTTTTGGTAAGTTGCAGAATTGGCTAAAAAATGACAGAAGTTGAATGAAGTAATTTCAGCACAATTTTTTTCTGTTGTCTAGCCATTTCTTCATATAACATAAAATTTAACAATAATGCACCTGAAGATGAAAAATTCATCCTATTAAAATATTAGCAACTGACTAGGGCCTTGTCTGAGCTTGCTCAATGGATCAGTAGCAATAAGAAATTTTTACATTTAAAAAATGCTGATAAAATAGTTTTCTAGATTATGTGGTATCATCTTCACACTATCTAGCTTTGGCAGTGAGTTTATTCCCAAGGTTCAGTATAAAAGTCATCTGAAATCATTTTAAACATTTTCACATATATGTCTGCAAAGTAATCAAACCAGTGATAATCCTGCAGTAATTTTCTTGTGACAGAGACTCCTTGCAATTCAACTTCTTGAAATTCAAATGCATAAGAATGATGTTAAATAATAATATATAATATACATGCAAAATCATAAAATGCTTTGTAATTCTCTCCATTTGTATGCCCCACATCATCCTCTGTACTAATGATCGATATTTATCAGGATTTCCTTTCTTGTGCATTTGATCTGTGCCAATGTGAAATCAGAACACAGTTGAAATACATGGCTGGAAGCAGTAGCTGGAAACCACTTTCAATTTATTGAATCTCATAACTTGGCAGATACAAAGATTAAGAACTGTATGTTACCAATGAATTTGCGATGATATTTAAAAAAATAAAGTTTTTACTATTTTTCTTTCCATTCTTTTCCAAAAACAAGTGATTATCTTACATCCAAATAACTAATGCATGTTAACTGTCTTGATTTAAGATCCTAGCAGAGACAAGGAAAGAGTAATATTTTTTTACTACCACCATGTAACTAGGTGAGGTTAACAATACAGCTTGACCTCACCTACTTACATCACGGCCAAACTTCATTTCCATTAGGATTAGACACAAAGCTAGCTAACATATACAGTTATCTCATTTTTTTTTTAAAAAAAGACTTTTTTTGACAATGAAGACATAGCCTAAATGTACACAGTAAGACAGATGGGGCTAGCTGAGTTAACCAACAGGATTTGGTTCCGTATGGCTCTCAATCAGAGAGGCAATAAGCAGAAAGAAGCAAAATAGCAGGAGGTAGCTGAAAAATATGAAAGGGACATTTGGAACAGAAAGAATGAGAATCAGTAAAAGAGCAGGTTTATATGCTAATATTAATTTTGGAAAATTTTCTGCCAGCAGATGCATCTTACTAAAGAACTATTTCCTTTATTGCAATAACAGATGTATATAATTGTACTCTGAGAAAATGGCATTGGCTAACATCAATACCATATGTTTTTTATTTTGAGGTAAAAAAAAAAACCAGGTGGTTATGGTCCAACCGTTCTGTCAACATCAGTTCATTTACAATGCCAAGTTGTTTCTTTTTAATCTAAAAGTTATAACCTGAAATGTTACCTGATTTAAATTTCAGATTCACAGGTCACTATAAACTTTTATAGTGGTGAACAGATGTTCATGTGAGCTTAACTTAGCTGTAGAGCACCTTAAAAGAAAAATATGTCAGTGGAATGTCAAAATTAAATCTCCATAGGAAATGCTATGGGTCTAAGTCTTTCAAAAATCTTCAGATTTGCTACTAGTTTTGCTGTAACCCCTGTCATTTGTTCTCTGGCTTTAAATGAACCACAGACTACTACTGATTGCTTTAGCAATTAATTCACTCAGTAGTAAAGCTGTTGTAACACGTATGTGGCTTTATTTATGCTTTTGTGTTTCTGCACATCTGCATAGGTTGTGTCTTGTGTCAATGTAAAAAGACTTGTAGCTGTTGCGATATCACTACTACCCTATTTGTACTTGATTAAACAGCTCATGACAGTTAGCAGTGATTGTAACAATTCCAAAGAAAAGAAACAAGAAAATTGTCAGTATAGCGTTTTTCAGAGACACATGCAGCTGTTCCTTAGCTTGTCAAACGAGGAGGAAAAAAATAGGAAAGTGTGAGAGACTTAATCAAGAAAGTCAGATATAACTTTGTAATTTAATTAGATACAAGCATTTGTGTCCAAATTCTTCCCTCAAGTTTACTATATTCCTAAGTAACTCCATAAAGAAATTAGGGTTTGTAGTGGTGAGCAGCCCATCATACTTAGGTTCTCAGAGTTTGGTTCATTCACTTAGCTACAGGTATTACAAGTCTCAAAGCTATGCATAATTTGATAGCTTAAGCTGAAGTATTATGATTTATATGATATGAAGCATTAAGATTTGTTCTGATCTCTCTCTGAAACATATAGGCTTAGGATGACAGCTTGTTCCAAAGTCATTCTACACAGTCTAGTGGGTTATAAATTCAGTTTGATCAATGTTTTTGCATGCTGAGAACGACTTGGGGCCTCTACATTCTTCATATGAGGAGAAAACTCTGTCTTTGGCACAGTCTTGAGTGTGGATTCATTACTCACTCCCTCACACCACAGTGGATAGCAGGACAATGCTGAACTCAACAGCATTATCATCCCTCTCCGCCCTTATCCTTTCATATAAGTCAGGAAAACAACACAAGGAACATAGACTGCTTTGTGAACAATAACAGAAGGAAAAGAGAGGGTTTTTCTTGTGCCCAGTGATGTGCATGCACAGTGCAGAGCTGCCTGAGCATTACACTCTCACTCCATCTGGAATTTTTCCTAGAACACTTGGATTTTGTTTGGAACAAGAATATTCCAGCATATGAAGCATCTTTGCAACGCTTTCCTCCTAATGGATAACATTCAAGTATTTTCAAGTAAACATTCCCCTTAAAGCCTGCTCAGTCCAAATCAACGTGCTTTTGGGTGGCCGCACCCAGATGAAGGTCACTGGTCAAGAAGTCCTGTCTGTGTTCCCATTTCTGTGAGAGCAGAGTTCAGGCTCTGACATAGCAGAACACATGATGCCAACTTTCAGTGTCTCCTCTGGCTCAAAACTGTTCCCTCTGTATTGCGGGTTAAAAAAATCGTTATTTCTTATCTCAGCATATTTTTATGTGGTTTTATACAAGTGTAAACGTTCTTATTTTCATATCCAGAAGTTTTCTTAACTTTACTGTTGGAATAAAGATAGTAGACTCCTATTCATATTAGGAGGCATTGCACCACAGAAACACAGAACCACTAGGTTGGAAAAGACTCACAGGATCATCGAGTCCAACCATTCCCAACAATCACTAACCCATGTCCCTCAGCACCTCGTCCACCCGTCCCTTAAACCCCTCCAGGGAAGGTGACTCAACCACCTCCCTGGGCAGCCTCTGACAGGGACCAATGACCCTTTCTGGGAAAAAATTTTTCCTAATGTCCAGCCTGAACCTCCCCTGGCGGAGCTTGAGGCCATTCCCTCTCGTCCTGTCCCCTGTCCCTTGGGAGAAGAGCCCAGCTCCCTCCTCTCTACAACCTCCTCTCAGGGAGTTGGAGAGAGCAATGAGGTCTCCCCTCAGCCTCCTCTTCTCCAGGCTAAACACCCCCAGCTCTCTCAGCCGTTCCTTATAAGGCCTGTTCTCCAGCCCCCTCACCAGCTTTGTTGCTCTTCTCTGGACTCGCTCCAGAGCCTCAACATCCTTCTTGTGGTGAGGGGCCTAGAACTGAACACAGGATTCGAGGAGCGGTCTCACCAGTGCCGAGTCCAGAGGGAGAAGAACCTCCCTGGACCTGCTGGTCACGCTATTTCTGATCCAAGCCAAGATGCCATTGGCCTTCTTGGCCACCTGGGCCACTGCTGGCTCACGTTCAGTCACTGTCAACCAGCACCCCCTGGTCCCTCTCCTGCAGGCAGTTTCCAGCCAGACTTCTCCTAGTCTGCAGCTGCTCAGGGTTGTTGTGCCCCAAGTGCAGGACCCGGCGTTTGGCCTTGTTAAACCTTCTGCCATTGGACTCTGCCCAGCGGTCCAGCCTGTTCAGATCCCTTTGGAGCCTCCCGACCCGCCAGCAGATCCACACTTCCACCCAGCTTAGTGTCGTCCACAAACTTGCTAAGGGTGCACTCGATGCCTTCCTCCAGGTCATTGATAAAGACATTGAAGAGGGCTGGAGCCAGCACTGAGCCCTGGGGACACCACTTGTCACTGGCCTCCAGCTGGAGTTAACTCCATTTCCCACCACTCTCTGGGCCCGGCCATCCAACCAGTTTTCCACCCAGGAGAGTGTGCGCCTGTCCAGCCCAGAGGTGACAGTTTCTCAAGCAGAATGCTGGGAGAAACTGTGTCAAAGGCTTTACTGAAGTCCAGGAAGATCCATCCACAGCCTTTCCCTCATCCAGCAGCCGAATCACTTCGTCATAGAAAGTGATAAGGTGTTGACTGGGCCTGATCCCCCGGTTCTCTTGCATGTGCTTCATGATCGCTCTCAAGATCTCCTGCTCCATGACTTTCCCTGGCCCTGAGGTCAGACTGACAGGCCTGAAGTTCCCTGGATCCTCCCTGAGACCCTTCTTGTAGACGGGCACAACATCAGCCTCCAGTCCAGTGGGACTCCCCCAGTCAGCCAGGGCTGCTGGAAGATGATGGAAAGGGGGTTGGCCAGCACACCCGCCAGCCCCTTCAATAGCCTTGGGTGGATCCATCCAGCCCCATAGACTTGTGGGTGTCTAGCTGGGCAAGCAAGGCTCTAACTACCTCCTCATGGATCGTGAAAGCTTTGTTCTGCTCCTCTGACTCCTGGGTTTGTACACAGAGGGAACAACTTTCTTTACAATTAAAGACTGAGGCAAAGAAGGCATTAAGTACCTCAGCCTTTTCCTCATCCCCTGTCACAGTTGTTCCATTTGCATCCAAAAGTGACTGAATATTCTCCCTGGTCCTCCTTTTATTGTTCATGTATTTATTGTAAGATTTTCTGTTATCTTTCACAGACTTGAACAGTCTGAGCTCTAGTTGGGCCTTAGCCCTCCTGATTTTTTCTCTGCATGATCTCACTTTCTCCCTGTAGTCCATCCTTCTTCCTGTCCCTTCTTTCCAAGTTCATAGACATTCCTCTTCTTTTTGATGTCCCTCCAGATCTCCCTATCCACCCAAGCTGGTTTTTTTGCCTCTGCAGGCTCCTTTTCCGGAACGTGGGCATGGCTTTCTCCTGAGCTGCTAGGATTTCCTTTTTGAAGAGCTCCCAGACCTCATGGGCTCCCTTGTCCTTAAGGACTGCCTCCCACGGGACTTTGCCAACCAGCCTTCTCAATAGTCCAAACTCTGCCCTCTGGAAGTTTAATGTGACTGTTCTGCTAATCCCCCTCCTCACCTCACTTAGAACTGAAAATTCTACCATATCATCATCACTACTTTATTCTTTTGCCCCTCTGCATCTTGTTTCCTTGCATACTGCCTTATCATCCTATTGAGTTTTCATGAGAATCAAGTTCCAAATGTAATTTGATTCTAGATATCTTAACCACAGGTACAGTGCTCTGTAGACACAAGGAGTAAGGATGCTAATGGTGGGTCACAGCTTTAGTTACTCTGCTGGCATCTCTCTGTGATCTGAATGATCCTTTAGATCTCATTCACCACCCAACAACACTAAACCTTTGTGCCTCTCAGAGGAGGGGACGGTGTGAAGACAATAACAACTAGTGGTGAAAAGGAGGTGACATTGGCTAACAGTGCTACATTCTGACACCCTGTCAATTTTCATAACGTGGTAACTGTTAATAAGGATCATATCGCAGAGTAACTTAGCAGGCAAATGAGTTAACAAAGGCCTGTTGGCACGTTTCAAAGAGGCATAGCAACGAGCATAGCACCACTGCACATTGAGGATTTTATTTTAAAGTTTCAGGCCTGGATCCTGTTGTGAGGTTGCTTTTTCTCCATAAAGACTCAAGAAGATAAAAATGGCACAGAATTCAGGTGTGTATATTGTGCTGGTTGTCTTCCTACTGTCATTAATCATAACTTTATTTTTCTACATATATAGCTCTCTTAATTCCTTCCTTTTTCCTTCAGATCACCTGATCTATTTTCAGTTCCTTCCCGAAGTCTCTCTAGTCTATCTGTACTATTTACTAAAGAAGCAACGCGACAAAACAACGTATAATATGCACAGTAGAGCTTATTATTTAGAAGTGTTTGGTATTTGAGCATATTTATTCTTTTAAACTGCAGTGAGACTCAGCCATTTGCAACTTTTCATTTAAACTTACATCCTGAATCCTCATTTTAATATTTGGTGATAGAAACACAAAATTAAATCAGGCCACAAACAAAACAGGTTTTCCTTTAAAGACTGGTGATCTTTAACTCTGTCATCCTATCACTTCTTTATTTCTACTTCTAGAAGATATTATAAAGAAGATTGTATTTTCAGTCAATTGCTGAGAGTGGTTCTTGGCTTTAGACTGAAGGTCAGAAATTATCCTTCATTTCAAAGAAATGCTTTTCATTATTCCAACAGACATTGGTTCAGATGTCACAGACTAATGGGCCACTTCAACTTTGTTTTGTCTAGGTATGGTATGTTACAGTTGGCATTTTTCACCAGGGTTTTATATTGCTCTGATAGGAAAGACTACCATAAGCCCACGTACACAACCAGCTTAGTCGAGTATTAACCAGTGAGCTGCGCATGGGCTTCTTAAATAATACTGGTCTGGTCCACCAGCTCAGTTGTATCACAGCTCCTGGGCATTACAACATCTTCCTTTTCACTAAACCTCTTGAAGAAGAACAATTTTAGCCTATAGCCTTTGTAATTCTGTTTCTTCTTGTCTAAGTACCTTCCTGAAAACTTAGGGCATTCTTTTCTCAGTAGAATGAAACATTCTTGGGAAAATGGCCAAATGTATTTTCTAACCATAAGATAGTTTTATTCAACCATCATCCCCCAGACAAGAGAGCCTGTGTTTTTCAGGGTGTCACCTCAGGAGGCTGAAAGTCTGTGCTGGAGGTGTTACCCACACAACACAAAATCCATAGCCTGAGGAGAGAAGATGAGCAAGGATGGATAGAAGCCACTGGTTCGGCTTCAACTTCTGTGCTGCTGCAGGGCATGTGGCATAACCAAAAAGCCTTGAGGGACTGATCTTGGTTACAGTAGTCTGCCAAGTGTGTCATTTTTCATGGTTGTGTTAGAGGTGGCTTAAACAGATCAAGTCAAACCATCTGTTGAAATCACAGCTGTCTCCTAACCTGCTAGCTACAACTTGCCGCCAGCAAGCCCCATCCTGTCTGCTTTTGTGTCTCTGTATCCACAGTGCTCACAGCGGGATAAGCAGAATTCTCCTCTTCTCCCGGATAAAATGTTAAGCCCACTTCATCCTGGATGCAGAAGTCTCTGATGGGATTCAGGCTTCCCTGCCTTGATTTCACGCTTCTCATGCCCACCTCCCAGCTGATGTATTTTTTCACAATACTGAAAGGACAGCAAGCCCTGCTACACCTGCTGCAGTGCCACTCAGTCTCCAGCACCACAGTAAGGGCAAGGCAAAGTCGTTCTGGTTCCATTGTAAAGCTAGTAGTTTTGCAGCTGTTTTACTTACTGTCTTTACTAGAAAATGCTCTTAATTAAGAGTAGAGCTTGCAGACTGTTTTTGACACATATCTCATGCTTTCTCTCTATGAAAAGACACTGAGTAAAGCACATACCCCCTTTTTTCCCAATGTATTGCTTGTAGAACTGTAGAGCAGTTAATAATGCCCAACGTGTTAGTGGGAGGCTGCAAGCAAATTCTCTGCTCATGAAAGGCCTTAATCAACATGTCAGACATGTCAGGAGTTGAGTGTGTGTAGATTTCTTTCTACAATCCTTCCCCATGTACAGAGCAGTCCTTTCTCATGCAAATAGACTCCAAATAGGCTTATTTGGTTTCCTGAATGAGTAATGCCATTCAAGACTGGCCCTCATTCCTCTCACAGGAAACATGGCTTCTATGCCCACATAAACTTTTACTATTTTAATGAGCAAAAGGTCCACTTTTCAAAATATCCTACACCAGTTCTGCAAACATTTCGGCTATAAGGAAAGATGTAATTATACACAGCATTGACAGCTATTAATCACAGAATCTGCCTTCTCAAAAAAGACACTCAAAAGAAAACAAAACCAAAGTCTTTCAAAGTGGAAAACTGTTTATACGAGAGCACGGAGTTTAGAAAATTAGTTAAAGTGAGACAAATAATCTAACTCCATTGATGCACATGGAAATGATTGCAAATCAGACATAAATTGTGAAAAAGAACTTGTGAATGAATGGAAAGGTAAATTCTGGCCACTTGCTGTGTGATAAAATGGACTGTTACACAGACAATGGAATCCTACTACACTGGCTGTGTTTTTCAAGATATTTCCAGGAAAGGGAATATAAAACCATGTGTTGGGTTTGACTGGGGTAGTGTTAATTTTCTTCAGAGTAGCTGGTAAGGGGTTATGTTTTGGATTTGTGTTGGAAACACTGCTGATAATACAAGTACATTTTAGTTACTACTGAGCAGTGCTCACACAAAGCCAAGGCAGTTTCTGCATCTTACACTGCCCCCCTCCCAGCGAGTAGGCTAGGAACGTGTGCAAGAAGTCGAGAAGGGACGCAGCTGAGACAACTGACCCCAACTGACCAAAGGGATATCCTATGACATCCCATGATATCATGATCAGGATATGAAGCTGGGGGAAGAAGAAGGAAAGGGAGGAAACATTCGAATTCATGGCATTTGTCTTCCCAAATAACTGTTATGTGTTGTGGATCCCTGCTTTCCTGGAGATGACTGATACCTGCCTGCCGATGAGTAGTGAATGAATTCTTTAGTTTACTTGTTTGTGCAGCTTTTGCTTTGCTTATTAAACTGTTTTTATCTCAACCCACGAGTTATCTCACTTTTAGTCTTCTGATTCTCTTTCCTGTCCCAACAGCGGGCAGTCAGCGTCTGCTGTGTGGGTCTTAGTTGTGCCCTGGGTTCAAGCATGATGAACTATTTTGTTTTTTTTACCTAGATTTTCAAATTTTGTATCCTTAATCATTTCTCTTCCCATCAGTTGGCAAAAAAAAGCTTTAGGAAAAAAACCTGACTTGTGCCTTTCTGTCCCACGCAAGTTTTCTCAACGATTTAGACAGAATATCCGATGTTAGCTGGGAAAGATGTATAATAACTAGTACAAGTTGCCTGGGTGAGGCCCATAGATATCATTGAGTTCAAGAGAAAAATAGATATGTTTTAATAAAAGAATAGCATTCACTTCTGATCGTACTGAAGATGTTGAGTGTTTATAGCCAACTTCAACAGTATCTGCATTTCACTCAAAACTTACTGTCTTCTGAACAAAATATTTGAACTGAATTTAAAGTAAAATTAAAAACTAAGTGATTATTACTTCTTTTAAAATACGGACTTCTTTAAAATCACCAGCTCAGCAATGACATGTAATAACTGCATGGTTTACTGAAGCACTAAGTCTTGAAGCAATCACCTTCCAATTCATATAAGTCAACTCATCATTTTGCCACAGAACAGTAATTACCACAGCTTTGCACTGCAGCCTGTGCACCTGGTGCACTGAAGCAATGAACAGTGAGGTTGTGTGTTGAAGCAGTACTGGACTAAATTCAATCATTAATGACTGAAATGCTCTCTCTTATGGTGTCTTATGATGCTTTGCGCATACTGTATCCCAAAGTTCTGTGTGGGTATTTTTAGCCTTCTTATGAGTTGATTGCATGCAGAAACAGGCACAAACTCACCTATTCAGCAAGTGACAGCTTAGAGTGAGGATCATTTGTTCTAGTCCAATCTGTGCTAATCTACAGGGGTATTAGGTGAGAGAGGGAATATTAGCAAGGACACTTTGCTTGTTATCTGTTACTTTTTCAGAAAAAAAATAACAAAGAATTTTAAACATCTGCTTAAAAATCACTAGAAAGGAGAAGATACAGTATTTTGCCCAGGGGATATAGCTCAGATATCTGACATTATCTTTAGATATAATGCAAGAAGTGTACAAAACTCATCTGTACTAAAAAAACTTTGATCTAATGAATTTACCATGTATCTTAGCTAAACTTTTAACTTCTCTTCTGTTCCCAAACATCCATCCACAAACTTTCTCAGGGATCAATTATTTCTCCAGGTTTTTGTTGTTGTTGTTTTTCAGGCTGATACATTTTAATGATGTTTTCAGACATTTCAAGACCAACTCTTTAATTAATATTCTCTAAAATAAAATGCAGGGGAAAGTTTCAACTGTGTAGTTCATGGTACTAAATTGGGAGGAAGAATTAAATTCTTTTGTGGTATCACACCTTTAGGTTTCAGATGTTTTAAGATTCAGAGTCCCACTTACTGAAAGGTAGTTAAATTCTAGTGTTAAAGCAGGAATTCATAATACCTTTTATCTCATCTTAATCATTGCTCAGGTTTATAATGAAAAACATCCTGCAGAACAAAATACTGGTCAATAATGACAGTGAAGGGTTAGAGAAATTACTCTATGCTACAGATTATTTTTCCAATATCAAGCCTTACTTCTTCACACAAATTTTAACTTTTATTTTCCTTTTATTACACCACATAAAATAGTCTTATTGTTGTAGGTCTCTTAACATCCTGAAGACGGATTCTGAAGAAGATTGTAACGCTTCTGCCACTTGAGTCCACAGAGTCTTTTAGGACCCAGTTTGAAGTCCGCTGCTCTGAATGGAAAGAATCCTTCAACTCGAGTTAGTCAAAGTATGGAGCTGCAAGTGATGTCGTATGGGATCTAGAATGAGCTTGACCGTACTTATGCCTTTTTTCCATTTAAGTCATTATGAAAAGCACCTTTGATTCTCATGAATTTGAGATAGACCAGTACACGGAGTGAAGAACAGTGAGTGTCAGGATGCTTGGAAACCAGTCATGCCTCTCATACTTTTATCAGTCAGGACTGCAAACTAACAGATCCTGACCATCACCACCTGTCTGCTCCTCACCATACTTGCTTCAGGAGTTGTTCAGCATGTACAAACAAAAGGAGTATCAAGAGGAGAATAGCACAGAGTAAAATAGTTTTTGTTCTGTCATTTGCACTGGAGTTATAAGAAACATGAGCTGAGCGAGGGGAGACAAGACTGTCAGCAGCTCTTGGTGACGAAAGCTACCAAGACAATAGGAAAAATGTCTAACTCTGAAAATATATTCTATCCAGAGTTTAGGAAAGGAAAAAAAAAAAATGTAGAAGCAACAGCTGAACTGCCTGCTTTGGCACTGTGAAACAGAAAGCATTTGTTATTGATTTTGCAGAAAAAAATGCATCTTGTTCACATCTATCCTAGGAAAATTTCAATGATGTTTGGAGGAGTAAGACCAGTGCTTTCCCGGGGAAATGTTCCATGATCCTACAACAACTAATGATTTCAGTAAGTATGGTTTTCTTTTAGTAGGTCTTGGAGCAGACATACAATTTTTAAAAGAATTTTCTTTTTCTCATTTTCTTTGAAATTATCAAAAACCAGGTAGAAACAATTATATGCATAAGCATACAATTGAATGTTGACTTTTGATTCAAGTCATTGTTTTATAAGTCATCTATATGGTTTCTAAAGAGAATAAATATATGTATATACTTTCAAAACATGAAAACATACCCTTGAGATGAAAATTTGCCAACTCTTTTCTTGTAATGTTCCCTCTACTCCCATTGAAATCAAAGGGGCATGTGCTTAAACACTTTCCAGGAGAGAGACATTTGCCTGAATTAGTCATAATGAAAACGAATTCATTTTGGTCTACTTCCCAGTTTTACCCTGGAGTCACAATTTTTATATTTTTCTCCCAGCTGTAGTCTGGGTGAGGTTTTGTGCCTGGAGTTATTGAGCTATAAGGTTGTGTAGTCGGTAAAGCCTTCTTCTGCTTGGCATAACCTTCTGCTTTGGCAGATTGGTACTAAAGAAGGAAAAAAATAACAGCCACAACACTAGAAGGAATATCTTCAAGATATACATGTGCATGAACCACCCTGAAAGAGACCAGTTGATATCTCAAAGTAAAATTTTTAACCTCTGTGCAGCAGCTATAAGGTGATAGATTAACTCATTAGCAGAAATACAGCATTCCTAGAACGAGTGATAGAGGGACACTACTACCATCTTGGTGGAGGAACCAAATATTGTGATTTGTGTTTCTCTGCATTGTTTGGATAGCCTAGAATTATCTGAATTAAGTATGGTAATAACCTGGATAAATAACAGTAATTTCTTTATCACTGTGGAAATGGCAGTACAGAAGCAGCACTGGCCTATAATGCTTTCATGAGTTCTGCAGTTATTGTCATAATATTTTTAATTACCCTTGCAAGTCACCCAAACTATTTCAGAGCAGTTACTGAGATGATGCCAAAGCACCCTGGATCATTTTATCTTCTTATTCAACTGAGTAAAAGGTCAGAACCATCAAAAAAGTTAACCATGATGTGACAAGCATGGTACATTGAAGAGGTAATTAGAACTATCATCTGCCACTTGATAACTTTTGGGAATATGAAGGTATGTAAATAAGCAGGATTTAAAAAAAAAGAGAAAGGAAGTTTGTTATTGCTTTAGACAGCTCATCTGTAATTAAAACTCTAATTAAAAAATGTAGCAAAAAGTAAAGATGTTGAACAAAACACAAAGCAACTACATTTGTTGCTTGACTTGTCTGTTTGCCATTACCACCAGTGTTTACTATGCCTCCTCCCCATCAGAGGAGACAATGAAGTCTTAGATGTTCAGGGAGTAGCTGCTGGCAGTTTTAGTTTGATAGTGCGTTTCTCATTCCTTTTCCTCCATCCCTGTGCAGCATGTAAATGCCATTTCACACGGCTGCTTGCAGAGCAGTGACCCAGGATCATCTTTGTGGGAGCATGCATCAGAGACTGGGCCTGAAGGAGGGTTACAGGACTGTGCTGGCTCCTTCCTACTGGAGGTTCAGAAGGGTGGGCATGTCAGGAGCTGAAGGACCGCACTCCTCCTCATGGTTTCTTGGGAACTCTAGGGAACAGATACAAGTTAATGCATTCCTAAGTCAAGAAAAGAGAAAACCCTTTTTTTGGCTAAAACTGCCCTTTCTTCTCTCTCGACTATTTGTTCTAGTGATGACAGCAGTAACATCTAAATAGAATCATAGAATTATAGAATCACGGAATCATAGAATCACCAGGTTGGAAGAGACCCACTGGATCATCGAGTCCAACCGTTCTTATCAATCACTAAACCATGTCCCTCAGCACCTCATCCACCCATCCCTTAAACACCTCCAGGGAAGGTGACTCAACCACCTCCCTGGGCAGCCTCTGCCAGTGCCCAATGACCCTTTCCATGAAAAATTTTTTCCTAATGTTCAGCCTGAACCTTCCCTGGTGGAGCTTGAGGCCATTCCCTCTCATCCTGTCCCCTGTCCCTTGGGAGAAGAGCCCAGCTCCCTCCTCTCCACAACCTCCTCTCAGGGAGTTGTAGAGAGCAATGAGGTCTCCCCTAATAAATATTGAATGAAAGTTTCTGATGAGGGTGTTCACAGCAGGACTTTCAAGGCCACATGGCTGTTGTCACTATTACAGCCTCTCCTTTTGAAACATTTTTCAGTGTTTGGACAAAGATCGCCTTTCACAGGACTGTACTAATAATTCAGAAAAATATAATCAAATACTAAGTGTTTATATCATCCTAGAAATGGACCTTCCTGACAGTCATTTGGAGAGAAAATGCTGCTTGAAAAGAAGCTGATTGGGACATCAGGAAAGAAAGATCTCAGAGTGTTTCCTCAACTTATTTGCATGAGTGGAATTAAAATCCTCAGTACAGGTGTTGGTGGATGAACATGTTAGTGGGAGAAAACAGTAGAAAGAAGAATCAAAATGGTGCATAATCAAAAGATCTCAGTCACATTTTTACTTGTAAAATATTCTGGTTTCAGTGCTTTGGCAGCAACTTCACAATTTTCCACCTTGATTATTTTTCCCTTCTTGCTTCCTTCCTTTATTGCATCCTCCACACCTCTTTGTTTTGCTCTTTTTCCAGAAAGCCACACGTGTCTCAGCACTTGCCTGTGAATCCCTGAGTAGGGTCCAAAGCTGCCTCCAGCCCTGCAGCCCAAAAGGTTCTGGCTTAATCCTACTCAGAAAGATTTGGAGATCGCATGGCTCCAAGTGACCCTTCCAGTGCCAGAACCAGTGAATATTAACATTTAATATGATGTGTATATCATAGAAATATGTTATGACTGTAAAATCTATAATAATACAAGTACGTTCACTGTTTCAACTGTCATGCTTTAGGTAGCTAGATGAAGGGATTCAGTACTAGTAAAGTTAAAGTGATTGTGGATTATTTGGACTTAGCAGAGCCATACCTGTGATTTTACTCTGTGTGCATGTGTTGACTTCAAGTAGCTTCCTGCAAACACTTCTTCTTCATACTGATCTTTTTCTTTCAGACTCCTTAAGGGCTGTTATAGCTGCCTTAAATATCAGGAGTCATTAAAAAACATAGAACATGTGGCTAGCTTCATAGCTCTCAGTTTCAAAGACATTCCCATTCTATAAACTACAAGTCTGCAGTGTCTGTATTTTTATCCTCAGACTCTCTTAAGATATAGACCATCTTTTAACACAATTTTTCTTGTTAAGACTTCTCTCCTACATGGCCACACAGACAAGACCTTTCATTTAGAAAAGGAAAAACATTTTTTAGGAGATGTTTTGAAAACAAGAGAAATTTACTCAAAAAAAATCTACTGGATTTCATTAAATCTGAAAGAGATTGAAGTACACAGTCCCCTAGATCTCAGGAAATCCTGGACACCACTCTGTAAGTCATATGGAGTATCTCTGACGTGATTTTAACAACAATGAGATTTGGTTTTCTAGGACAAATTCCTTCCGAGAAAGAAAATGTTAAAGAGTTTGATATTGGATCTTATCTGGAACCACGTTTACATTACCCTCAGTTTGCAAAGCCAGTGGATTCTAGCCAGAAGAGGAGTTATCCATGAGTGGCAGATATTTCCAGGGAGCTCTAAATCATCCAAGTAGTAGCTTCCACCTCCTGTGTCATAAGACATTTCTGGAAAAAAAATAATTTCCTGGCAATCCTGGCACATCGAACAGGCCCACAAGCCTGGTTGCTGATGTTGTAAACTAGAACAGCTAATACATTTCCACAATTCATACTAGTTTCCTAGCAGTCCCTGGGTCAAGAGGTCATAGCACTAACTGGACTGAGCCTTTTTCCTTTGAGTGCCTCTGCACATTTACTGAACGGACCATGTTGGATGTCTGCTTCGCTCATCCCAGTTAGGCATTCCTCCAGAGAAGCCAAAAAACTTACATCAGTGATACATGAACGAAGATATTTGCATTTTGTGTGGGAACTTGTTTTATTTGCTGCATAACTGGTTAAGATCATTTCACAAATATGCCTGAAGATGACTCTTTTATTTACTTTTCCTTAAGGCAGTTCTAGTATTTTAGATTATTATAGTAGCAACTATGAGAAAAATGTTACAGGCTTAGTGAGTATCTCTCTACACGGAGAATTAATGTAGCCTATGACTTCTCGAGCCTTTTTTTTATATATATACTGAATATTTTGCAGCTGAATCATTCACACATAATGTGAGAACATCTGGGGGTCACTCTCTAAGGATGGAAATATACATTGCTACATAACAAATAACTTTAGGGACCTGAATTGGGGTTCACATTGAACATCATATGGAGGGTTATCCACATTCTTTTCCCACCACGCCATGAGGTTTGCCCTGATTTTCCTTTGTGGAATTGAGAACATGAATCTGAGAAAAAAAAAAGAACTTGTTGTTGGATGAGGTGATAATGATTCTCGATATCGCATTATCCTCTTGAGTGTATTGGTTACTGCTACTACCCGTTCACTGTAGAACATCACACAATGGTTATTACAGTTTTCACAGCCCTCAGTCTAATTATATGGTCTCTGATTTCTCAAATACAACAGAATTACAGTAGCAATTACCCTATTATAATTGCACTTTTTATTTGCTTCAGGATTTAAATTCTGTACTTCTTGATCAGAGGACACTGTCTATTGTATTTCAGAGAATGGTGGATTATGTAGGAAGCAGTTCTTGTTCCTAAAAGTATTATTTATTTGCAGAAGTATGAAATTCTTATTAAATATCTGATGTCACAGGCATTGTATGAACATTAATTTCAGAAACGTTAAATTAAAAGAAGCATGATCAAATAGTTAAAATGCTAAGGTTAGCTTAGAGCTCTTGCATTTATAATGGGGCCCCCCGTAGTGTGATCTGTAAATTAGTCATGACATATTCGTCTCAGTTTCTTGATCTTTAGAGAAAAAGTCAAAGATAAGAATTTCTACATGTTTCATGAGAGTATTGGTGGGCCTACAATTACAGAAGTTCAAATCAGAAATCCAAAAATTGGCATAACCTTGTGCTTTGTCCTGAAGTTTGGTCTGAACTTGTGAAAGTCCTGAAGTTGTGAAAGTCCTGAAGTTGTGAAGTCCTGAAGTTTGGTTTGAAGTTGTGAAAAATAACCTGATGCAGTTCCTACAAAACTCTGAAATGAGTTTTCAGAAATTAACCCAAAATTTCCCAAGAGCTGGACACGTGCTTGTTTAAAACTTGATGAATCTTTCAGAATTTAGAAGGTAAAAAGTGAAACAAAAGGTTAAAACCTCAGAATTTTATCCGTTTTATGTTTATCACGAAAGTATAAAAAAGCCATTTATAAGTACAGTAGAAATCTGTCCTCTAAATGTGATGCCACCTCATGTGCTTTTTCAACATAGAATCATAGGATGAGTTGGAAGGGACCCACAAGGATCATCGAGTCCAGCTCCTGTCCCTGCACAGGACAACCCCAACAATCACACTGTGTGTCTGAGAGTGTTGTCCGAAGGTTTCTGGAATGCTGTCAGGCTTGATGTCATTACTGCTTCTCTGGGGAGCTGTTCAGTGCTCTCCCACTCTCTGAGTGAAGAACCTTGACCTACCTTCTAACCTGACCCTCCCCTGGCACATCTTCCTGCAGTTTCCTTGTGTCCTGTCATTGGTCACCACAGCAAAGAGATCAGAGGCTGCTGTTCTTTCCTCCTCTTGTGAGGAAGCTGTAGAAGGTGATCAAGTCTCTCATCAGCATCCTCTTCTCTGGGCTAAACAGGCCTAGTGACTTTAGCCACTCCTTGTACTGCTTCATAGAATCATAGAATCATAGAATAACCAGGTTGGAAGAGACCCACCCGATCATCGAGACCAACCATTCCTATCAAAACCCTTCACCAACTTTGTGGCCTCCTCTGAACACTCTCCAACAGCTTATAAAAAGATCACAAAAAGTAGCTGATTAATCTCAGAAATTATCAGTTTCACATAATTATTTTAATTGGACTCATACCAACTATGAGTTCATATATGCATTTCTCTAACACTGCCTAATATATAACAGTAAGTAATGTATTGCAATAAAACAATGACAGGATAGAAATCCATAACTTATTTAAACCCCCTTTAGCCCCAGCAGGACTCTGCTTCAACTTTAGTTCTTTCCTGCCTCTTTTTACTCTTGACTGTCAAAACATGTTGGAAAAGAAAGCACAAGACATGCTCTCAACCCTTCTGGGTGAAATGACTTGTTATACATTATGTAGAGAGTCATCTGTTTACTTACATACAAGTCTATATACTTAATGTTACCCTCATAAAGAGATTAATTTCTCCAGGTTGGTAAACAGAAGGCAAAGAGTTGAACTCCTGTTATCCTTAGCCAGAACATCTGCAGCTGCTACCTGAAAAACCACATTCGTGTTTAACAGTTATTGGGAGAGCCTTTCAGAATATGGGCTCATCTAATTGATTCCAGATGCTTGATTCCCTGGAGGGCAGGTAAAATAAGGAGAGTGGCAGGCGGAAGAGAAACAGCATGAATTTCTTCTCTATACAGTTTAAGCCATCAAAGATCTGTTGCCTGTGGTTAAGTTTATGATACCAGACACTCGCTGCTTTTTGGAACTAGCTGTTCAAAGGCAATACTCATTTACTGTTACACAGTTGGTTCTAGATCCCATATGTGGTGCCTGTCTGCTGCAAAGTAGCACCTAGATAACACCTAGAGAGTCCTCTACTTGACCACAAAACTTTGGACATCAGAGGAGATATTGCAGGAAATCAGGGCCCTGCAGAAACTAGAGGCTAGTCGGAATTTTATCAGTATCGATTGTAACAGAGATATCAGAAATGCTGTTCTTGAGGAGGCATTCTTTTCACGTGTGTTGCAGAAAGGTAGTAACAGATAATCCTAAGAAACAGGCAGACTATTTGTTGGCTTCTGGTAGTGTTCCAGCAGCATACATTCCTAGTTAGTGCCCTTCTACAGTTTAAACACTAAAAAAACATAACAAGAAAGCCTCTTACATCAGAACACATTGATCTTTATAGACGTTAGCCTGACTTAGTATTATGCAGTAAAAAGCTGAAACTAGAATTTTACCCACTAAATTTAACCAGAATTTTGAGGGTATGATTGAAAAATAAAGTTGTAATGGGGACAACATCAACAGAAACAGCTAGGTGTAAGGTTTATACAGCCTTAAGTGATGATTTTCTGAATACATTTTTGCTTAGTTTGAACTTTCATCAAAAGACAAGGCACAGTAGGTCTATAAGACTCATTATTTTAATGAAGAAAAAGAAGAGACACGAAAAATGTATGATAAATTCTTACTCTCCCTTGCCTAGATCCTGGATACCTCACACTCTGCTGCCTATCCTGGAGGTGTTTCAAACTTCAGAAAATTTAAGGTTGCTTCATAGAAAACCTGAGATGGCATCCAGTTTCTAACCATCCTGCAAACAAGAGCAAGTGCTTCAGATTTTCAGAGATCTGTGTGCATTCCTGTGCTCTCACTTTCCCTGAGAATTTCCCTAAGCCGTTGTCAGGATGGAGAGTAACACTCCTTCCAAAGGAGGGCTCAGGTTGTCAATTCCCTTTAGCATTGTAACCCCTAAGTGAAGGGAAAAGAGAAAAAGAGAAAGACGAGTGTTTCTTCTGCACAGTCAAAGGCATCCACAAGAATTTACATGTCTGCAATGCCAGAGATTTATTTGACTGTGCATAGACTCAAGCATCAATTTCAAATGCAAAAAAAAAGATTTCTCCAGCTGTTGCCACATCTGTTATCAGGACCCGCTGCCATGCCATGGGATACATTTAGGCAATTGTTATAAGAAACAAACTTTGCCTCTTTGTTCCTAGAGGAAAGAGGGATTCATTGGAGGCTGTGAGACATTAATTTTTCAATGCAGAGTATGAAAAGTGGATTTAAATCTTAATGGAACATAGGAGAGTAGAGTGTCAAAATCAGACTGGGGAAAAAAATACTGCAGTACTAAATGTGCAAGTGAATGTGCCTGGAAACTTAAACACAGAATTAGGAAAATATATGTAAACTCACTTTGAGAAATAGAATGACAGACACTCAGATGGAAACAAAAAGATTCGTGTAAATGGGCATGTGTCACCAGTTTAAAGTTACACTTGCTTACCCTAGTTGGCCAAGAATTCTCAAAGGTTTTGGTACAATATTTTAAAGTTTCTTGGCATATATACCATTCTCACAAATTCTGTCTTAGAACAATATGTGAAGTGAGAAGTAAGGAAGTTCTCTGCAAATATATTTAATTTGATAGGGATCTATGGAGCTGTGAAGTTCACCTCATAAAAGTGTAAAACTTTGTCAGAGAAACAATTAGTTAAAAAAAAACATACATTTTAAAAAATATTTTAATATTTTTAATTTTTAAAAGAAAGGCTTTTTCTGTTACTGTTTTATTAAAAGATCATAGAGAGAAGAGGAGATGCACAGTATACTGCAAACCTTCTTTACAAGTCTGTGTCAGGCTGGATAGCTTTTATGCCTATGACAGTTACAGAGTCATTTAAATTGTCCGATCAGTAAAGAATACCAATACAAACAATGCTCTGCAATGATTTTCTTTTCAGATCAGTTCTTTCGTCATGAATTTGCCTTCTGGCATCTTTTTCACTGTATGCTCAGTGCACTAGCCAAACAAATGTAGTGTCACAGCCATCATAAAAAGTCATCAAGCATTCCAAGCTGAACAAATTGGTTTGCACCTGCCAAGTACTGGGCAATTGTTATTTTGATATATTGTGCATTAAAGCAAAATCCATCAACAGAATAGTTCTAGAGGAAATAAAAGTCTTATCTTCTGGGGAGGTCTAAAAGACCAGCTATATTGGTGATGAAATTTCTGTGACATGATTTAATTTAAAAAGAGTATTGTCTTATCCTTTCACTACTAGATTTTAAGTCAGATAGTCTCTGAAAAGGTAGAGGTAGTAGTCCAGATAATAAAACTGCTATTATATCCATTTTTTCTGTGCAGTTATTTTGGCAACTTAGTACTTTATCTGGGGACTGAGTCCCTCCCCATGGTGTGCACTGCCCATATATCTAAAAAACTGATTAGTTCCAAGAAGATGGCTGCTATCTGTGAAGAGCAGGAAGCATAGAAGTACAAAGAAACCTTATCAAAAGGTTTATATTTCACAGACCTTTCCCTTTCCTTTTTCCTGGACTGTCTCCTCTTCACTGAGGTATGGCTTTCTATCCTATTTTTACTTACTTCTCTCTTAAAGCCCAAAAACCTAATCAGAATATTTCCTTTTGGAAAGGAAGTGGAATGCAATTTCCACTGGAGATTGTAAATCCATCTTTGCTGCAGAATTGGTACAACATGCTTCTATCTTCTAGAAACACTGGCTGTTCTATTTTAGAGTTCTCAGTCTGACATTCAAAAAGTAGCAGGTCCAAAGGCTTTCCTAAACATGGACATAGATGTGCAGTATAGCTGTTTGTCTAGCTGGAAATTCCTTTGATGTGCACGCGTTGTGAACTTAATCTACTTAACCCAACATTTGGTAGCTGTTTGTCTTTGTGGGTTTAGAGAAGATTTGGTGTATGATAAAAACAGAAGTAGCAGCTTTACCAGTTAAAATTTTCCCTTCATTTTCAGTAAAATGAGAATCCGTGCTTTGCAGAGGTGGAGGATTTGTGGGTTACTACCAGTTATTGTGCTGGTGTTTCAAATGGGAGGATGCATTTCCAGAAATCTAAAATCAGTGATCCAGAAAATACTGGAGTACATAAAACTACAAATGGTATGTTCTCCTCCTGCAGATGCAAAACTTCTAGGCCAGTTCATAAAAGCTCCTCCTGCACGATGAGCAATTTGATGCATGGAATACGGTAAGCGTAATTTTGGCAGAACTCCTTTCTGGAATGAGGGTTTTAGGTACTATGGTCATATAAGGTGCTAGACATAAATAATGTGAGTTTTGCCTTTCTTTGTATTGTAATCGGGATCCTCGCTGTACTAACAAATGGAGGATGCCTGCTTTACAGTAATTTGTCTTGAGTTATCAATGGAGCTAAAACCACAAAAACTGAAGGAGAATGATTAATAGACTCTCTTCATACATCTGCTATCCTGTGCTGTGTTGAACTGATGCAGTGAAACTGCAAAGTAGATAATGTGTGGCTATAGAAATTTTCAGCTATATTAAAAAAATTTCAAAGGTAACATCTTGTATTTCTTTTGGACCTGGAATTTGAAATAGTAACAATGAGGTGTTCTTCTTCCAACTTTCTGCACGAGTGGGCTCACTTATAATGGAAGTTTAATGTTGATGAACAGGTTAAGCACAGGCAAAAAATGGCCTTTCCTCCCAAAGAACTTACTGGAATCAAGATATTTCTCAGATTTTTTAAAGTAAACTGACTAGAGCAAACAATCACAGGTACTTATGAACACTCAGTGCAAACATATTTTGCTTTGCTCATTTGCTTTTTGCTCTTGAAAAATGTGCCACTCTACTTTTCTCTAATGGCAGCCCCAGAAATGTTCCTACTTATTATGCCAAACTCTTCTTGGTTGGTATATCCTTTTAAGACAGAAACACAACATAAGAATTCTATTTTTAAATAGAACAGATTTTTGCACTGTTACAAACAACACAATAGCACAAGCTCTATGCTTGATTGTGTTAATTATATGAACATTTTTAAAACAAATTCCAAATACACATGTGCCTGTGTCTTCTTTATTGTCGCTTTCTCATCTTGCTGTTCGCTGCTACTGAAGATCTCTCTCCAGGACTTACATTCAGAACTTCAGTTGGCCAGAAGTGCAGTCCCACCATGATCAAGCTGGCTCTGAACCAGAGACTAAATGGGTTGCCTTTATAGTAAATTCATCTCTTGTTTGCCAGTCCTAAAAGTATCCCTAGCCATCTGATACGAGTGCTTCTCTAAGCACTCAGTTTTTATGTACAGAGGGAAATCATGCCCCTAGGAGCCCAGTGCAAATAGCACTATCGATAAGTAGCTCCTGCTTTCTGCATTTACAATGCAAGGGGGAGCTGCACATTTCCTTCAGTCTTGGAGGTGCGTGTGGGAAAAGGAAGAAAGAGCCCCAGTCTTTGAGCCCTATCCAAGATCAGTATTTCTTCTGAAACAATTTCCTTTTGTGTCTTCTTGCCAGACACAGACATGGGAGTTGCATGGAAAGTGCCATGGTTAATCCAGCAGTGTTCTCTGCCAAGGAGCAAGTGGGACACCCAAGAAATGTAGGAGCTGGTGTGGAGGAACAAGGCTTCTTTGTGTCCTGAGACTCAAGCACATCCTGTAATAACAGTGGTAGGTTCGTGGTCCTAGGAGAAGCAAACTTGCCGCTTCTAATAGAAACAGGAATGGTGAACATCTCTGTGTCACTCACGGAGAAATTGAAGGGGACAGCTTCTCTGTGGCTCTTATTTTCAGAATAAATTGCCTTCATTTTATTATAAGCAGAATCCATTTCTGTATTCACAACATGAGCACTCAATAGAGAGAGATACATTTTGATTGCAAGCAGCTGTTGCCATCTGATCAGGGGATGTATTGCAAATATTTTAGCAAATGTTTCTCCTCCTCCGCTTTGTCTCCGAAGACTCTGACAAAGTTGATGCGTGACTGGGAAATCTATTCATACGTGAAGAAATTCCTTGTGTCGACGCCCAGACAGTAGGCAGCACCATTCCACAAGTATGTACATCAAATGGCACCTGTTAGAGTCTAAACTTTATTCCCTAAAACCTTAACTAGATGGAGTGACAAGAGAGGTGTGTACTTTAGACTGGAGCTGGTGAGGAAGCTTGATACTCGTAGGCTGAACTTGAAACCAAAAGCATGAAGATAGACCTTCATTATGTCTTTCCCTCGGTGCTTCACAGAGAACAGCAGTATTTAAATCACAGATTTGATACTACCCCAGACACAGGCTCTTTAGAAGTATTATTATGAGTGCCAGAAAATATTTTCTCCTGTAGGCCAAAGAGAGATAAAGAGCCTTAATCTCTTCAGGGGAGAAAAAGGAGTTGTTTAAACAAAGTTCCTTACTCAGGTCTATAGGGAATAGAGCAATCTACACTGACAGAGCTTCTAATCCCTGTTTTTAATATGATTCATCACTTTCTTAACAGTGACTCTGAAACCACTGGGGCAAAAACTGCTTGTTCCACTTCATACTGTTTCTCTTCAAAATGAATAAGATGAGCAGGACACGAGCTTTACCATTATACTGTGGGATAGATGCCTTTTGCATATATTATTCTTAAATCCAGACCCAAATTCTGCCCTAGTATACACTCAGATTCTAGTTCAAAGGTGGAATGCTACTCTGCAGTTGTACTTCAAATGAGAAGTAAATCAGGAAACGTAGTTGCACAGTTTTTCATTTGGTGTGTAAAGCAGAATCCCACAAGGTCCTGGGTTGTCTCCAAGCCAACTCTGCCACCCATCAGCTCCCAGCAAGTCCAGAAGAGATGGCAGGTTCTGATCTCATCCTAGAAAATAGTCTGTGTCTTCCAGAATACTGACCTAATGAAAAAGGCAACCATCCAGTTGCTCACTTCATGTCCCTAGGCAGTTTGCTGCAAGATTAATTTCAGTTTTTAATGAAAATAAGCAGTAATCATCTAATGGGGTTTTTAATTAGAAAATGTACAGTCCTTCAGTGCGTTCCACCCAAGCCCTGGGTGACTGAAAAGAAAATCAGAACAATCATCAGTTAATGTACTCATTCTGATCATTCTAGGAAATTGTAGAGCTTCATACTGCATACAATAAACACTCTATCACAATTTTTCTAGGCATTTATGGCCAAATACTGTAAGTACACATAGAATACATATAGCAATGCTACAATTATTACACCTAAATCTGGTTACAGCTGTCATTAACTTCAGGAAATAGCCTGATACATATAAAAAAACTATCTGTATGTGACACTTGTGCATTGGCTAAACTGACTGATCAAGGGTTCAGGCTGGTTCCTAATTCCTTGATCTCCACATGTAATTTCAGTGTACTTCAGCCCTCAGGAGCTGATTTCTCTGATAGATTCCTCTGAGCATATGGTGTTATACACACTTACTCTGGAAGTAAAAGCTACTCATGCTCTCACTCTTTATCTCAAACTACTCTCACTTTCTCAGCTTCAATGCGTCCTTATGTTTTCATCTTTACGCCTTCATTTCTTTTGCTGTTACACTGTTCAGAGGATAAAAACAGGTTAAGAGAGCTTCTGCTTATTAGATTTAACAATAATACTTGCAAATAAAGATCCTAGACAATTCTGAAGTGTAAGAATATTTCTGGGATTTACTGGTTAAAACTTTAATCTCTTTCTTTTTGGTAGTTCAGCACTAATCTAAAGTTCTGCAATGAGTATTTTCAAGTTTTTTAAAATTTTACAACATAGTAAACTCTCTGATAGATTCTTTATCAACTTGGGTAAACTAGAAAGTTTGTTTTCATGTGATAAAAAGATATTGAGCATGTTTAATGGGGTTTCACATCAAACAAAAATAGTAATAAAATACAAAACAAAGGACAAAAAACAATATCAAAAGCAGACCAGGCTTTCAGGACAATTTTAACACTTCTAGGGAAAAAAAATCTTCGCATCTCTTTCTAAATGAAACATTTTCATTAAAGACTGAAAAATAAAAATACAGCTAAATAATATACCTCACAAAAGTGATTTCCATGACACTGCAGACAACAGAGATCAATGTATGGAACACATAGTTCAGGTGTCTGAAATTTCTCCTCTGAAAGAAAGCTCAAACTAGTATAAAGAGCCAGATCACTTTCAAGAACAATGAGGAGAAAGCATCCTATGATGTTGCACAGATTGAAATATGGCTAGCTGCAAATGCAACTTAACCAGTAAACTTTCATGCAAGAAAACATCTATAGTTATTGTCTATATCTGGGCTCTAATTTTGTTTCCTTTTTGCCTGGAAGTATTTTTCATATACAGACAGCACAGTAGCTGATTAATATTTAAGGCAGCTTGAACCCTTTAAGGGTGATAAATTTTATCTTATTCACTTGGATTCTTGTGCTGCAGAAGATTCCTTTTGATTTTCTCTGCAGGACAGGGTTCTAGAAAAATAACTTAGAATTTATGCTTTTCTAGAGAGAATGGTTTTAGCTGACTGCCCTGTCAAAACAGGGCTTGGAAAGCAAACCAGTACACAGTAGGTTATTTCTGTTACTGCATTTTCCTTACAGACGGCTGCAGAGCAAGGGAACAGGGCAATAAATTACTTATATGCAAATATGTACAAGGGAGTGCACCCTGGCTCTTTAGCCAGGAACCAGTTACATTTACAATTAACCTAAAATAATCTTCCTGGTTACTTGTCCAAATCTGTAGGATGGATTTTCGCTTTGTGGACAAGAATAAGCTACATTTTTGTGGGGGAGGGTGGATGTGTTTTGCAGGCCTAGACGGGTTCTGCATACTAACTCGGGGGTGCAACCTATATATACATTTTGCAAGACTACCTTTTTCTAGTCATTTGTGGTCAAAATTTTGTTCTCTCATTATTCATCATGGCACATTCTGAAGTGTTTCTGAAGACTGAAGACTTGGATTTGGTATTTTGTTCCTGTGGGGACAGGATTGCTATGAGGGACTAGTGAATCTTTGCAGAAAAGATAGTCATGTCAGAATATTTCTGTTAAGGCTGATGGTGAGGGGCATATCTTGATCATGGTAGAACATTGTGATGTTAAAGCTATTTAAACAATACCTTTTAAATTTCTGAAATGAAAAAAATTACATTATTTAAATAGAGAAAATTGAAGCTACCGATGACCTTTTAATATTTTCTGTGTTACTTCATGGAATTCGTAAGGACAGAAAAGATTATATTTATATTCTAAATACTATATTGAATGTTGTATGTTAAGTATGTTATGTTACATATTATATGATATAGATTATGTTTTCACTATATATCATGTTATATATTATATAGATTTATATTATATTTTAAATACCATACCTCATACAGTATATATGTATAATTATACCATGCATATTAATATTTATTTTAACTAAATATCAATAACATGGAAATAACTCCCTTGCAGTTCAGCTTCAGTGTAAAGGCCCCAAAACAAAGTCACGGTCTGTAAAAAAGTACTTCAATTCTTCACATTCAGGAATGGTTTAACGGCTCCTCTGAATCGGAGCTTCTCAGTAAATTATTCTTTTCTGCATCTTGCTGTCCTTTCCAGCTTCATGGCTTTCTTGACACCCTCTCAAGGCCTGATGCTCCTCACCACTTTATATTCCTGCATCCTCAAAGCTACTCACTGAGCCCAACAGATTCTGTAACGTTTCCTTTGCTTTTGTTGGCAAACCCAAAACATGCCTGTGCGTGAAAGTTATTTTTCATCTTTAATGAGGTGTTGTGATTATACTGGAATTCAAGTGTTTGCTATGATGTTTAAGAGTCACCTTGTCTGACATGGTAAATGAGCTGTACTTGCAAAGCAAATATTTTCTGAAAGGTTTCAATTCCCAAAGAGCAAATTTGAAGTTATCTAGCGTTCAGATGTACTTTAGTGTAATGTATATGATTGCTCACTGAACCATGCACACTATTCTGCAAAATTCTTCAAACTGGGATCCAAAATTTTAGCTTCTGCTGTGTGTCTTGACTAAGCCGCATAGTCACCTAAGTTACACTTGTTAACTACGACATTTATCTCATCACGTAGTAATGGTGACTATAAACCCTGCATTCTGTGCATGTACCAGTCAGTCCACATTCAACAGGTTTCTGGAGTCTAAAGTTTGCCATTAAGGTAAAAAGAGCATGATGAAGACAAAAGCATTGAATTGAGTTATCTGAGAACTATAATACGTCTAAATCCTGAGCGCTGATTAGTCTTGGGGCAGGAGGGTGCAGCTGGCTGCTGTTCAGGAAGCCCACACAAAGGGTACAAGTGGAGGGTGGTGGCCCATGCAAAGAGGTGAGCTTTATTCAAGTCATCTCATTTCTCCATCTGTCAGACGCGGAAAAGTAATAGCTTTATTCACAGTGACGTTATGAAATAAAGACGTTAGTTGCTTGTGATGTGCTTGGAAATACTCTGACTGAAGATGCTGTGTAAGTCCAAAATATTTATTATGCCTACAAAGTGTATGTACACATATCCTTGGCTTGTGCAAAATAAAGGGTGTGTTCCTAGCACAGGCCAATTAACAGATTTTAAAGATGTAAAATAGGCAAGTTGTCTTTAATACATGCTAACACAATTTCTTTTCAGTCTGGTTTCACTCTCTCCTTTCAAATGGGTGGGTGATGTGACCTGGTAACCTTTTTGTCCCTCTAAGGTATGAGCGTTGTTAACTTCTATTCCTAAAGCAGACAAGGTTGGAAACTATTTTTATTAGAGAGACAATTTTCTCTCTCATTCTATTATTTTCTTTATGGAAAAGATTTGATTTTAGAAATAGAAGGACTTTTATTGTATTAGTAAGTGGCACATTTCTTTTTTCCTATTAAGAACCTGATTAAAAGTACTTTGTTCCATGTTTTTGTAACTGACCCTTGCTCTGAAAATTCACTGATTCACCATTGAATCTCTTGTCTAATTATCGGGATTGTAGAAAATGAAAGACTAATTTTCTGAGAAAAAAACCAAAACAATTAAATAAAACTTTTTAAACTGCATAAACACTGTTTTCACTTGATCAGGCCTGTCTGTAGACTACCAGCATAAATCCGTTCTTATCTCTGTAAGTACCTTTGGTAGTTATTCAGTTTTTCCCTCTGGAACCACAGGCAGGTCTTAAATTGCTTAAGGCAAATGCCAACAGGTGCATCTTCCAGCTTTGAAATTTGCTGTACATAGTACCCATTGCTTAGTTGTGATGGTAAACTAATCACTGCTGGCAAGGATACTTGCCTTAACCTGGTTCCAACTGATTCAAAACAGTTTTTCATATAAGGTCTTTTAAAGAAACCTTCCTCCATGTGTTGGTAAAAGGAAGTCCTATAGCCTGGAGAAGAGGAGGCTGAGGGGAGACCTCATTGCTCTCTCCAACTCCCTGAAAGGAGGTTGTGGAGAGGAGGGAGCTGGGCTCTTCTCCCAAGGGACAGGGGACAGGATGAGAGGGAATGGCCTCAAGCTCCGCCAGGGGAGGTTTAGGCTGAACATTAGGAAAAAATTCTTTACAGAAAGGGTCATTGGGCACTGGAACAGGCTGCCCAGGGAGGTGGTTGAGTCACCTTCCCTGGGGGTGTTTAAGGCACGTGTGGATGAGGTGCTGAGGGATATGGTTTAGTGTTTGATAGGAATGGTTGGACTCGATGATCCGGTGGGTCTCTTCCAACCTGGTTATTCTCTGATTCTGTGATTCTGTGATTCAAGGGGAAATTTAGACATTGTGGAGAGTAGCAAAACCAGAAACACTCAGGTGACAGGTGCTCAGAGTCTGAAAGGGACCAGGAAAGAAGATGTTATGTACCTTTGAAAGGTACCTTCCATGCCCCTGTCTCTGTAAATTGCTCTAATAATAGCTTGGGAGTGGCTATTTTTGGTTTTACAAGCACGGAGCCCTTTCCTGTCACTACTTAATATGTAACGGCAAACCAAAGAAAACAAACAGCATACTACAGCTAAGCAGAAGACTCCTTAAGCTGAGTCCTTCCACTTGCCAGCCTTGGCAAAGAGGCTCAGTACATATTTTGTATCATGACCCCATGCATGAAATACTGACAGAAATGCAGATTCTGTTTAAAGTTAGTATCAGTGTTGGGTAGGCTCTAAATCTTAAAAAGGAACTCAGCATGTTTTTTGCTGAGCTATGCTGTCTGTTTATATGTTTCAACACAGAGCAGACCTTGAAAACACAAATTGTTTATTTGTAAGGTGTTTTAGGCATTTACATGCTTCACAGAAAGAGTAAACTTGACAATTTATGTCCTTTCATATATCTGAATTGCAATATTACTAAATTGTTTTTAAGGGGAATAGAGAAGAACCAGAGTCCCCTGGACTTTCTGAATTTTTAAGCCTCTGATACCATTTACTAAGAGCCATCTGTGCTGCCTTTTTTTCATATTCCTATCTGGATAACTCCCGAAATTAAGGAGAGTGATAAACAAAGAGGAGGATGCCTGCACTTCTGCAACACAACCTGTCTCTCCTCCTTTCTCCTTTCCCTCATACAGCTACCATTTTCAGAGCACTACTAGGGAAACTGCAGTTTGGGTTCTGGCACGCCACGGAAGGCAGTGGACAGAGCCACTGGAGGAGTGTCAGGGTTTCTAAGCCCACATTGCCATGGCTGCAGATCTTGTCTGCCTCCCTGCTTCTGGCAGACACGCAACTCCTAACCTCTGTCCAAGTTTCTCTCTCAGCTTGAGGATTCAGCAGTTCCTGAGCATCCCGGTTGTAATAAAGTTACGACTAGAACAGACTCATCTCCTATTGATCCCTAAACATGCAATAAGATCTAGGCTACCAAAGTTTGTATTTCCATTCCTCAATATGGAGTAGTCTCTACTGACTCCACTAGATACTGCTACACAGATCTCCAAAGTCTTTTTTGTGGTTGTTTTCCCCCAGCAGACTACAGCCTTTTATTCTTTTCTTCTGGGAAATCTGTCTTAGTGCTTTTTCTGGCTCCAGGATCAGGGTACATGGGATTTCTTCTCACAAAGTGATTTGTGCAAGTTAAGAGCTTAGCCCTGGCACCAACATGTCTAAGCACTCTTTAGTTTTCTTGACTTTTCTCATCATTTAGATTATGCAAATTCAGGTTCCACAGGCTTTCTTTAAAGCCACAAATTTATGCAAATATTTTACTCTTTCTGGGAATTAGTTGTTTGGTTTTAGTGTCCATCTTTCTCAGATTTTCCATTCAACTTTTGCAATTCATCGTGAGAACTTCTTGGGGCTGCCTTGTGATCATTAAATGTATTTCTATAGCTACTAGACAAATACCACTAAAAGCAAATCCAAATGCTAATCCAGTGTGCAACCTTAGGATGTTAGTGCAGGTTTTCAAGAATACCTCAGTGTTTCAGAGATGCAGCAAGACTTTTGGGGCATTTTGTGTTTTTTTGTTTGTTCAGTTGGTTTTGTTAGGAAGGGCTCCCATATACTGTTTCTGTGAGATAAAACTGGAGGGGTTTGATCATTTGACAGTTTAAATAAATCTCCTGCCTCATAGTGAAGAAGGCAGGCAGCAGCACTTAGAAAGCACAAATAATAACATGTTCTGCATAGCTCTTATTTGCTATTGAAAAATTGACTCAGTGACTTCACAGTTTACAATGTCAACAAGAGAAACCCCAAGAAGTGGGTCTAAATATTATTCCCTATTTGTGTTTTATTATCCACTAGAACTATATTAGCCTCAGGAAGCTGTTATCCATTCAGAGACAACATAACAATACCTACTATACTGCAGAGGATGTAGATTTCAAGTGGTGACTTTAACCAGGCTTGTACGTATTTTATTGGCTGCAGGAAAATCCCTACACAAGTTTCTGGAATTCAGTGCTTTCTTACCCATCTATGTCCCTGCAGTATTAAATAGTAGAAATGTTTTTCAATTACAGAACTTCATTGCTGTTTTTTGATTCTTCTTGGGGTAATAGATCAGTAGGTTTTAAAGGACACTTGTAGAAATTCTTCTAGAAATTCATTCTTCCATTAACATACCCTAAGTGGATATGGCCAACGGGGACAGATGCCTCATTTATCTCCCTGTGGACTTATTTCAGTGGAGGAAGGAACAAGGAGAGAGAAAAAAATAGATCATCCACATTTGCCATGAAATGGCTAGATCTGACCTTCTCCAAAGACTCTGAGGAAATCCAGTCACAGATGTCCTACTGACCACCTGCCACTGAGTCCAGGATAACTTGCAGAGATGATGAGTACTCACAGGTATTTTTACCACCAGACACCAAGAAAATATCGAGCACTTTCTGTTTCTGGGAAAATCAATGACATCTGTGTTGTGCACCTTGTAATGTGCTCTAGCAAAGCTAATCCTTTTGAGAAAGTCAGCTCCTCCCTCATTTAAAATAGACACCTACAATTAATGCACTCTTCTGAACACTTTGATTTCACCACGACCTATCACTCCCCATCTAAGATGAGGAAAATAACAACACTTCATCTAATGGAGATTATAAGGATAAAGACAGTGCTTCCAAAGCTCTCGGTTAATGTAGTGAGGAGAATTATAGAAAAATCTATGAAGTAAATAATGATTCTGCACTGAGCACGAGGATTGACTGGCATTTAATAAAGAGCAAGGTTAGTGACTACAAATTCAGAGATTGCCTGTGAACTGAAGAAGACGGGATGTTACAAGGTGAGAACCTGTGCAGGAGTATGTTGTCAAAAATTGTCCTTTTATCCTCTTGAAACTTTACAATGGTCATCAAGAAAGAGTCGCTTCACATCTCAAGAAGCTCTGGCTTTGGATTAGAGGATCAAGCTGGGGATCTCTAAGGAGTTTATCCAAGTGAGATAACCACATGCAATGCCACTGGAGGGTCCACGCAATTTGTTTCACTGTGCATGGTAAATAGCACAGAAACCTTAACCTCACAAAAACAGTGCAAACCTTTGTCTTTTGGTGGAGATATCTGGACACAATGTGTGGGTAAATATGACCATTGAAAATGGCCCATGAACTTGAAATTTATTTGTGAAATTATGGAAGATTTGGGGGTTGATTCAACCTCTTTTTGTCTCACTCAGTAAAAAAAGAGAGAAAGATTATGTCCAAAGACTTGAAAAAGGAAAAAGTAGCCCTTCCTGCTTATTAAGATTCATATTCAAATGTCAGAATGTCAGAAATGGTTTAAAAATGAAAGCACAGATAAAATGTATGTTTATATGCAACTTAAAACAAAAACAGCTTTCGGAACAGCGGTAAGAGAAGACAAACAAGACAGTATCCTGCCTGCATTAGCTTTTCCTCCTGACATCAGCACAACTCAACACAGTTGCCTTTCTGAGTATCAGCAGCAAAAGAAGTCAAGCCGCAATTTTGTTAGGGTAGGTGGAAAAAGTAATTTACAGCCTTTAGTGATGCATATTTTATCACATGCTGGGAAGAGGCTGTAGTAGCCCCATAGCACTGTGGTGCATAAAAAGATTCATTTAATAAGTCCCAAAAATAAAATAGAGCTAATTAAACTCTGGTATTAACGTCATGCTGCAAATTTTAGTCAGAATGAAGGATCAAGTAGAAGTTTTAAATAGAAATTAAATATTCCAAAAATACATTTGTCAGTAGTGAGGAGCCAGGTGTGTTTCATACATAGTAGAAATAATGTGCAAGGTGGGCTGACCTTGTCTGGATGTCAGGTTCCTACAAAGCTGCACTACTACTTCCCTCCTCAGCTAGACAGGGGGACAAAAATATGATGAAGTGCTAGTGGGTTGAGATAAAGGCAGGGAGACATCACTCATAAGTCCTGCCAGCAAACCTGCCTCAGTGTAGGCTCTTTTGCCCATGAGGCCACAAATCCAGCCAGAAATATGCTCCAGTGTGTGCTTCCCACGAGGTCACAGTCTCCTATGAGCACATCCACCTGTTCTGCATCTGCTCCACTATCAACGTCCACTGGCTGCAGAAGAACAGTTTGACCAACCATGGTCTTCACCATGGGATGTTGCTCTGCGCCTGGACCACTTTCTTCTGTTTCTGCTTCACTGGTATCTGCAGAGTAGTTACTGTCATGTATTCTTACTCCCCTCCTGCAGCAGCTGTTGTTTTTCCAACTCCAGAATGTTTTCTTCCTCCTTCTTAAATATGTTATCCCAGAGGTACCTTTGTCGCTGATTAACTCAGCCTGGACCACTAGCAGTTCCAGCTTGGAGTGAGCTTGGAACTGGCTTTGGCTCTATTAGATATAAGGGAAGCTTCACAACAAACCAAATACACCAGCGTCTTTGGAGAGGGCACAGATCTATTGACCTCAGGGCAGGGGGGCAAGGTCTGTTTCATGCACAGGATACTGAACTTGTATTAGAATACAGGCTTCCAGGCATCATCTTCCACAGAGACATTCAGAAAGGCATTTTGTTATCTGTTATCCCTTCTGCATTTCACAGGCTGCCCTCCCGGTCTTTCATAGGAGCACAAGCAGCCAGCATCTCCCCTGCAATTCTCTGGTTGTATTCCAGACTACAGCACACCAGAGGAGATGTTAACAAACCACTTTCCCTGGGAACGAAGCAGGGTCAGCAAAGCAGCAGTGATTGCAGGAGATAGAGTGCAATTCATTTTTCAAAGGTCATGTACCAATACTGCCACTTACCTTACCAAGTCATGATGCCACAAGCTTCGGCATTCTGAATCTATTATTTCAAAGACTCTAACTGCTGGTGTTTTTTTCATAGGCTGAGATTTATCCTTTGGAAGAGGGCTTTGAAGTGCAGCTCCTTTTATACGCACATACAATGCTACTTAAAGAAAAAGAAGAAAAACAGGAAAGACCGAAGTGTGAGGATGCCCACGTTCCCCTTTTATATGTGCATAACTGTCTGTGTAGGACAAACTGACATACTTAAATGGAAATCTGATAAATAAAACTAAGGAGAAGTTGGAAGAAGGGAAGGGAAGGGAAGGGAAGGGAAGGGAAGGGAAGGGAAGGGAAGGGAAGGGAAGGGAAGGGAAGGGAAGGGAAGGGAAGGGAAGGGAAGGGAAGGGAAGGGAAGGGAAGGGAAGGGAAGGGAAGGGAAGGGAAGGGAAGGGAAGGGAAGGGAAGGGAAGGGAAGGGAAGGGAAGGGAAGGGAAGGGAAGGGAAGGGAAGGGAAGGGAAGGGAAGGGAAGGGAAGGGAAGGGAAGGGAAGGGAAGGGAAGGGAAGGGAAGGGAAGGGAAGGGAAGGGAAGGGAAGGGAAGGGAAGGGAAGGGAAGGGAAGGGAAGGGAAGGGAAGGGAAGGGAAGGGAAGGGAAGGGAAGGGAAGGGAAGGGAAGGGAAGGGAAGGGAAGGGAAGGGAAGGGAAGGGAAGGGAAGGGAAGGGAAGGGAAGGGAAGGGAAGGGAAGGGAAGGGAAGGGAAGGGAAGGGAAGGGAAGGGAAGGGAAGGGAAGGGAAGGGAAGGGAAGGGAAGGGAAGGGAAGGGAAGGGAAGGGGACTGCGGGGGGAGAGGAGAGAGGAGGACAAAGTAGGGAAGTAGGGGAGGGAAGGAGTGGGGAGAGGAGGGGAAGGAAGAAAAGGAGAGGGAAAGGAAGGAGAAGGGAGAGGAGGGAAGAAAAAAATTTGTTTATGACCTCAAACTTGGGAATCAGTTCAGCTCTGTACATTCTAGCACGGACCATTGTCATTAAGAAACAAGCTGGAAAGGGCATATGGTTCATCATTTATGTCTAAGTAGTGTTGCTGAGAGCCTCACAAATATACAGAGGAGACAAAAGACAGCAAGGTTTTAGTACATGGATGAAATATTCTTTCATTAATTGAATTTCAGTAAGTCTGGCCCATTTTTGAACCATTTAAAGTAAATTGTATGGTTTCAAGTACTTCTTCTGCTTAGAGAACTCAAAAACAGCTGTAATTTTTTAATAGTATTTACAGTCAATTGTTCCCAAGTGGAAATAAATTAGTTTTCTCCATTTGGAAAACATATAAAACTAGATCAGATTCCTTCATTTATAAAAGTAGATATCATTCATGCTTTTAACATTACTTCTGTTTTTATATTAGGTGTGGAGATAGAGAAGGCAGCTTGAACTTAGTCGTGGCCTTTTAATAGGTTATTTCTTATGCAGTCGATCCAAATGAATTCATAAAAATCAGTGCAGTTTACTGTTATTAATGCATTAAAACCATCCTGCCAATATTCTTCCTCCTAAATGCTTCATTAATACTCTTGTATCTTCATGTGCCACTGGTCATCAGACATCATCCTTGGTCCTTGAGACGTAAGAAATACTTAGTGAGAGAATACAGAGCTTGTAATAAGATGCCTTAGATAAATTTAAGATATTAATTAATGAAATTCATCACTTCTCTCTTAGCAATCCATGTGGGTTTTTACCCTGGCTCTTTTGTTGTCTCTTTTCTGTCATCATTTAACAGAGGTTTAAAATGCATTTGTTGTCTTGCCTGTAACCAAAATGTTTATATCTATTTAGAATCTACTTTTAGAAATATTGATTCCATATGGAAGATCAAAACATCATTGACAAAATATGCCAAAAGGGTTTCTTTCATTAGTTTCCTTTAGACTGCTCTGCAGGAGATAGAAACCTTCATCAATACCAAAGGAGGAGGGAATTGGTCCCTTTGCATAATGTTTTCATAGAAGCTCAGTGTTCATACCTGACTTCAAAGGGTATCTTCACCACACCTCTCTCAAAGGGATTTTGTCTGGCTCCATACTGGGAGGAAACCCTTCCTTCAGGGAAATACTGTTGCACAGAAAAGGAAGGAGCGTAGTTAGCCCTTTTGCAACAGTGAATGATGAGGAGACTGAGAGAACTTGCTGTGCCTGGCTGTACAGAAACAGACATTCAGATCAATTTTACTATTAAGAGACCACAAGAAGGGCAGGAAGATGCTGGAAAGAAAAAGTTCTCCATGCCTGTTCACCAGAGCATCATGACTATCATTTTATTTGGCTTGAGCTTCTCCTGCAGTGTTTAAGGAGAATGAGAAAGACACTGTCCACTTATGTCCAAGTGTTGTTCTAGAGTGCCCTCACTGAACTCAATGTAAATGAATTAAGGAGTTAGAAGGTCCATTTGATATTGTGTTAGTTTATAATTTAGGAAATGCAAACGTTACATTTTCAACTTCATCAGCCTCTCAGGAAACCATCTATCAAGTGCAAGTTGGCAAATATTTTGGCTCAGCATGAGAGGTAAATGAGTTTCTCTCAGCATCAATGATCGAATTGGTGGTTTGGGACTGATTAGTCCGAGCAATTCATTTGCAGATTTGAGTGAAATAAATGATTTGTAACTCAAGGAGAGGGAGTAACATCTATAATAAAATTCCCTACAGCAAAAGATAAGTTAACATAGAGCAGTGGACTTATCCTAGAATTTACTTGCCAATACAATTGCAGAAAAAACATTAATAAAGTCTATACAACTTCTGTATCTCAAAATAAACTCAAAAAAACCCTACTACATTATGTGACATCACATTAAATTGAGGTTTCTTGCTCAAACAGAGATAACACACAAGTCCATCTCACATTCCAGTCAATAAATGTTGTGTTTTGGAGAGTGGCAAAATTCACTCACTCAAGTTATTACTGAATGAGAACATCCTTGACAACAGGATTAAAATGTGAAAAAGGCAGTGATAAGGAAGAAGACATTTTAATTAATGGTATGTCTTCCTCAAAATATATTGCTTTTCCACATCAGCATTATAAATAATTGAGTAACCTCTTGAGGCAGTCATTAAAGACTGTTTGTAAAAGCAGTAACTTCAAAAAAAATCTGAATAAGTGGCCATAGGAAGTGGAATGGGAATATGTAGTTGTAAGCCAAAGGTCAGGAAAGCTTAATCCACACTTTAGTCCTTCTGTCGTACTTGATCAAAGTTCATATCATTATTCTGTAATGACACTTCCATGGTGTGTGCATCCATTACTTCCTTTATATTAAGATATTTCATGTATTTCATGTATATTTCCAGTAGTTAATGGGTTGAATTACAGAGAAAATGTCACCTGTGGTAGTCAGAGAGCAGGGACTGCAACTTTCAATTACAGAAATTACAGAAGAGGGTGCTATGCAGCAAGACCAAAAAGAAAGGCCCATGTGACTTCTCAACACCCTCTACTATTCACAATAACAAACCTTTGAATCAGCTTTCACTGAATTTGACTGATGGAAGAGTTCTTAAGGAAATGCAGCTCCCATACGTTCAATAAATTTGACAGCTAAGCAAAGAATTATAACCTTAACACTGGCACCTCCAGTTTTAGGAAGAAAAGCAGGGAAAGCAACCTTATCCACTTTATCTGGCAGCTGCCTTCTGGCCAGGATGACCAGTTGTACTAGGGTCTAACCACAGGCAGTGCTGCCCCTCGCTTGTTTGACAGGTCAAGGAGGATGAAGGAAGAGCCATGTGAAGAGAGATCTATGTGCTACGACGGGCATTTTAGGATGCCCAAATTACTGCAACAAAAGTCTCATGTAAGCCAGAAACTGAGATGGGAGAGAAAATAAGGGCTACAGAGACATTATTCTCTCTCTTTCCCGCGAACACTTCTTCAATCCCTCCTTTTTTAATACAATATCAGTTCTGCCCTGCTTGATTTTTCCTTTATAAACTCCAGCCATGGAGAAAGGGATGGAAAAATGTAGAAAAATTCATTGATTTAACAGCTTAAGAAAATGGGGAGCAGAAAAAGTCAGGAGGGTATAAGAAATGGCTTTTTAGATGTTGCAGGCTGAAAACTGTTAAATGTATGGTCGCAGGCTTGAAGGAGGCAAGGAGGAAGGGTGAAGCATCTTGGCATAGCAGCCCAGAAGATTAAGCAGCTCCCTTGCCAGTGCCAGAATATCAGACAAGGAGCACATGGAGGCAGAGTGGCTGAGAAGGTAAAGTCAGTAACTTGTGCAACACAGATGGAAAAAGCTCTGGATGACATTAAATAGAAGCTGCAGCGAAGACTTTGCTCTCTTGGGCAGGTCTCAGTTCTCTTGTGCTCTGGAGCACAATGGAGCTATCTGCCTCCAAGACCTGTTGTAGGAAATCTGGTAATCCTATTGCAGATAAATCCCAACTGCTGTTACTGCTATTTCTGCTCACTTGGGAACCATCCAGCAACGTGGCACGTGCTGAAAAAAAAAGCCTAGAGGCAGTTGTTTGCCAGCCTAAGAATCTGAAGAGATTCTTGAGCATTGCAAAGGGGTTGTTTTGCTCTGTTTGTCGTCTCCTGGAGAACCAACGATTTGAAAAGTCTATAACTTGTTTCAGTAACCTGAAGAGCTGCGGTGTCAATAGTGATTTCAGTGCATCAGCTGCATGATTCACCTACATAAGACTGGTATAAAAACAGCACAGGCAATTTAAGCATAAGCCTCATTTAGAGTAAAAAAAAGGGAAAAAGAGGTAAGTGGCGACTTGGTCCATCCAAGTACAAAAGCCTGATCTTGACTTTAGACACTCAGTTTCAGCATTGCTTAATCGACTAGAATGATTCACCTTCTTTAAGATAAGCGTATGCCTGTGTGCTTTGCCCCATGAAGTGTGTTCAAGCAAAGCATTGCACTCTCAGTTACTGCATTTATAGTAATTAAAATGATACATCATTGCAGTGAGACACAGCTTTAACAAATAGAGTAATGAACTGCAGCACAGTGAATAAAAAGCCTGTGAAGCTGATTTGTGTAGCTGTCAGCTAGTTTGCCCTGTATCTCTTGGAACATCCCGGGGCAAACCATGACAAAACTCAAATCATTGCAGGATATCTAGTTGCTGGAGTACTTGATCTGTCAAATGTTTCTGCCATGCAGGTCCCCATGTGTCGGGTATTGCTTGGCTTTGGGGACGTATTAAAGAAAGCGTAATGAAGAGTTAAGAAATGCTTGTCTTCTATTCAGTCTGGATTTCTTTCTGTTTTATTTCTTTCCTGTGTTTCTAGGGAGGTTTTTTTGTTACTGTCTGCTGTGGTAGGTTTCCTGAAGGCTAGTTGGTTTAAGCCACTTGGTTTAACTCCAGGAAGTCGTGCTGAGAAAATTACTGTAACATGTGACAATGGTGCGACAAGCATATTTTACACCCCACTTGAATCAGATGGGTGAGTGCAAATTAAATTTTGCACTAACATGCACAAAACTGCTAGCAAACAATTGGTATCTGAATGTTTAGGCTGATTGCAATATGAGAAATGTAGACGTTTTGACTACTTGAGCAATGTATAAACACAGTAGAAGTATTTTTCGCCATTATCAAAAATCAGAGACTTTCAGCCACTCTGCTATAATGATGTGAAATTTTGCCTCTAAAGACTGTTACATAATACATGAAACATTCTACAGGTTTCAAAAGCAGTCAGGGCCCATTACCAGGTGGGCAGGGAGCAGAGTTCTCCAAGGCATTTACTAACTAAGAAGATGCATGGCACTCTCATCTAGCACTCTGAGCATTAGGAGTGGGGGATTTAGTTTTACTCCATTGCTTATTAGGTAGATGCACTAAAATGACATTTATTGCTTTTTTGTCTTTGCCGCAGTTTCCCCTAAAATGTTGGGCAATCACCGTCTCTTGTCAATCTGTCAATCTGATAAAAACTCTAGGCTGCTGCTTTCCTTCTGTCCTGTGTTGCAATTGCTTTTTAGTGGTCCATCCAGACTTGTAATCTCGCAATAGGGCTTTTTGGCATTCAGAAAACAATTATTTCTGAAGGCAACCACACCAATCATATTGTTGATTGTGTACATGCCACCATTCATCCAGGTGCAGTCTTCCCAGTAGAACTGTCTTATCTATTGGGGGTCTTCATTGCTACATGGCAGAAATGATCATGGAAAAAGCCAGTATGGAGAAGCTGGCAACAGCATCACCACCTGCTTCCCTCAGAGTCTGTTAAGTGACCTTCAAGTATGTCCAGAGATCCTTAAGTGCAGAAATAGTTATTCATCCAGTTTTGTGGTCTCCTCTTTAACTAGCTGGCTGTACCTCAATTCAGTCTCCCTCTCTCCAGTACCCCCATGGACTGAGGTGTGACATGAATATCTCAGTCTCCTCTTTGAACACCACTGACTAGTCATACCAGTACCTGGGGCTTCTACATTTCAGTGGAGCAGGCATTGCAGGCTGTGGGAATCTGCAATATCAGACAGTTTCTCTTCAGGATAAACCTGTTAGGCAGCATTCCTTCTTTATCAGCATTCAACAGAGAACAGCTTCAGAGCTGAAACGTGCCCTGGGATACTGTGGAAGAGTCATTTCGCTAGCACAGCGGCATCATATGTGGAAGAAGGGGGACTTTTGTAAAAATTTTCAGTAAAATTCCCCCCTCCAAATACAGGGAAAGCTCACACTGTATAGAGCAACTTCTAAATTTCTCTCCCTTTTACAAAACAGCAAGAGTGAAAAAGCAGCCATGAAAAACGATTGGTTGTGCCAACAACTTCTACCTAAATTTACCTTTATACCTTTATATTGCAGGAGACAACAGCAGCACACCACACAGTTCATGCATGTCAACGTACCCTCTATTTCAAATGTCATGTTTGAATGCCTCAGGCCTAATTGTTGGTTCAGTTGTCATAAACCATGGGGAATGTTGACTGAAGGTCTCATGGTAAAGGAGGATAGAGACATTGTGCTTTAAGTTGCCTTGGGCATATGGGACAAAAGCTTCCTTGTTTCAAGCAGAGTAAACTCATCAAGTCCACATTGTTTCAAGTTGGGTATTGCTCTGAGTTTAGAAATGGCTAAAATGAGTGAAAGCACAAAAAAATGCAAGTGATTTACAACCCAGTGTGGAAAAAAATATATTAAATGCAATAACAAATTGAGAAACAAAATTTCTTTCTTTGATTATTTTTCTTCCATGTTCATCTACAGTCGTGACTGTTGCCATTGCTGCTTTGTAAAAAGGGACTGAAATTTATTACAGTTTAGTTAGGGTTTAGGTTTCCAGGTTTGGGTGGAAGTATTCATTCTTCAGTCTTCTGTTTGTGTTTTTTTTACTTTGTGAAAAGAAGAAAACAAAGCTGAAGTAATAACATTACTGCTTGCATATTTCTTTTTTTAATCAACAAATAAAAGGACTCAAACAAACTGAATCCTGTAATGGGAAAGAGAAAGTGTTTCACATTGTTCATTCATGACTCTTTCTGCTGCAATTAAGCAGCTAATGCTCCAGATGGCTTAGTTTTCAAAATTAATAAATTTCAGCTCTATTGAACGCTTTATTTCAAAACGTACAAAATACTAATCAGAAGCTCCTAGTAACGTCAGTTGTAAATGTCCCAAAACACTGGGGGCTTTGTGACATTGGCCACGTGGGCAGCAGTATAGATGCCCAAACTTTGGACTCTGAGTAGCCACTTGGCTTGTGCGGTTCCCAGGATCCGTTCCTCACCCCGTAGCCCCGTTGCTGCAGATTCAACAGTTCTTTCCATCAGGCATTGCCTGTCCTGTTCATATCAGTTTTCAGGGATGGACTGAGCCTTTGGCAAAGGGTATTTGAAGGGAGACATCTGGCCTTAACAGCCCAGTGGAAATGAGAGTCCTGCTTGTGCTTGGGACAAATATGTGCAGTACCACCAGCACCAGCATTAAAGCGATTTGACACAGTTGCCTGTGGAGGTCAACTGAACCGAGTTTCCATTTGTTCTCTGTCTGGGGCAACCATCTGCTTGCTTTAGCAGGGAGTCTGCCGATACGCAGCATGTTCTTATCCTGCCCACTCAGAACTTACCATAGGGTTCATGCTGTCACACACGCTTCTCTAGACCAAGCTGGGTGGAAGTGTGGATCTGCTGGAGGGTCGGGAGGCTCCAAAGGGATCTGAACAGGCTGGATCCATGCTGAGACCAACGGGATGAGGTTTAACAAGGCCAAATGCCGGGTCCTGCACTTGGGGCACAACAACCCTGTGCAGCTACAGACTAGGAGAAGTCTGGCTGGAAACTGCCTGGAGGAGAAGGACAGCGACTGAACATGAGCCAGCAGGGGCCCAGGTGGCCAAGAAGGCCAGTGGCATCTTGGCTTGGATCAGAAATGGTGTGACCAGCAGGTCCAGGGAGGTTCTTCTCCCTCTGGACTCGGCACTGGTGAGACCACTCCTCGAATCCTGTGTTCAGTTCTGGGCCCCTCACCACAAAAAGGATGTTGAGGCTCTGGAGCGAGTCCAGAGAAGAGCAACGAAGCTGGTGAGGGGGCTGGAGAACAGGCCTTATGAGGAACGGCTGAGAGAGCTGGGGGTGTTTAGCCTGGAGAAGAGGAGGCTGAGGGGAGACCTCATTGCTCTCTACAACTCCCTGAAAGGAGGTTGTAGAGAGGAGAGTGCTGGCCTCTTCTTCCAAGGGACAGGGGACAGGACGAGAGGGAATGGCCTCAAGCTCTGCCAGGGGAGATTTAGGCTGGACATTAGGAAAAAATTTTTCACAGAAAGGGTCATTGGGCAGTGTCAGAGGCTGCCCAGGGAGGGGGTTGATTCACCTTCCCTGGAGGTGTTTAAGGGACGGGTGGATGAGGTGCTGAGGGACATGGTTTAGTGTTTGATAGGAATGGTTGGACTCGATGATCCTGTCTCTTCCAACTATTTCTCTGTGCAGCTTTTTCTTACGATGGCATGCACATGTGAAAGTACTGCTTAATAAATTATATGATATTTCATGTTTTCTCACTGTTGTTCCTGAGAATGAAACAAACACTACATTAAACTTGTAGAAATCTCCCGCAATTTTGAATGCTTTTTCTGCATCTTCTGCACTAGTTCTTTTTGCTGGATCATTTACTAGTAGTCTTTGTCATGTAGCTCCAAACTTAAAAACCTACAGCTTAAAAACATATCAGAATTTTGCATCTACTAAAAGGCGCATTACTTACACATTCCAACATGTTTGACAAAGGCAGGGTACTTAGGCCAGAGCAAAAATAAGCATTGCTTCTTCTCCAGAGCTTACAATATGAAAGGAAAGGCCTTTCAGGGGCGTGCCGGGAAGATTTGGAGTGCAAAGTCTAGCCCATAATACGGCTTTGGGGAGATTTCATGGATGAGATTAGCTTTTAAGACTGTTAAAGTTGTGAGTGAAGAACCCGGTAAGCTTATGGATCTAGCATCTCATATAGATACCTGGCACTGAACTAGCTGTGCTCCCTTTTCTAGGTCACAGAAGATAAAGAGCATTATCACAGTTGCTAGTTTCTCAGAGGTAACTCTTCCATGGTGTTGGGACACAGCCAGTTGTTTGCATTCTCGCATTCCTGAGTTGATAGCACCAAATGTTTGCAAATACCTTCCACTGAAGAGAAAAATTCACTTTGTGGAATTGATTCTGGGCAGAGTCCAACCTGTGCTCACCTCCCCTTGGCAGTGTCACTGTCTGGCTGCTCACTCACAGCCCCAAGCACAGAAAACAGTGTCAGTGCTTTGTGTCAGTGCTCAGAGGCCTCCAAAGGCCACCTGAGAATCTATATTTGTCTTTTCCTCAGCTCTACCAGCAGCTGGAAAAAAGACGTTCTGCAAGGGGTTGTGTAAGTCCAGCATCATCCAAGGATTTGATTTTACAGACAGAGCTCTCCAGGTCTGGATTTATGGTTCCCACTTGCTCGTGTGTCAGCATGAAGCTGCTGCAACACAGCCAAAATTCTAGGTTGCCATTTGTGGGTTGTTGTACCTTTTTGAACCTTTTCAAATGAAGACTATACTCACTATCACACTGAGCTTACTACAAGCCAGCTTGGGCTGCACCTTTTGGGTTTATCTCATGTTTTCATGTGCAGGTCAGTCAGAGCCCTTTTACCGTATTTCCTCTGAAGCAGTATTCATAAAAGACCTTTGAGTTTTATCCACCACCCCCACAACCACCTGTTTCTGTCTCTGAAAACAGGCTTATTGTAAATGATTCAAACCGCAAACAAGAGCACAGGGAAAAGAATCGTTTGATTTACTGAAAGGCCACAGTGAGATTTCTTTCAAGCTCTGATAAACAGGCTTCTCAAAGATCTCAACAAGTATCTCCAGGGCAAGGACCTCTGTTTGCTCGTTAGATTCTTAACCAGCTTATGAAAGGCTGCACTTAAATGAAAACAATTCCTTCCTAAGGTCATGGCCCTTCATGGTGGGCTTTGCACCCCGCATAAGGAATGGTCTGTGTGGTCAGAGCTATGCGACATTGGGCAGTGGTAGAAACTGGTGGACTATGGGAGTAGTGTAGGAGTAACTCACAGATGTACAGAAGAAATAATAACTTCTAGTTGATGTTGGAAGTGCTGCGATCTGAAAGGGGGAACTGAGAATGAAAAAGGCAGTTGTCTACAGGATTCCGTTTTAGAGAAGTCATCAGCAAGGGCTGCCAGAAGAAGAGTATCAGGAGTGCAGAGACCTCATCAGTAACAGCAGCCAGCAGTAAAAAGAAGTTATGATGTTAGGCTGGAAGTTTCAGCTGGATGGTTTCTTCCATTTCATAGAATCATAGAATCACCAGGTTGGAAGAGACCCATCAGATCATTGAGTCCAACCATTCCCATCAATCACTAAACCATGTCCCTCAGCGCCTCATCCACCCGTCCCTTAAACCCCTCCAGGGAAGGTGAACCAACGCCCTCCCTGGGCAGCCTCTGACACTGCCCAATGACCCTTTCTGTGAAAAAAATTTCTTAATGTCGAGCCTAAATCTCCCCTGGTGGAGCTTGAGGCCATTCCCTCTCGTCCTGTCCCCTGTCACTCGGGAGAAGAGCCCAGCTCCCTCCTCTCCACAACTTTCAGGGAGTTGTAGAGAGCAATGAGGTTTCCCCTCAGCCTCCTCTTCTCCAGGCTAAACACCCCCAGTTGAGGAAGTTGTTAGAACTGAAAAGGAGAAGGGACATTGAGTACGCATAAAGGCAAGCCTGCACCAAAGCTTGAAGGCAACTTAGGAGACATCACCTCCCAGACCCACATCTTGCTCGTTGTCCTTTGCTGTGTCTCACCATATTAATCTCTGGTGCTTGCGAAGTCAGGAGCAGGACCTGGCAACTGGATCAGCTGGTAGGAGGGGAGGCACAGAAGCTCTTTTGTACCCAGTCCATCCCTCTGTGCACATGATGTATTGTGGTACCACATAGTGAGTGCCATGATCATCTTCACATACCACGATTACCTTCACATACCACACTCTGTCTGTTTCACCACATTTTTGTCCTCATGTGGCCTTGTGTTGATAGGAGGACTGTTTCTAAAACCTACATCTCCTCGGTGACTTCAAAAACTCCTGCTTATGCTGGTTTAAAAACAAAATGAAAAAAAAATAACAGAGCAATTTCCTCCTTCAAGACAAATTAGGAACAGTCAGAGTCAATCCTAGGCATAGTGAAACTGTTTAACTGTTGTGATACAATCTAAAACATTCTAGCTAGAAACTTCCATTTAATTATTCCATTGGGAAGCTGAGACTCCAAGTTTAGGAAGATGAGTTTCTAGTTTAGGTCAAGAGTAAAATAGTTGGTTTTAAGGCACATAGCTTTTATCACTAGCTTTTTATTCAAAAGTACTTCTAGAATGATCTTCCGTATCTTTTGCTCTCTTCTACAGTTCTCTTATATCACTGAATTAACCATGAATCATTAAATCTCACATATTTCCTCAAGTAAATTCAAAATAACTGAAGTGTGATAACAAATATAATGGAAATTAGCAATAAACCATAGGACTGCCATTCCTGTCTCTTTCATAGTGTTGGTTTGTGTGAGCAGTTCCACTGCATTGAATTTACCCTGTTGAATGCTCCTTTACATATCTTGCAATCAACAAAGTTGTTCAGAAAGCATCTTAACCATTTCAGATCCCTTGTGAGTCACTCAGATCTTTAAATCTATCACAGTTCACCCATCACCAATTGAAAGATAACCTAACGAACTTTGAGCTAGCTCAACAAACTTGGATATAGCAAAGATTAGCAAAAGAGTCTTCCAACATTTCAGTGCAGCACAGGACTTAAAAAAATATAGAGGTCTGGTGCCTGGAAAGGAGAATCAAGTGTTTGTTACAGGCTGAATGACTGAGAGTTTCAATGATTTGTGTATTACTCTCTAGTTTTTTGATTCTCAAAACAAGAAGTACACTTGGAAAAAAAAAAAATAAGTCATATCACCATCCCTTGTGTGAACATTCACTTCTTTCCCAACCTTAATCTAGCGTGTTCAATGGATTATTTTAAAAATATTCTTGCTCCCAAGCTATAAAAGTGAGACTCACCGGTGCCATCTAGATGATTTTTATTACTTTTTCAGTAACCTATTTTACATTTCCAGGAGATTTCACCAGACCTAAGTCTCTGATTTATTATATGTCTATTCCAACATTATACACTGATTATTATAACATGGGGCTAAGAAGAAACTGTTAATATGCACAATAATGACAGCTTTGGGACAAGTTGCTCAGGTTAGCCTGACATTAATTTCTGAGTGTTCTGCATCCACGAGCAACATGCAGATCTCTGGCAGGTCTGCTGATTGCTGGGCTTGGCTCAGATAAGCCTTGGGAAGGACCACGCCTGAGGAAGAGGCAGAATTCTCCTTTGATGTTCTGAGCAACAGGGAAGTTGCCCATGCTCAACTCCAGTTGAAGACTGAAGCGGTGCCCTCACCGTGCGCTCAAGTGCTCTCCATGAGTGTTTTGATGACTCAGCCCCACTTCAAGGTCAATTAAGACCTGGAGGAGCATGACTAAGCCTTACTGCTCATCTGGATGCTTTTTATGTGCCCTTTTTGCTGATGATTAGTAGAGTAAAGTCAGGATGCGTTTACAAAATTCAACAGAGCACACATTTAAGAACAGCAACTAAATTAGAGATTAGAGAAAAGATTTCCACCCAATCTTTTTTTCCTATAATTCTTAATACAGAGGAGGGAGAAAAAGTTGACATTCAGCGTTGATCCATGAGGTTCATTTGGAAGAGAAAACTGTTTTAGCAAAAAAGCTGTGGTCATATTCAAATACTGAAAATATTTGTATAGACACTGCTATACTTCACTATTATTGAAAGCCTTTTCAAAGCAAAAATAAAGAAAATAGTGCAATATGCCTTTTTGATATTTTAAAAAGTATTCTGTTTCTAAAACAAATGCTGATCTATGAAATGCTGTTTTAAAGATGCCAGTTCACTGTAATGCCTGTTTCTGGGGCAACCCTCTTTGATTTATACTTTCTGACCAGATTTTCTCTGCAGAACTTTCATGCTATTACTCTCTATTGCACTCTGCAGTCACAACCTCTTCAGTACCTATTACTCTCTTACCCTTTCCAAAGTGCCTTATAGTAAGTCAAAGTAAATGGGTAGGGAGAAATGGCCTTTAATATTTTACTGAGCAAACCTGGTTATAACCAGCCTCCTGTCACGCAGCCCTGGTTCTTGAAGTGTGTTTCATTAATTCTTCAGTATGTCCTGCGATATCCTCTCTGATCATCATAGGATAAAGTACATTTCCTTCGCACTTTTTTTGGAGTTCTTTGAGGTGGTCTTCGTTTTTGTTTCCAGATGTACCAACAGTTTTGTGCATCTAAGCCAAATGTGGTTTAAATTTCCCTTCCATTCAGGAAATGAACAAAATAATCCATGGCTACGCTCTTGTAAAGCACATCATTTGTCTCCCAAGTGCTTGCAATTGAGTCAGGAAAACCAACTGAGTGCTGGCTGTCTTTAACAATGAATTTTTCTCATTTCTAGCCTAAGACCCATTATGGGGCTGGAGTCCATTCTCTGAAGCGACTTCAAAACATTTTATGTGCTATTGTGTCAGCCACATCAGTTTATTAATTTAGGAGACAACAGGGATATCTGAGGGAGGTGTCAACTGCTTTAGTGCTTCTGGCCCTTTGCAAACATTTGGTCCTGAAGCACAAAAGCAAATAAGGTTTCATCTTAAAGTTTGAAGAAGTCTCTGGTCCCAAACCATGCCAGCCTACTTCCAGCCTCTCCAGACCCCTGGTGGGGCACTCAGCTCCTGCCAACCCTGTAGCTAGAAAGTGCCAGGAGAAATGTCCTTCAGCTGGTCTGGGAGGGAAGGGCTGCAGGATGTAAGAATCCAGCCGCCCCCAGGCCCCAGCATGAATCATCCTGCAGCTGCTGAGGGCTCTCAGCATATTTGACGAGTTGCTTTCAGAGAAAACAGTAACCCAGCAAACACGGTGTAGCCTTTGTGAAACCCAGACAGTCCAGATCAGACCTGAACACCAGGAAAATTTTGTTAATCTTTCTTTTTTTCTCCTTTCACACATATATATGAGCACATCATTCATAACTGGTTATTGTTTAGCTGCACAGGAAGAACCTTAATATTTCTAAAACATGAACAAGCTGGTATTTTAAAAGGATATGTTCAAAGTTATGTTTAGAGTTACTCACTACGTGAGTCAAAAAGCACTGTAGAAAACACAGATGCTGATATAAACTGTCAAGTAAATTTAACTATTTTTCCTGTAATCCCATGCATGCACACATATACTCACTGTTTGGTATAGTTATCTGTCACTGTTTGGGTGTTTTATGCTGGAAAATAAGGTAGGAGAGTTCTGTTTAAACAAAGAAACAAAGAATAAATCTTTGGCTTTTGGTCCAGTGGTCTGAAGCCAAAACCACTACAAATATATTACTCCACATGCTTCAGATTAACATGAGATCCCACACATAGGGGAAATAAAATGTCCCTTCAAAGTTGTCTGCTTCTTGTAGCATGAAAATACAAACTACTCTGATTGGCAGGGCCTGTGCTGGCAATTTTTATTCTCATTTGTACCATAATTTAGCCTAACCCATTGTCTTTGGACTTACGGGTGTCCTGAACAAGTGGACAAACTATTCTGAACTGCCTACGGACCTGGCAGGTACCTCTTCCAGCATTCATGAGTTACATCTGACACACACATTTGATACATCATTAATATAAGAGTCTGAATTGGGAAAGCAGTGATTGCTCCACTTCCCACTGAGAAAAGGTATCAAGATCTTAAAAAGAAATAAATGAAGAGGGTAGTAACAAAAATGAAACACTGCATGATTCAGCATCTGGGATCAAAGTTGCTGCTGTATTTTGAAATGCCCTTCTCTTCACAGCTGCCTGGGGTGGGAGTGGCTAGAGAAGTTCTCCAAAGCAGCTGAGATCTCCACTACTCAAAAGAGTTTAAAATTTCTCTGTTCCTGATTTAATTCTGGAAGAAGGAAAGAATTTGTAAAAGTTCAGGTTGTAATCTCTAACAGTCAAAATGACTCCAAAACCATGCAAAAATTCAAACAGAGAGGATGTTCTTGTCCTGACTTTAATAGGTACCAGACAAACAGCCAAAATTAAACTTCTTGTAAAATTTTATGATCCAAGAAATAGAGATAATTAGCTAATAAAAAATTCAAGATTCATATGATATACAAATCACTACCCAGGATGTGGTTAGCGTGAAAGAAACTTCTGTGTAAATCATTCTATGGCTTGTTGGCAACACCTCACTCCTCTAGCCTGTCGCATGTTCCTGGTGCTCACCTCACCTGAATAGAAAATAGAGTGGGCAAGGACTTGTGCTCCAACACTGATCAGGTAAATGGCCAGCAAGTACACAGTGCCTTTTTCAGGAGCTTAGGTCTCATAAAATCATAGAATCATTGAATCACCAGGTTGGAAAAGACCTCTTGGATCATTGAGTCCAAACATTGCTATCTGCCACTAAACCATGCCCCTGAGCACCTTGTCTAGACCTTCAAACCCCTCCAGGGAAGGTGAATCAACCCCCTCCCTGGGCAGCCTCAGACACTGCCCAGTGACCCTTTCTGTGAAATATTTCTTCCTGCTGTCCAGCCTAAACCTCCCCTGGCGGAGCTTGAGGCCATTCCCTCTCATCCTGTCCCCTGTCACTTGGGAGAAGAGCCCAGCTCCCTCCTCTCCACAACCTCCTCTCAGGGAGTTGTAGAGAGCAATGAGGTCTCCCCTCAGCCTCCTCTTCTCCAGGCTAAACACCCCCAGCTCTCTCAGCCGTTCCTCATAAGGCCTGTTCTCCAGCCCCCTCACCAGCTTTGTTGCTCTTCTCTGGACTCGCTCCAGAGCCTCAACATCCTTCTTGTGGTGAGGGGCCCAGAACTGAACACAGGATTCGAGGAGCGGTCTCACCAGTGCCGAGTCCAGAGGGAGAAGAACCTCCCTGGACCTGCTGGTCACGGCGTTTCTGATCCAAGCCAAGATGCCATTGGCCTTCTTGGCCATCCTGCTCCCTGCTCCTGGAGAAAGCTGTGTAAACGCCTTGTCTTAAAATGAACAGGTACAATTAATTTAAATCATTATACCTCTCAAACATAACTAATGAATAGACATTCAAAATGCACAGCTTTATCTTGCCACTGCTTAATTCAGTGCATGTGGCCCTGGACTATAAATGGTAAGATCAGATTATTTTACATTATTAAAATGCCTTGTATTCTAATGAGTGACTTTGCCAGCTAGGGTAAGAGAAAAAAAATCTGTGCTTCCTTCTGAAAATTTTCGTTAGGGTAACAATATAGAAAGAAACAAGAATATAACTAGTTCTTTGCAAATTATTCCATAATATTTACTGATTATAATATAGTAGCTTTAGACCTTATTGTTCAGTGCCTGAAAGAGGAACTGACATTAAGCACCTAACATGTAAAAAAATCTTTTGTGTAGTTGCAAGACATATATGTCAGTAAAATAGAGTACTATATTCAAGCTGATAAGGTAAATATAAACTGTAAGATTTAGCTGCTTCTTAAATGAGATATGTTTTAAAACACCACTACTTCTGAAACCTAAAAAACAGCCAAGTAGTTTTAAAACATACAGGTTTATGTAGTGTATAGATTACAATAAAATCAATAATGATCCAACACATTCACAAGTGCTAATTTAATTAATTTTGAGTCTCTTAAAAGAATCAACAGAAAGTGGCCTTGACCTTCAGTAACATGGGGAATTGGCCATACAAACCGTATCCGAGCCTCCTCAAAATTGCAGTTGTATTCTGTGGGCTTTAGATCAATCTGTGGCTTAAGTTTCTTATTTTTAACTTTGCATACTTAATTTCACCATGTAGGCATCCTTAGAAAGAGAGCTCATTAGATGGCCAAATTGATTGACTGATCATTCCAATCTTTTTTGCACATGATAATTTCTAGGTCAGATTGTGTCAATTAGCTAAGTGGTGGGTATACCAGGCAGACTCTGTCTGTATGTTAGCATAGGTTAATTATACTCTGCATCAGTCCTTATTCTCCCAGTGAAGTGGGTAATATCCACTTGCTTCACCTCCAGTCTGCATAGAGACACACAACTTTCCTGTGCAGTTGCAAATACATTGCATCTTTATTTTTGACAGGCTGCTTTCTCAAGTGACAGCACGTCTCAGACCACAGAAAACATGTGTCAGTTGACAAATACCCGGCAAGGAACGATGTGTGTGCCTTGTGATTTCTGGTCTTTGTTGATACAAAGCACCCTGTTCCGTGGAAAAATTCTTTCTTATATCTTTACTCGTAAAATGAAGTCTATTCTCTTGGCCCCTATAAGTCAATCTGTGAAAGCCAATAGGTTTTGTTTATTTTCACAATTAATTACTTTCCCCACTCATGCATATTCCTAAAATAAAACATAGGTAGGAAATACTCTAAGCTGCATTACTTTTTGTCCTATATCCCATTCCTTCAGGTAAGAGCAAATAAATAGCTTAAAACATTGACCTGAATTTAGGGTATCCCTAGCAAGATACATAGAAGTTAAACATATAGAATTCTAAATGTGTGCGGCACCCCTCTTACTTATCACTATTATCCCTACTGGAATAAATTAACACTGTTGTTTGCTGTCATCTGCCACATACCTAGCCCTTTCCCAGAGAATGTAAAATGCACAGAGGGTCTCAGGTATGTAGTGATTTTTCCAAGGTACCATAAAACACAAGTCATTTAAAACTGCTCTCAAAGATGTTGTGCTCTAGAAATTCAACAATTGCTTTGCCTACTTGCAATGGTGCTCTCAGCAATTCTAATCTTTAGTATCACAGGGCTCACAAGTAGATATGTAGAGTTATTTATTCACATATCATGCTGCTTTCATCATTCCTGGGCCACAAAAGATTGAAATCAATATACAGAAGCAGAAACACAGAACACATGTTGAAACTCTTCTTTCCCAATAAACACAGTTTGGGAACCAGAATTTTGTCCATTTTTTTGTTGAACAACTGTGTGGGTTTGTACTTTGATAAAGACATGTCTGTGCTAACTGTTCCTGATCTTTTTCTGTTCTGTGTTATGCACAAAGGATTAGATTCCATCTAACTGCAAGTGTAAATAGCCATTTTTTTAACCATGGTTGACTTTTATATGTCATAGCTTGTAGAGAAGCAAATAGAAAGTTTAATTAAAACAGAGCTCAGTCAGGTTGAACCTACAACCTTTGAAATAAGAAGTAGGAGTGTTGTCTACTTGGCTACCTGATCTCCATGGGAGTGTATGTATATGGGAGTTTACTAGCTGCACTTTTGTCCCCTCAGAATAATAGGAATCTAGAGAGAATACAACATTAAAAATCATTTTAAAAATCAAATATAAGTAGTATTCAGTTCAAACAAAACCTATTCCCTAATTCATATGAAGATTTAAGTGCATAGAAAATTTAATGAAAGTTAGATTTGCAGTAATAGTCTGTTATTTTTCTTCAACCAAAGATATTTGAATAGTTTTAAGTGCCAAATACTAGCACTATTCAGTCCATCATCTACTGATTTCAATGAGATCAAGGTTTGGCCCCTTATGCTCCATTTTGGCATTCTAATTAATTTATTGTTTGACTGCTTTGAAAAGTGTCCTGGCAGAAAGCTGCTGCAAATATAATGGTTTGGTAATGTAGGGCCATTTTTTTTCCTCTGTGCTGTACTCACTGTACTTTCAACTATTGTGGAATAGAAATATTATTCAGCAAAAGAACTATATTAAAAATTATGGAGGGAATTTAATTAAAAGTCATCTGTAAATGCTGACTGAAAACATAACTGTCTCATTACTTCATAACCGTATATGGAAAGAAGATGTGATAAAAAGTGAACCTAATCTTTTATTTTTATATTATTATCTTTAATTTTATATTTCAGAAAATAATGATCTGAAAACGAGGGACATACATACTTCTTTAATGCTTAATGCATAAATATACAGAGAAAGATGGCAGTAATAGAGGGACTTTGTGATATGAGAGTGATTGGCTCTGTGCAGGCCAGTCAAGGGACTAATATTTATAAGTAAGACTTTGGTATTAAAGTTTGTGTATGAATTTGAATTATCCCCAGGATGTTAGACAAGATTTAGGGCCTAGAAAAGGGTATTCATCCATGTATATCCTGGATTGTTTATGTGAGTTGTGCAAGACCAACACATTTTTCTTCTGTGAACAGTTTTGTTACAGGGTTTGGTTGGGGTTTTTTGGGGTTTTCTGTTTGCTTTTAATTTTTTTTTGCCTATGTGGGCAATGTGCTGTTTCACTTTCTTAAGTTTTCTCTTGAAGATATATGGATTTCTGCTCCTGACAAACTGTGTGTTGATGTATGTCTCTGTTCTGTGTGGGTCAATTCCCCACACCCTGCTTATACATACAACTTCAGCATGCGTGTTTGGGAATCTGAATTGGTTACTCAACTATTCTGTTTTCTAGGTTTGATATTCCTGGCATAGGCAACTGAAGTCACCCAAGTGGTTCAAGGTGACCTTACATGAATGAAGAAATGACATGATCTTTACTGATACCCACCTTTTTAATCGTTATCTGGTATGTCCCTCCCAACCAGAAAAATTAAAAAGAAATTGGTTTTTATTAAATGAAATCTTCCTGGGAAAACTCCTTGAAGGAAAGAGTGATAGGAAGCTACCTTTGCTATGCAAGTTTGTTCCAGCTGTTCTAGGAGAACATCTGTCCTAAGTCATCCATGTTAGCCGGCTGGCTGAGGAAGCATAATGAAATGCTTTCTGTGTATGATAGCACTCTTCAGTGATATGTAGAAAAAGGGAAGGGAGGTTCAGTGGAAGATCCAGACAAAGCTGAAATAATTGTTATGCTTTGTAGTGCATCGGGGTAGCTGCTAGTGTTTCTAATTTACATATATCGTGAAGAAATTAGACCATGGTGGATGGTTCTTGAAACATAATGGAAGGAGTCACAGAACTGACATTAATGTGGTTTCAGAATTTTAATAATCTGTGTCTCTGCATCAGCTCCATTGCAGCAGTTGGACTATTCTTACTATCCTTTTCTAAGAAGCTGGAGTTTATCTGCCTCAGTCTTCTCCCCTCAATCATTTGAAAACTAGCTAACTTGTCAGGATACTAATGAAATCAGTTCCAGGCAGGCTGACAATGTCACCATGTGCAACTGGAATAGTGGTCTTAGCTGAAATTATGCTTTGATAATAGTAGTGTAGTTGCTAGCAACACCAGGACAGTTAGTAAAAGAATTCTTGCTCTCCCTACAGCTCTTCTGCAGAGCACTCAGAGGCAGCGGGTGGCAGAGCATAGACATAGATACTTAGTGTATTTATGTTTACGGACAAGTAAGTTCTTGACACACAGAGTTGTCATCATTATAGCTCAAATAAGAGGACTCAAATCGCAGAAGAAGAGTCCTCCTTTAATTGTTCTTGAATGACAACAGTCAGAGAATAAAGACATAAAAGTTGTGTATTTAATCTTTGTGGTCTATGAGTAGGAGTGTGGTGAATAAAATTGGTGGGTTGCTTGTAGAAATAAATATTCCGCAGCCCCGGGACGGCAAGATCAAGCCTGTCAGCAGGTAGACCATTTATAGTTACTCTTTCCATTATCTGCTATTAGTCTCCTTCTTTACCTCCGCCTCTCACTGAAATGGTCCTAGAGAATTTGTGGGAGCTTGCAGCTGGAGATAAGGAAAAACAAATCAAGGGAGAAAAATGCTGTGACTTTTGACTCCTGAAAGAGCACGCCTCGACTACTAAATCTCAGCATACAAGACAACTGTGAACGTGTACTTTGGGGTCGGGGGAGGCTGTAGGTGGAGAAAAAGCTTGTGATCTTAGGTGGAAGGAGTTAGAATTATTAGTGTGACATGCTGTAAAAAGCTATGTTGAGATTTTTAAGGAGTGTTTTTGCACAGGCCAGTAGTGCACTGCAGATTCCTGATGCTGATAAAGCACCTTTAGTAAGCATACACCTTAATGATGCTTACAAAGACTCCCTAAACATTTGTCCAAGGTTCCACCATAATTTTTAATACAAGTAAAACTACTAAGAAAACTTCGTGGGGGAAACAAGAAGCAGCATGCAAAAACCTTTTGATTAGCTGTAATCCTGAGCTAAATCATACATGTTTATGCAGGAGGTTGGTCACTTCTGTAGCAGAGAGAAACTAAATATCTGTCTAGTCAAGCATAACAATTGCACCCTGAACACTTGGCAATAGATGGAATTCACCACTTGATAAAACTGTTTACTCTAATTCACTCAGTAGGAATAGCCAGTGGTTAAGTGAGGCTATATCTCACAAGAGTATAATCTATGGAAATGTATGTAGCATCCCATGAATACTAAACAAATTCATTATGATCAGCAGTATTTCCAATGCATCTGTAATGATGAAACCTTTAAATTAAATTGTCTTTCTTGATTTTTCAGTGTAATCAAGTTCATCAGCCCATTCCTTTGTTTCTCTTTATTTAAGGCATCAAACCCATGAGCTTGTCAACATATGAAAGCATGTTTGAGCAGCTCAGCCCAAGAGCAAAACAGAGAGAAAGGGACAAAGGAATCATTCTTCACATCATGGAGCACCAAATTCTTTATCGTAAAAAGCACCGTGAAAAAAAGACAGGGATTAAGAAATATAGAACAAAATATCCATGCTAGAAAAACCGCAAGGACTCAATTTCCTAATCTCTATTCAACAAATGTATTGTAATACCCAAGAGGGATAAAATAACCTTTGGACCAGTCAGAAGGATTTCTGAAAGACAATTTCTATGAAGATTAAGCCAGTCTTTTTCTTAATGGGACAAACTTCCAAACCACCTGGCGACAGGAAAAACACCTTTTTTCTACCTGTCCCACAAACTTTTGCCAGGAGCACCTCAGCAGAATTCTTGCACTTGCACAGGTCAGAGCAGCATTTCCCCAGGCTGACATCAAAATGTATTTTTCCTTTGGGTGAACTACCCGCCAAAACATCAGGTATCCAAGAAGGACACAACATTTTTCATTTTTTCAGCATTACCATCGAGTCACTAGAGAAACCACAGATGACTGTTTTAACTACTGTCTTAGTATTGCAGCAAAACTTGACTTTCTTCATCTGTTAGTGGCAGTCTCTTAGTGACATCATCTTCCAAACAGTGTGGTTCTCTAGCTGCATTGTTTGCTTTTACAGTGCTCAAAATCTGTACACAGTCACCGAAAGGCAAAGGCCACTGATTCTGTAGATCTAACACTTACGAGTTTACACCTTCATATTTCTGTGTTGCTTCCAGTAGACTAGGAGAACTGTTCATAATCAGCTCTATTTCTTTTGTCTGACACAGGGAATACATAAGTGAACACCTCAAGCTTTAGTGTCTGATGTCTTTTTTAAATGGTACCATCAGCTGGGATGTATATTTTAAAGGCAAAAGTTCTTCTGCACATAGTACAATTGTTGAAAAAAAGAGCCTTTGCTGGTGGTTAATGACAGCATTTATCAATTTAATTGTTTCAGTAAATTTATATAATTTCAATAGTTACCACAGTGAATAACTCTCACATTTCTTTATTTCTCTTTGAGATATTAATTCACTTTGTATAGAAAAGGTTGTGATTTTATTCCCTCTATTCGGTGCATAAGGACAGTTTAAAATACAACATCTTACTTCAGTATGTGTGAATTGTAATTAGCTGGAAGTGGAATTAGTCAAGGAATCAGAGGAACTAGATTCTGTTGTTGATGACAAGTGGTCTTGGTAATTTTTAACTGGTCACAAACTAATTACAGCATTCTTATTTATCCAATAGATCAAAGTGCATGAATTTTGCTGTGTTAGCATTTTAAACAGTTTTGTGAGCAGCCTTCCTACATCAGATTTTTCATCTATGAAAAGACAGGGATGACACATAACTTTTTTTTTTTAAGTGAATGTACTTAGATTTCTTACAAAGATTCTTCAGTATGCATTTAGCTACACAAAACTATGAATATGGTTGAGTTAAATTTCTTTGAAAATAAAAAGGAGACTTTAAAGAACCTTTCTTTTGCAATATTCCTTTAAACCTCTTTGAGACATAGAAATATCTTTCTTTTTTCCACCTACCTAGTTTCCTGTTCAATACAGATACACAGAAAGACACCATTTATCATATCAAATCAACCCTGAAGTCCATCTAATAATGTGTGTCTCCTGTTGGTGGTGATAGATGTCAGATGCTCCAGAGGAAGGTTTGGGCTAAAGCTGAATAAACTGTCCCTTGATCTCTGCTAAGAGAGACTGACTGAAATCTTGAGGACCAAAGATAATATCCCTTTCAACATTTTGTCACCACTTTGAAGTTCATTGAGTGACTCTACTGTTCAAGTAATTCATCACCTCTTCAAAGTAAAGCAATAAAAAATACTGGGGAAAAAAAATACATATTTCATGCTGGAGGGAGATGTCAAGTTAATTGCACATACAAAAGTTTTCTAATGTGCTTGCCATGTCACTGTAACCAACACCTGCTCTCTCCCAAGTTCGCTGAGCACCCTTGAAACACTCATGCTCATGTATCTTTGATTTGTTTTACTCTGTTGCATCTCCATAGCAGAACTAATAGGATGAAAAGTGTTGCGTGCATGGTGTGACCTTTCCCTTTCACTGCAGAGCTGCTGCAGTAAACACATATTTACAGGGAGTAGATAATACAACAGTGGAGCAGAAATATGTTATTGCAAATAGAAGCAGCTTCATAAAATTACTTCTCACTTTCCATTGCCCTGTGAAACACTGTTTGAGAGTAGTTAGATTCCTGCTCATCAGCATTTCACTGATGCGGGTGTATCTTCATTTCTGCATGTTTTCTTGGTTTGTGCAGATGCATGTTTTTGGCAACACTAAATTAATCTCTTGAAGTCCCTAAACATGTGGCACTGTAGCAGTATTTAGGCTGCCTGTGCCTAACTCTACACATAAGCCTGAATTTATATTGCTGGCAAAGAAAAACTCCTTTTGATCATATAAAGAAAGTAAATCAAATCTTAACAGACTTAGCAGTTTTTATTAACGCTTATTAAAGGTCTCATCCAATATCCATGCAAGTCTTTAGCAGTTTTTCCTTCTCTGGATATCAATCAGCATTTGGGTTAGTGCCCGACACAGCTGTTCATCTTTTATCAAAATTGTTAATTAATATATCACAGAGAACTGAAAACACTTAGTGACATTGTTTACAGGGCTACACTACTAACCTCTACAGCAGCGTCGTGGTGTACTTGACATGGCTTGAACATAATGGATGATATAGAACACATTCAGCAAGCTTTAGATTACATAACAAGTATTCCTATTAATTAAAAACAAAATGCTACATCAACCTTACTCAAGGTTGTTTAGCATTTACCATCTTAAGACATTCAAACAGTCTTATTGACACAATTTTTTGTTGCAGAATCAACAAATCTTCAATTAGTGGAAACTAATCAACACCTTTAAAATAGTAACATCAAATGTCTGTTCAGATCATGTTGGCACAAAAATGCAATACAAACAAAAATATTAAAAACTAACTGGAAACCAATTATATCATCTATTCAGAAAATGTCATGGTTTAGACTTCCCTTGGCTTTGTCTCTTTGAAAAGATCTGATCCTAAAATATAAGAACCTCCCACGAGAGCTTCTTTCAGACTAGAAGTAGTCTTTTTTAAATAAAAAATATTAAAAAATCAGTTAATGTTTAAGGAAGAAATCTATGGAAATTTGAGATTAGTTGTAAAAATCTCTCAAAGTAATTGAAATGTTTTCAGGATGTGGTTGGTGAAACCACGACAAACTGGGTACTTTGAAGGGATCCTCAAAAGCTAGACAGTAGGGCTGGTATCCCCAAGTGAGGTGTCCTGTAACCAGAGAAAATATCCTAGAATCAGATTCATAGAACAGTTTGGGTTGGAAGGGACCTTTACAGGTTATCTAGTCTAATCCCTATGTAGTGAGCAGGGACATCTTCAACTAGACCAGGTAGCTCAGAGCCCCTCCGGATCGACCTTCTAAAATGTTCCCTGAGACTTGCCATTCTCCTGACCTTCTAAAATGTCAGAAGAACTCCTCTGCTTTTAAAGAAATCTTACAAACACCAAGTATTTATGAATACTGTCTCCTAAAAACTCTTTTTCAGCATTTTCTGAATTTTTCTGGAGGCAAAGTACATGTCTGGTTTTGCAGTTCTTATTATTTTTTCTTTTTTCTTCACTGTCATGTCATATTGAAATTAACAATAAATTTGCTGGATTGCTGGCCTCTGACATTTCCTTCTTATTTAATAATCGGTTTCAGAAGGCAAGAGAAGAACATACCTATTGCAAAACTGAGGCATTCACCAAGAAGCTTTTGTGATTGTTAAGGAAGAGAAAATTTCTTTGATATAGTTAGAATCCATGACAATTGCTCAACTGAAAGCAAGTTTTTGCTTGATTATATAAAAAGCAAAATAAAAGCACGTCATTAAAGCCCAGTGTCAGTTTTGGTAGCACTTTTCTGAAACGAGGAAGAACGATGACTGGATGCAAAATCCATTTACAGAAAATGACAGCTATTGCCAGTGTAACAGCTAAGGGTAGAGATTGGCTTGTAATTGTGAACTGATGCTTGAACTGAACTCAGAACTTCTTGTCCAGTTCAGCTAAAGCCAAAAAGGGAGCAGTGCGACATAGCAGCTACTACCAAGATCACCTTGAAGCTTCTCCTCATGATCACACCCTAATATGAATATTTGTGTTCAGCCTTAGCACTAACAAAGGTGAAATCTCAACATAAACTAGATAGAGGGCAAGTATTGCTACTGAAACAGTGAAATCACCATCATTTGTTCACTTTGTGCCATGAAACCATCTGAGCTGAGTAAAACTCCCTGGACAAAATTGCAATTACATATAATGTTGTCTTGAGTTATTTTGTGCACCGTGCTATTTAACTGTTTTTGTCAGCATGCTTAAAAGTCCTACCCAGCAATAGATGCACACAAAATTTCAAAAGAGACTTAAATGCCTCTGTTGAAAATATCAACCATTCCTCAAAGACTACCAAGTGCTTCCACTTGCACTAAGTATTACCCTATCAAAAACATCCAACTGTTTTACACTGGAAGCCACAAAGACTAATGGTCACTGAACTGATTTTCCTTTGGGCAAACACAACTGTAGGAACAGCATAAAACAGGCAGGAAACAAACCTAAGAACAAAGCGTGTACCCTACGATTACAGCAGGTTCCAAACATTTCATGGAAACAACAGAAGCACAGAGTAGCCTAACACAGCTTTGAAGTAGGTTCCATTTCAGAAGGAGCTGGAACTCGAAAGGCTCCTGCCAGCCCAGGTTGGCCTATGATGTTGTGTATCTGCTGCTTTGAGAAAATGAAATGAGGCATCTCATTTCTAAACCCTTGAAGAGTAATGTTTTGCTACACAAGTTTGTTATTTAAGCAGGTAACAAACAGAGGATTTGATGACTGCATATCAAAGCTCAGTTTCCTCAACCAAAGGTATTTGAAGTCTGAAAAACTTTAATATGATTATCTTGGCTCTTCTTGATTTAGAACATCCCAGTGTTTTCAGAAGATGCCAAATGGAAAAGAAGCTTCCAAATGGAATTCCACCCACAGTTACTTTGGTAAAAAAACCACTTAAATGAAACAGCTTTCCTGGATTAAGTTATTTATGAGTATAGACAGCTAGCCTGAAGCTGCATACATTTCCTCAAAAGCCTCTATTCTAAGTAAATGAATAGTCCCAGAAACAGACTTCTGGCAGTAGCAACTTAAGCGAATGAGCAGATATTGATAGAACTATATTATTACCAAAATGCTAGGTACAAATAACTATGCATCACTTTGTAATGGTAAATATTTAATATCTAGAAGATAAAATCTGTATCTAGAGATTCCTCCAGTGTTTTCTGGTTTTCTTTAAAAAAAATAAAAAGAAATATAGAGAAGACAGAGGAGGAATTTCATTTCAGCTGCACAATTCTGCCCTATACAAGACTAGAATGTCCATTTTCTCTTTTTCAGCACACACTTCTAATAATGACTGGAATTATTACAGTGTAGTAAAACCCAGTAATATAGTATGTTATTAAATACTGGTTGCAATCACCTTAATCTGTGGCCTCCACAGATTCCTATCATTGTAAAATCTTCCACCTCTTTCTCTCTCTCGCTACTGCAGCTTTTTCTAAATGATATTGTACTATCCAGTTGTTCTGTATAATTTCATATATTCTATGGCAATCAGCAAATTATTATTTTTGTAACTTTTGGGTTGGACCGTAGAGCTCTAAGAAGACACAGCCGATATCTCTTTCCAGATATACTTTCACTGTCATGTTAGTTTCTTTTATCTGCATTTAACGTAAATAACCGTGAACTCAAGCTTTTAGCTAATTTCTCATTAAGTTAAAGTGGTCTTAGACAATTTCCAATGCCTACATCAAATGCTACAGCATTTCTAGGCATCTTTTAGTGGTCTCTGCTACTATCCCCCCGGGTGAAATTAATCCTTTTTCCTAAGAGTCACGGCTGGTGAGAGAAATGGCAAGAGCCAGTGTCAGCCTGGGGATATTGCTCAGGGTAGCAGATTGCTCCAGCAAGAGTCATTTAATCCCTGCTCAACTACATCTTCCATCTTTCCCCCACTAGCCTGGGGATAAGAAGCAGGAGACCAGCTTGACAGGAGCAACACGCGTTGTGGGGAGCAGGGCACAGCTGGGATGGCTGCTGGCTGGTTAGCCAGGAGAAGGTTCTGCAGGAGCAGAATCTGAGCAGCAGAATTTAACTTTTGCCCACACTGCTGAGAAGGTCTTAACCATCACTTGTCTTCTGTGCTAGTACAGTATTCTCTGCATTGTTTTCAGTACTACCAGACAGTAACAGCTGAAATAAGAATTACGTAGAGGGTTTTTTTTTCTCCAGAAAAGCTTCTGAGGACATTTTTGCTCTGCCATTTCTTAATCAGTGCTGATAATTTTCTGTGTGATTGAGTGTCGCTAGCCAAGCACAAGAAAACAAGCTTTCCAACAAAAGGAAAATCTTTATTTTAAATGGCTCTTTTAGATGGATCTGGGTAGCTGAGGACAATATCTGGTTGTACTCTATAGTTCTGCACTGGGAAAGTGTGTGGAGCAACTACCCTAAGGCTGCTCATTGCTGTAGTCACAATTAGTTTTCATACTCTCCAGATAGCAAGCGGTCTAACGTTTTATGTTGCAGGAAAGAGTAGCAAGAGGTTCCTTACACATTTTTGAATGGGAGAGCTGTTGCCATATGAACACTTTCAAGTTCAGTGATGTGGTTTAAGTAAAGTTTAAACTGTGCAGACCCAGCTACTTTAAGTGGCACCAAGCTAAATGAACAGCTTAAACGTTTCTTCTTTTTCAGCTGCCACGTTTGTGATGCTTGGAGAGGACTAGTGGTGGTCTCACCAGAAAAATAGAAGGGGGTGGAATAAAAAAGTAATGGGGAGGACAGAGAATGCTTCAGTATATCAATGTAATTGTAACAGACGTGGCATGATCTTGTAAGGCCATGTCCTCTTGGAAGGTTCGTATTCCTCCAGTTCTCCCTGTTTGGAAAACAAAACACAAAATCTCCTATCCTGGCTCTTCACCAGTAAAGTAGCATATTAGGATTTGTAACATTTTATTAATGTCAGATTATTCTGTTCAATATAATGAGATTTCTTTCATCCAGAATAAAAGTATATAGTGTCCTACATAGGAAAATCCTAATAGATTTGAAATTCTGACTCTGTAGGAACAATGTAAAGTCTACTTTCCTCCTTCCAACTGTTGAGTTAAGGGTTTTTTTTCATTATTATTCTGGCTCACATGTTCATTACACTCTTCCCCTCTTCCTCTGTAAACACTGCTTGCCTTCAGCTGTTTGTTATTATTTAGTTTTCTGTATCACTTAAGTATGCCTTTAGGACTCTCCCCACTTCTTCTCTCTTTTCTCTCTGAGATAGATTTGATTTTCCTCTCTGCATTTTCCTTCTCTCAAGTTCTTGTCTCTTCTCCCTTCTGTTTCCTTTCGTTATATATTCTTCCCCCATCACATATTTGCTTTACTATCAGAGAGGAAAGTAAGGAAGACCATTTATTGTTTCCACATCTTCCAGAGCTGGTGTGAGAGGATCTGTGGTGGATTCATGAGTTCTTACTGTCATACGAGCTGCTGCCCCAGCTTCTTCCTGCAAGTAGCCTAGGTACAGCATCTTTTCTCCATATTCTGGGGTCACCACAGAGAATCTCCCCCCAAAAAAGCCTTTGCACAGAAGATGAATATCACAGATATACAGTATTTGCTTGATTCAAGGCTGTTTGGAGAAATATGTGATATAACTTTTCATAATATTAAAAAACTGTGCAATCCATAAGCATAAAAAAATGGCATAGAAATCAGCAATAGCTCAAATGCTGAAAGTCCTGGCTCCAATCAAACCCTTCCTGCTACTTGTTTCAAGTGTCCTGCAGAGGGGAGTTGGAGGGAAAGGCTGCGTGACTCCTGTTCCAGTCAGCAGGACCTCAGTTTTAACAAAATAAGCACTTTGACTTCTTTCAACTCATTTTCTTTTTTCTCTCAGCAAATAACATATATTGCAAATATTTGGTCCCAGCATTGTATTTCTCCCATCATTTTTATGCATTTCATTCAGCATTTTTTGCAGGTTGTTGCTAGAATGAAAAGACAGTAGAAGACTGTGTTACCAGAGATCAAACTTTGCATTGTTCTTTGAGTAAGAAATTGTATTTCAGCACAGAGATTTGCATAAGAATTAGTCCCCTTCCTTGTATTAAGTCAACTATTTTCAGCTCAGTGTAGCAATCTTCGATTTCTTGGTTGTAACTATGGCAATAAGATTAGATGATGTTCAGTAAAATTCATTTTACAAATTAGCATGGGAGGGTGTCCGTGACTGTGATAGGAGGGATGTAAAAACACTGTGGAATGAGATTGAAATTAAATCAGAGCACAGAATATTCCTCAAAATAATGATTCTCAAACTCATCCAGCACCATCTGGTAGTTTGTGAATGATTTACAGTTAGCCACAATCAGCATGATGGGATCAATGGGCCTGATGGGGATTGTAATTCTTACTCAAAGCCATTTTGAAAAGACATTTTAACCCCATTTTGGGCTGGTGCTGAATTCTTTGATCTGGAACTTTTATAACAGTAGCAGTCAAATCAATTTCAAACACTTTCATTACAGTACAAATCTACAAAGCTCGTTACGGTCTGGGAAAGGAAAAAAAATATAAATAAATAAGTTGTGCTTCAGGCCTCAGGCCGTGTTATAATGAGTGTAAGAATGAGCGAGGAGTGATAGGTACTATTTGGAGTACTGCCTCTGCCTTTCTGCTGCATGGTACAGTCCTGTCAGCTCATCAGAACAGCAGACCTTAATTTGCACACAATAAACCTGGCTTCCTGAAGGTTTGCATCATTTGCAATAAATCTGGGGTTTGATCATACTTCATTGCTAATGAGTCTCCTGCCCATGCCTTGCCTTTGCTGTTCTTAATGATATCTGCAAACAAGGTTAGAAGGAAGGTAGGTTTAGATGTATTTTCTTTCAGATGTTTAATGAACACCTTTTAGTTATTATTTGCATTTTCCCAAGGGAAGTCTTACCTTAACTGGAAAGATACTGCAAAAATATATATTTCCGAAGAGTATTTCACTAACTGGTTCTTTCATTGGTATGCTATGATATTTAATTCAATGTTACATGAGACTGAATTGATATTGATACAGTTCTTTCACTGAATATTAAGAAAATACCAAATTTCAAAAACAAAGTGAAGTTTCATTTTTCTTCTTTTAAATACCAGCTTTCATAGTTTTTCTTGCATGTAAGCTTGATAGGAATGGTTGGACTCGATGATCCAGTGGGTCCTTTCCAACCTAGAGATTCTATGATTCTATGATTAGAAGGCTGGGAGAGATTGACACTGCAGCCTTGCACAGGAAAATAGCACGAAACTTCATCTCTCAACACAGAATAAACTCAAACGGTGTTTTTTGGTATTACATAAGGCCTGTACTAGTCCTCTGCAAAGTGAGTTGTCCTCATGGAACACACATATATTAGAACTGCTTAAATAAGTAGAACAGAGTCTTGCTTTTATAATTAACATCCAGCATCCCTGGCTGGCAGTCTGACCCAGTCATCCTGCTGAACTGCATGCACAACTTCCAAGACAATAAGTAGACAAACACAGCCCTTTAGGAGGAACAGAGAATAACAGATTATCTAGACCTATTCAGAGCTATTATTTCTGTTTGGAAGGGTTATCTTCAGGTATTTTGTCCTTGCTCAGTCCTGAGGTAGTGAAGATACTAGGAAAAGCACTCAGGATAAAGCCAGTATTTCCTATGTGACAATTCTGGGCATTCCCAAAGTAAATAAATGTACAAGTATGTTAGCTACTTTTTCCTTCCAATAACTTTCTCTGAAATTATTTAATTGCAGGTTAATTTTTGATAGGCAGGAACAGCAGCATTACTTCAGTAGACACATCAAGCCTTATCAAAATTGCTTTATGTTTTTTCTCAGGTGAAAACAAAAACTATTGGGGTGAAAATTTACTTGCTCTCACTTTTAGTTATCTAAATAATTGTTTGCTCTTCTAAATGAAAATGAATGGTTGCACCTAAATAATAATTTTCTTGCCAGCACCAAGGAGACCTTATAGCAGCCTTCCAGTGCATGAAGGGGGCCCATGAGAAAGCTTGAGAGGGAGTTTTTACAACGGTGACAGGATGAGGGGGAATGGCTTTAAATTGGATGGGGAAGATTTAGATTAGACATTAAGAAGACATTCTTCATGATGAGGCTGGTGAGGCACTGGCACAGTTGCCCAGGGAAGTTGTGGATCCCTGGAGGGGTTCAAGGCCAGGTTGGATGGGGCTTGGAGCCTCTGATCCAGTGGGAGGTGTCCCTGCCCATCGCAGGGGGTGAACTGGATGGGCTTGGAGGCCCCTTCCAACCCAAACCTTTCTATGATTCTATGATAATATGGGTTGCTTAGTGGCACAAAAATTATTGTGCCTTTTTAAAATGGTCTGCTCTGCAGAATAAAATGCTTTCTAGCAGCACAGGCAAGAACTCACAGTCACATTTTTAAACCATCCATACTCTTGCAGGACAGGATTAGGCAGTATGCTTCGTTTGCTTGTGAATTTCTGAAATAGACCACAAAACAAAACCGATTCATGTTACACAGGGTATGCATTACAACCAGGGGGTATAATGCAATACGACAGCAGAATGACAGTGCACATACCAGATTACTAAAATCTGTGTAATATGTAGCTCTCAGTGCAGAGAGTTTAAATGAAGTAAAACAGTGGGATACCTGAAATCAAATACTGTAATCCAGGAGAATCATGACATTCATCCAGATTTCAAAAGCAAAGGTGAATGGATCAGGTAGGACTAGGAAGGCTGTTCTCTTCCCAGGCAAGAAGAGTATCAATTGAGGGCACAGTTTGCCAGACAGTGAGCTAGGTAAGAAGATTGCAACCAGACTGTCTAGCACATGTCAAAATATTGTTTAAACTTTACTAGAAAGAAAATAGCAGATTGTCCTTATAGATTTAGCTCATGCTGTTTAGAAGAAGCACTCATAGGATAAGCTGGAGCCTAATAAGGACAGCTTTACAAGAATTCCCACAAGGAACATCTACTGCTTCATTTTATACAATGGACAGATTTGTCTTGGATTTCAGCCCTAAACCAAATATCCTATTGAGGTGCCAGAAATGCTGCATAAAGGCATTTTAGGGTCCGCAGGGCTCCATAAGTAACTTGTGTCATAGCAGCTGCCCAACAGATCTCTTTGCTTGACTTTTCCAAGTATCAAAGTGAAAAGTAGCCGCAGGCCCTCCAGTTGTTCCTGTTCCCACACAAAGAAGACATCCTGAGTCTTTCTGTGTTGAGTGTGTATGAGCTGGGATGCATGTGCTAGTAGGGGGCAATACCTGACAGACCAGCTGAGAGCAGGTGAGACTCAGTTAACAAAAGGCTGTTGACAAGTCTTTTCCTGCCTATCTTGGGAAAAGCTGTAAATTATGTGTATAAATGAAGGGAAAAAGAAACCGCCTTAAAAGAAGAGCTAGTTTTCAAGCACTAAACTGACCTGCAGACCTACTTATTATCTCTCTCTCCTGTCTTAGCCAATCAAGACCATACACCCTTGAAATGCTACGAGACAATCAGTTAGGAGTATCAACAGCCTTTGTAATTGCTGACTGTCTCTTCTTTTAATTTGTGAATGCACTAACTGTGTTTCATAATGCCTGCCTCTGATTGAAGGAAATGCCTCAGTGTAACAGGAGCCTGTGGATAAGGTTTGCTCTCCTGTTGTCCTTCACCTACTGAGAACAATGCAGAAAATGAGTCATTACTTAGCTGACAATGTAGCAGATCAGAAGTAGCTGATATTTATCTCTGATTAGGAAAGCATCACTATAGTTCTTTTTACCTGAGCAACCTAAAACCTTCTCTTTAATCTGAGAGAAAGGAAGCTCTGCTGTTGTACTGAGTGGAGGTTATATTTAAAGTTACTGAATACTGCAGGATCAGAATTTCCATCTGTCTTTGAAACGTGTTGTAACTTTCCTTTTCTTGTGGACTAGATTTCTTCGTCTCATTATAGCCTGTCCATCCTACTCTTTTTACAGTTCTCATGCAATAAAAAAAATACATGGTGGCACGCTGGTACACAGGGCACAAATGATGCCCAGCTCTTCGTGTAGGTAGCCAGCCTACCAACCTTCCGTTCGTCCAGGTGGATATTTGGAGGTCCCTAAGGACCTATATGGTTGTGCCCTTAGTGCAGTTATGAATGAAATGAAATAGCAAAACCATCACCTGCTGAAAAAACATCTATATAACATTAAAATTTGGATTCATGGGAACTGAGTTGTCAAAGGTGCAAAACGCAGCAAAAATATATAGATGAAAAAGGAAAAAAAGGAAGTAATTCTGCAAAGTACTTTAGGGTAGGTGAGGTATAGAAATATTTTTAGGAATTTTAATGAAGCTATAAGGAAAATTATGCAGTGTGTTTATTACTGTAGGGTTTATACAGTCAGTATTCACCGTTGGTACGAGTTTGTTGGCGCACAGTGGTACAGTCATCGGAAACAGTGAAATCCAGTGTCTTTTTTAATACAGCTGATATGAAGAAGACTGGCTACCTTTATCACAAAAATACAGGCTGATTCCATATATAGTATTCTTTATGCAAATTCATATGCTGGGTCACCAGACTCATGAGGAAATCAGAGTTTAGCTCAGCTTATTTCACTCTAATTCTGCTTTGGAACATTAAGGCAACAGCCCTGAATTCACAGGCAGGATGTTGTCACCTTGACGGTCAACTCCAGAGAAAGAACAGGAGACTGTTTGGAGTCTACATGGCTTCTTTCCTAAAAAACAGAACAAACCCTTCACTGAGGACAGAAAAAAAATAGTGGAAAAGGGGAAGGATCTTCTGATGAAGGACTGTGAGTAGTAAAAACCCACAAACAAGCACTATGGTGGATTCATTACCTATTTTTCACAGCTGAGAACGCTGAGCAAAAAGCACATCATCACCAGAACGCCCTTCAACTCCTCACTGACGCCACAGGGCTGCTGCTGTGACTCATTCTCAGCTTCTCATTGTCTCATGGTTATTAAACGTACAGGGACAGTGGCTGAGAGTGACCCAGCGCTGGGAAACTTTGCCCCAGCTGCAATTGGGGAGCAGCCCACAGGTCAGCATGTTCAGAGGGACAGGAATTACGATCCATCCTGAGATCAATACCGTAACTCCGCTGTCACAGATCACTACGTTATTACAGCAGATCTTGTAGATGTGCCCCAAATCCCTACACAATAACAAGAACCTGTTTTTTGAATACATATTACAGTGCAGTCAATTCCTGTAGGAGATGCAGCAGTTTAATGTGAAAATTTCCTCATGCAATCTTTCTTGTTCTTTCTGAACCACTGGAGCTGCTCTTCACTGCAGAGTGGTCCTACTGTGCCCTTTCCTGATGTAAATCACACTACACTGAGCTAGGACTCTGCTTGTTTGCTTGCCAAATCAACAGGAAGGTTCACACTTAATTTACAGGTATCTTTGTTTGCTGACTTGTCCTATTAAGTGTGTTGACTGGCTGTTTTACTAATTGAGAGTGCAAGAAAATGAGAAAGAGGCAGTAGAAGGAGTGAGCAAGCAAGCACAAACTGAGAAAATCCAGTCACTGATTTTCCAGAAACTTGTGGTAATTTATATAGTAAGACTGAAATGACTGACTGATGGAAATTGGCTAATGGGTTGAGAGATGTCAGTGGGGAGTGAGAGGATGCCAGGCAAGCAAAAAGGCAGTGTGGCTGTATGGGTTTTGTTTCCTTGGTGAAAGCAGCAGGGGACAAAACAGCATTAAAATAAAAATGAAGGAAAAGTAGTCATGGAGATTTTTCCTCGGAAAACTCTGTCCCTGTACAGCTACTTTAGCAATACAGTCCATCCCTGGTCACAAGGCCCATGTGCCACCTATATCCCACATTTATTTATTTTATTTCGAAGATTAAGTGCGACTTAAGAGGGGTGGATCTTCATAGTTAATGCTCTCTGTTCAAGTGAGCATTTCATTCAAGTCGAGAAACACTTGATAACCGGTTGAACACACAGAGCATCCTTTGCTTATCACTAGAAGTAAGCACAAATTTCAGACACAGAAATCAGTTTTCATACAGCTTGATGATGTTGGGATGCCGCCTGCTGCTTTGGTCTGTTTCTAATTGTCACAAAAAGGATGGGTTTGTCCAAGAAATTTGTCTTACCAGGGCATGCTAAATCCACCTAGCAATCATCATTAGATGATTACCTAGAGGAGGAGTTACTTTGCTCAAAGAAAGAGTCAGTTAAAAAAATTACAGCCTAGAAAATTAATTCTTGCAGCTACTTTCTGTTGGCAGATATGTGATGCTGAAAACTATCAATACTGTATTTTATTATAGGAGTTCTGATAAAGTGATAAAGAAGTACTGTACCATTTTAAATTATTGCTGCTTAGACATCGTCCAAATGGGATGTATTTTGGTTTTGATGAATAAATCATAGTGTCATCTGAAGTCAGAGCCCAAAACTTAAGCTCCTTAATCTCATCAAACGCAAAGCCATTTCTGATCCAAAATGATCCCATTTAAAACATTTAATTATTCCAATTTATTGAAGGACTTCTCTTATCTGGAATCTTTAACAACATTAAAAATTCACTGATGTATTCATAAATCAGTTGAAATTTGCAGAAAATATTTAGCTTTCCTTTGTTTGGGACATGATGGCTGCATTCCTCTAAGCAGCTTTCCAGGGAAATAAGACGGGAATTCTTCAAAATCCATCCCATTTTTACCAGTGGAAATCTTGACCAGAGCTTGTGACCCACTGTCTCTTATAACACTGAGCTACTTGCAGGAGAAAATCCAGATAGGCATTGCTTTTTTTTTTTCCCTCATGAAAATACCAGCTAAACATCAGCCTCAAACTTGCCGAAGATGATAAATGAGAGTTGGATGTAGAGGATGTGGACATACTGAATTATATAGAATCATAGAATCATAGAATAACCAGGTTGGAAGAGACCCACCGGATCATCGAGTCCAACCATTCAATATTAGTTCATATCAATAGCTGACTGCATACTTAAATGTTCTCATTTACACCCTAAAAAAGTTATCTATGGACCTGGCCAAAGTGTATAGTAACACAGAAGCGCTATCTGACTATGAACCAAGTAAAATACTTATTTTCTGCTGCTGCCTTGTTTTGTACTTGCAAATATTACTTGTTTCTTCGTTTCACCCAATGAACCACATGAAGACATTCTCAACTCACTTGGAAAAGTCTCTGAGCCACCTTACCTAAGTTAACCATGATTTAAGTGGACAGCTGGACCTCCAAAAGTCCCTTCTGATCTGCATCATACAACTCTTCATTTTCCCTCCTCCTACCCCCACAGATACTAACCAGGTGCATAACTAGCAATAGAAAAGGAATAGAAATAACTTCTCTGTCCCATGAGAGGGCTAAGGATGGATGATAGTATGACGTGCATGCTCCTAAAGCATGACAAGCTGACTTTAGGCCAGGCATATTTTGGCAGGTACAAGTTCTGGAGAGAGAGTGAGGTGCAAAATGCACTGCTGAGAACTAATACTTCTGCAGATGCTTTCTTTTGCACTAAGAGACAGTGTTTCTACCAACATCCCACTGAGTAATGGCGAGGGGTGTTGATATTAGCACCTTTTGACTGGACATACCAAAGATTTCCTTCCATTGAGTCTCCATTTAACTCACCAAGTGTGAACAGAAAGATTCAACCAGAAACCAAATTTTAAGTTCTTCCATTTTCACGACAGCTGACATGTGGTAGGACTTTTTTGGGGGGAAGGGATACAAAAAAGGGATCTTTTATATACTGTATATATCTTTTACATACTTTTATATACTTTTATATACTGAGGCGTATGTCGCTTTCTGGAAAGAGTTATTGTGGGGCTGGAAATAGTTCTTGCCAGTAAGAGCTTCTAAAGTTAAACAGCTCTCTTGGAAAGCTCTGCCAGAGCCGTGTGCCATGGCCAGGTTGACCTGACAGGGGACTGGGTACTTTCCTCAGAGCACCCAGAGACCCCTGAGACCCATGAGGCACCTCAGCCATTCATGGGAGTCCTGGCTTCCCCTTCCATCTCTGCCCCAGATCTCAACAAGGATGGGGAGGAGGCAGCAGGTCTCTCTGCTCTGTTCCAGGGCAGGAACAGCTCAGTTCAGGGGGACGAGGGCAGCACCTTATGAAGAAGAGACCTGGCTGTGCCCAGGTCCCACAAAAGGCCATCGTCCAGCAGCACAAGGAGGGTGACGTGCTTCAAAATGTCTCAAATAAAATGCACTTTCATCATCTATGAAACTCCCGAACAGTAGATATACCTCAAATTTGCTCTTTCAGCAGGTGTTTGAAGGAAAGTCAATACCATGATGTGCCTATGGTTGCTGACAAACCTGGTGGAACAGAGTATTTTTTCTCTTATGAAAGGAGCAGCAGTAAGAAACAAAGCTTCTCACTCCAAAACACCAAGAACTGTTGGCAAAAAGCACAAACCAGCATGAGCAGTATAAATAATATTTCTGTAACTTTTTATTTTGCACAGTCAAAACGAAATATGTTCACATGACTTTTCACCACCTGAAGTGAAGTTTTTTCATTACAAGAACCTGGTTATCTCTTGCCTTACTTTGTCTAGCCCTTTCCAAAGCACGTATAAAATGTTCCCATTAGCCTAAGCAGAAAGCTGGCATTTATTTTGTCTTGTGCGCAGACCTGGACGCAATTTATCAAGATATAAATGACAATGCAAGGCAGAGGAGAAGTTAACTCCCTATAAAGTTATTCACAGAAAGGACTGTATTTCCTACCTATTTCTCTTGAGAAAATGAATGATGCATGAAATCACAAGAAATAGCCTCTGAGCTAACCCCTTTTCTACCCCTCGTCATTCATCTCTCTGAAGGAATTCTGATCCAGTCCAGCACAGATGTGGAATTTTTACTTTATATAATCGGAACAGTTTTTTTAATCTCTTACAGCTTGCAGTGTCATGATCACCGTTAGACTGTTCCCTCTTCCCATCTGAAATTACAAGCTAGGTTAAATTCGCTTTCTGATTTATATTTTTAATGTAAGGTATGAGTTCCTTCCGAAGCTAATGTAACAGAAAGTACATTTTCAATGACTTTTCATGAAATACGAGTGCAGTGCTTCAACACTGCATTCGTTTTTCTTGTTTTGCTTTCACACAGTCATTGCAGTAGCACAGTGTGACATCATTGTCTGTAGCAAAAATATTTCCTTTTTTTTGGTTATTTTTTAGTATTTTGAGCCAAACTCCCATGCGTCTATTTCCTAGCAGATCCAGCTGATTTAACTTACTGAGTATAGACAAAAAACAACTAATGAATTTCCTGTACTGTTGGTTATAAAGAGAATCCAATAACAATCCTTAATATCCCCTCGCAAATTTGCTTTCTCTTCCATGACTTGAAAGATTTCTTTGGAAGTGTCTTTGCCTTATCTCAGACTTGAAGCCATTTATCATTGAGGACTATGGCTTCTTTAATCAGCCAACCCTAATAGCCACTGGCTTTGTTACAAGCATTAGGTATATACATTCCATCTTAAAATGCTTGTCTTAACGTTCTCTAATTAGGCAGAAAGGACAATTTCTGTGATAAAACGGAGACTATATGAGAGAATTTGAACTCACATTGAAAAAAATATCATTTATCCAGCAGGAGAAGAGAATATTCCTGACCTTGAATACCTTTAGAAGGTGCTTTCATACTGTTTATCTGAATAGACCTCCGGGAGCATCTTCACAAATCTGATACTTTTACATTTAGCTGTGGCCAAGATCAATCACCCTTTGTACTGGTTTCTGTGAAAATATGTGCAAGAGACTGCTTGGCAGAGATTACTACCTGAATTGGCAGTGCAGTGAAAGTGTGGGAAGAAGGACATGTTATGATTATTGCTCATGTTCTACAGACAGGGGACTGAAACCAAGGAAGGCTGTATTGACCCTTTGCAGTGTGATAATCAGACTAGAAAGAGAGTAAACTGTCAGGCATGTGATCTGGTTCCCTGATTCTGTGACCACTACCCATACCTCTGAAGGACGATGCCAGGAACCTGCAAATTCACAGTTGAAAGAAGGATGCTGACGCTTCAGAAAATGCACACGGTAGACAGGGCTGTAAGTCCATCATTTATGCTACTTCTTGCTTTTCTGGGAGCTAATGGCAATGTAAATTCTTTGAATACAAGCTAGTGAGCTCTTTTACAAGAGATTTCACTAAAGGGGTTGTCTGCCCCAAGGCCTGGCCACATGTGCTCTGGGTGTTATGGTTCCGTGTGTGAATTGTGTGCATGGTTGTACGTGCTTACGCCAGACCTTGCTAAAAAAAAAAGAGATTTAGTGAACAAGTGTCCTCACCCTTTGACTGCTGGTGTGTGCCCAATCACATTAGCCTGACCATTTCCATCTCTTCTTTAAAGTGTTGCACCTCACAGGAAGAAAGCTTGACTAGGTGGAATTCCTGCTGTGCACAGGGCGGAGAGTTCATGACTTTAGCTTTTCTTCAGTCAGTTCATTTCTAGTTAACACAAATAAATCCTCATCTTTGAATTAAGAGAGATTTGGCAATGCAGAAATAGAACTTAATCATTATTCTTAAAAAGATAAGGCTCAACGTATTCCTCTACAAAAATATAAAGAACTAGCGTGTCCTCTTTCATTACGCCGTGTTCCTATTTTTGTTGAGCAGGACTTCACTGATGCATTGAACTTTCTTCTATACTACTGCCTCCATCTATTGCCCTGTTTTCTTCTTTTTATTTTTTTTTCCAGGCCAGTTTTATGAAGATTTTCCAACTTCCTAAGATTTTTCACATTCACAGAAGTTGGACATCTGATTCTTATCTACCAGGATCATCCACTACTGCAAATACAAAAGTGTCACCAAATTTTCTTGTAATAGGTGGTCAGGTGATATAGATTGCCATTATGTATGTGTGTATGTGTGTATGTGTGTGTTTATCCAAAGAAGATATTAAGAAAATGTACTCATTTGCAAGCTCTGTCAACACAGAACAATTCCATATTTAATCATGTATTGTCATTACACCATATTATTATTTGAGACATACGCAGATATGACCTTTATTATTCAAATTTCTGCTTAATGTATTTTAACAGCACTGTGCTTTTGATTCATGTAAAATAGTTTTCTTCTAAAATTAGACTTCTTAATAACAATAATGAATGTGAGCTTTAATCTGCATGCAGCCCCGTTCTCTTACTCCTCTTACGTACTAAATATGGATCTTTTCATGCATTGTAATTTGGGAAGTTGTTCCTGAGCAATCGCACACACAGTTAAGCTAATCTTTCTTCCTCAGGATGGGAGATTCCTTCCTGATGCAAAACTAGGGACTATGATTTCCTTTTCCAGGATACTTGACTTTGACTGATAGCAGCTAACCTATTCCTTAAAATGTCCCCTGAAGCTGATGCTGCCAAGCCCAGGGCTGTGTGACCTGCCCTTCTCAGGCAGAGCATCCTGTGCGTAAAACTATTTTGTCCCAGGGCGTGTGTGCACGGCAGTCTCTGTGGGTGCGTATGAGGTTGCGTACAGAGAGAGCAAATCTCTTTCATCAAGGTTTCCACAGACTTCCCACAGAAACAGCAAGCAGAATACAAACATCGAACTAAAGACAAGGCAAGAAAGCAGAAAACAGAGAGTTTGGGAAGGGTATAGATTAAGAAAAACTACTTTCTCACTGACACTAGCAAGAAAACCACATTGATACAATTCACTTGAGTGGGAAATTATGTGCTCTTCTAATCTATCAATGACCTTTCTGAGCAAAATCCTCACAGTTCTGTGTTGCTACATGGTCATTTACACCTGTGCAAATAAATCTAGCAAAATACTGTCTTCCTTTTGTGCCAGTTTTAATGCTTTCCCTTTAGTTTCTGCTCATTCTGCAGCAGCAACCATGGAGAATCAGCCTTCCCACAGGAGGGTACCAAGTTTCTTCAGCATTATACTCTTCATTCTCAATTTAATATAGTATAACAATATATAGTAGAGCATTAATGTCATCTCAGTTGCTTTAAGAAGGGATTCATTTAAGAATATCTCTCACCCCAGGCCACTGCCCGTCTTCCTGCAGTCTCTGTATCAAGAAAGCCCCTGTCCTGACCCAGGCTGCCCCAGCATCCTGCTAGCTGGTGTGGCATTTTTTCTCCTCGATGTAAGCACTGTGTGCCTGGGCATCTGCAAGGAGAGCACAGGAGGCACACTCCTCCACCTCCAAAACATCACCCCTTCTTACCACCCAGGAAAGGTGCAGAAAACTCAACTGCTTCAGGCTGTAGCCGTGGGCAGGGGCACGCACAGCACAGAGGAGCTTTTCTGAGAAACAGCCATCCTGCCCTAACAAGTCTCTATGGAGCATGCGTGATCTGTTATCTCCTGAGGATATATAACTTATATTTACCATGTGATTTAAATGACCAGCTACTCTTGTCTTCTTCTGAATAGCAAATGCTCACCATGTAGCAAGCCAGGGCCAGCCCAGGAGTTACTCACAGGATGAATATCTCTAAATACAGAATAAATCACAGCAAGTAGCAAGCTGTCTTTCGTCTTGTTGCAAGTATGAGGAGAGGGGAGGAAGGAGCTGAAATTAAAAAATTACCTTATGGCAAATTATTTACCTAGTTCTAACAAAGGCAGAGGGTCAGGTCCTCAGGTGATGTAAGTCACTCTAATCCTACTGGGGTCAAGACACAGATTTTAAGAACAAATGGGACTTCTACATCATGTAATTTGGCCTCTACCGAGACATAAGACTGGAAATCTCACTCATATATCTCTTTATTGAATTTAATAGTAAATATTTGCTAGAGGTGACATTAATTGGGCATTGGGCTTGGTATGTTTTTTTCACTGCTTCTAAAATATTTCGTAACACTGTCACTGTGGAACAAATCTATATTCTTATAACCATCTACATATACTTTTACATTCATACACTCACTGTAGGCATGAATTCTTTAATGTTATGCTTATTTAATTAAGCTCCTAGAAGAGGAGGCTCCACATCCCCAAAACAGCATGTCATGAAAAGCATAGGTGATACTAAGTGCTGCTCAGATGTCAAATGCTTGTTCTTCCCTGGTTTAGAATCATGGCTGCAAAGACTGTGCATACAGGCATGGACTTGATGTGTTGTCTGTCTCAGCCCTCAGAAGCAAAATCTGAGGCAAAAGCATTGCTAAGGCAAAAGGGGTATAGAACCACTCAACCAGAAGGACAGAAACCTGGCATTTTCAAATATATGAATTATATTCTGTGAAGGCTCTTGTGTTTTCTATGCTGTCTACGTGTGTGTTTGTATCTCTGCGTGGTGACTAATTAATATATATGACAGAACAAAATATGATTAAAGTATTTTTTTATTAAATCTCACCATTAAAAATTGCTACAGCTGATAATTTGTTTTCAAGTTTAGATTAATGGTGACATCTAATTGAGCTGTAACTGAGCTACAGCTGGCTATCCGTGCATCATTATGGGAGCGCCCAGAGTCACAGAGGAGACTGATAGAGATCAGCCTGTCGTGCCTGTCCTTAGTGCCTTGTGTAACGTGGGACAATAAAATCAATTATATGCAATTAGGCATTAATTTCATTATTGGAAAGTTACTGTAAAGCAAATTATGTCCCTTGTGCTCCTGGTTAACATGTACATCATAAACACAAACGCGGCACATCATTTTCACTAGTTTTCCTGGTATGAAAATTCTGTTAAATATCTTTAACAATTTTTTAAATGGTAATTGCTTTAAAAAAATCCCTTACAAGTAGATTTTAATTCTTTGTTCATGTGCCCTAACAATGGTCCTGTGCAAGTGAATAAAATAAACCCATCCATTTGACTAAATATTCTCCCACCGTTGCTTTTTTCTCATTCAAATACATCTTCTAAATTGCTGCTTGTTTTTTGTAACACTTATAAAATGCCATTTTACCAACACTATTTTTCATTCCATGACACTGCCCTCTCCTTAATGACCACACAATTTTATTTTTATTTTCACCCATGCTCTACTGCTCTTTCCTTCTTCCTGCTATGTAGGTATGGAGGAAACAGAGAAGGAAGAAGGGATCTTGGTTCTTTTATTTCACTCTCTGTTGCATCTGGCATGGTTCAAATGGATCTCAATTCTGCAATTTCAGCCAGGACGCCTGACACCTGCCCCACTGCCCTCAGTGACCATATTAACTGATACTCCATGGATTTTACATTTCAGTCCCTTGAGAGAAAGATCGTGTCTTCATTATATTGCAAAGTGCCTAGAATATGTATGAAAAGAGTCAGTATCATAATAATGAAACTTCTGAGATGAATTTGCAGACCTAAAAGCTTTTGAACTTCTCAAAGTATTTATTCACTTTGAGTTTGCAAATGCTTTATCCTATAATTTAAGCAAGCTTAATGTCTCGATTTTTAACCTGTTCTCCCAGCCTGTATGTAGTACATAAGTAAGAGCTTTGGACAAGGTCTGTGAGAACAGCCATCCTCCTTAATGCACAAATCATGCTTTTTAACCCACGGTGTTCAAGTGGTTTCAGGAGGGTGTCACGCATTTAGCTCCTGACTTCCTGAAACAAACCATGTCCAACAGCATAACAAGAGTTTGGATTTTGATCAAGAGATTCTAGTGACAACATAAGCCACAGGAACAAAGCTGGTATAGTTTCATCTAAAGCCTACAGCTAAATGAAAAAGACACATGGACTTTCTAATGATGCACTCTAGGTATCATGTATTTATATGGCTCAGAGAAATATGAAATAAAATAAGCACATATAAACAATTATATTTGGAAAATGCTATGCAAGTTATGTCACAACTCCTTCCTTTGTGATATCACATTGCTGAATGCCCCCAGCAATGCTTTGACTATGTAAGGACAGTTACAAAACTGAGTATCTATTTACAAGATTTTGGTTAAAACTTGATGGTTCCTATTAGAATCACACAAAGCGGATATTTATAGCATTTTAGCTCCAGCTGCACACATCCCTTCATACTTGTAATCTTTACATCATCTTGTTTAGCAGTCACAGAAAAAACAGCTTAGAAGATCACAACATTAATTTTTTTAGCATTTCATTACTTTTAACTATCATCTTTAATGTGTGCTATTAATAACATGCTACACTTTAATTAAGAATTACCCATTAACAAGAGCAAGATCACTCCAGTAACCCATTTCTTTTTAGTCGTTTTTTTATTTATTTGATTATCTGTTAGAAAATCAGATATTTCACTGCAGTTAGCTTTCCCCGTGACACAGATGCAGTCTCCTTCAAATAACCAAACAAACTGGGTTTGCATTGACTTATCAGGCATAGGTTAGCTAAAAGCTAAAAGTAGAAAAACTGCTTTGAAGTTAGGTTTTCCTTCTCAGTAATGTCCTGCACAGTTTTTAGGATTTCTATTCTGACCATCATTTCAGTTTGAAAGAAAAGATTACAGAAGGGCATATACATTACTTAGCTTCATAAATTGTTCTGGGCTTCAATTCCCAGTGGTAAATGGGAATATTGTACTTCCCTGATAAGTCTATTTTTATTTCCCCTATTAGTAACGAACTGCAACCTAACAGAGATGTCATGATAATGAATGAAAGACACATAACAAGACAAGTCCTCAAAACACAGGTGATTTGTCTTGAATTCAGGACGTGCTACACTTCTCCCCTAAATAATGCCATTACTCCACATCTTATCTCTCTTTCTTTCTTCAGGATATGCAACCATGCTCAGGTCATAACTAGGGGTCTAGCCTTGTAATGCAGTGCTCACCTGAACTTCAGGATATACATAGCAGTAACAAATGCTGGCTTAAAGGTTTAATTTTGGGGTGGAGTAATCACTCAGTTACAGTGAAATATCTAAGTGATGTTGAAACTGTGAGTCACCACAGAAAATAGAGCAAGAAGTCATCAATTCTTCATGCTGCTTTGGTTAGGTCACCCTGAAAAAGTAGCAGGTGTCCTCTTGTGGAGATGACACAGCAGCACCGTGAGCCTGCTCATCCCAGAAGCTGCAGACACAGTCTATTTATGATAAGGGAGAAGTGCGATATGGTACAGAGGCATTGAGCTACAGAGGCTGGTGAAGATCAGTGTAAGACACAAGAGGGAACAGTTCATTGGGGATGGACAAAATTTTGGGGTAGGTTGGGTGGTCGTGTAGGTGAGGCATGGTGGAGTTATTTAAGAGGAATTCTGCCCTCTCTCCCCAGTCTCCAAAACCTGATGAAGCCATATGCAGTCTCACTTCCAAATTTCCTCATGACTATTGTGATACTAAGTTAAAGTTCCCCAAGACCTAGAGACCCGGGTGTGTTTTCTTCTGCTATATTTCCATATTATATTCTTTATATATTTCCATATTATATTCTTTATATATTTCCATATTATATTCTCTTTTTCCTTCTGTTCCTCATACTAGAGGAGGAGATCCAAGTATTCCCAAAGACATTTTGCTGCAGTTCGGCAGTGGAAATTGCTGTCTATCCATTTGTGATTTGGACACTAGATCACAAAACGGATAGACACTGTATGCTCTTTGTTTTACTACATCTTTTTAAACCATGGGATTATTTTCCCTTTTGAATGGCATGAGGTGCTCCACATTCCTCTTTAAACAACTGTCTACTCAGTAACAATATTTTTACAGGATCTTACAAGGTAGAAAGCAAAGATAAATGCTTGAAAGCTTGTTTTGAGGATCGAGCTTTGGCAGCTGCCTGTGAAATCAACTACATTCACTTCCCCCTCTCCAGCTGATGTACAGCATCCCGGATGGTGGTCTGACAGCATAAACAGGAGCAGAAATTTCTCATTCACTGTTTCATAGTTAGAGGGTAATTTCTCCTCTGCCTGCACCATAGTGTGCTATGGAAATGCAGCCCTACTACAAGGAATGATGGACAGTCCTGCTGTGCGTAACTAACAGGTGCCACACAGATAGATTTCACCGGCCAAGCTGGATGTGTCTCTGAAGAAGGTCTCCCTGCAAGCTGTCACACAGCCTCTGCTCCTTCTGTCAGGGCCTTATAAAGTCACAGACACACATACAAATTCTGTGAAGGCAAAGAAAGGTGGCATCAAACAATCTTCTATATAAATCACCTCTCTCTCAAGTAGGTTTGAACAACTCCATTTCTGGTGTCGTTTACAGTGCTGAAAAGCTGGAGTTCTGCTATTTACCTCTCTGGAATTATAACTGGATTTACATAGGTGTGACCAAAAGCCATGTTTGCTTTCTATAGAAAACTGCATGTATATCTTTCTTGATAAAGTGCTGAAAACCATGGGCACAAAGCTGGCAATGTGCCTTAGCTACAGACACAAAAGACAGGAAAGAATGGTGACAAGTTCAGAAATTATTTTTTCCCCAACATTTGAGAGTCAAATGGGTTTCTACTTCTTGAACTGTAAAGCCATAAAAAATGAATAAGACTCAGCATTTCCTTAGGTTTATAGCATACCGAGATGAGGGAGGCAAAAAGGAAACAGTTTTATTTCTTTTCTGTTTTACAGTCAGACTGAATCCTCTCTGTGAAAAATGCTCCACTTTTTCTGACCTTTCCCACCATGAATTTAAAAAATGTCGCCTCTCTCCTCAGTCTCGGATTTATAGCAGAACCTCTAATGCCTGGGTTGTGCATACGCAATTAAAAAAATAAGAATTGCTGTTAGCAATGCGTGTAATACCATGTGGGTGAATTTGGGTGAGCATGAAAGCTCCAGTGAACTGTTCACCTCCACAGTAAATGTGGCAAACAATCCCCTCTAAGTTCACAAACTGAATGCTGTTTTCCCATGAAGAAAAACTCTTTATCATGCAGCCTGAATGTGCCCATTAGGATGGTAAAGGAGTGTGGGTCTATAGACAAAACTTTTTGCTGGCAGCTGCTGGAGAGGGAATCAGCAGTCCCATGGTCCTCTCAGCTCTGAGCTCTGGATCCTCTATGCTCCCAAGGACTGTATCCTCTTACTCAGTCAGCTCTCAGCTCCCAGGCTCTGAAGCCAAATAATTGTGAATTTTAAAGCCTGTTGAGTTGTCCCAATTTCTGTCAGTGAGCCTGAGATCAGAATCTGGCCTGTTGTGGATGGTCTGTCTGAAAGACTCATTGCTTTTCCCTCTCAGCTTCGAGGCAGCATCTGGACTATTGATAACAATCTTGGAGCCAGAAGCTGCGAGAAAAAAAAGCAGTTGTGAAAATGGAGCTGAGAGTCCCTGAGTGAAACACAGCAGCACAGCCATCAAGAGCTGGTTTTGAAACTAGAGCCTCAACCATCCCACCCGTTTACCTACGCAAACACACACCGTCAGAGGTATTAAGGCTAGGAGACAGCTTTAACATGCCTTAAAAGATGAAGAGTTACCCCTAATTACAATTTTACCATATCTAATGTAGCTGTGGAGGGTCCAATTATCTAAATGAATGTTTAATTGCTTTTTGAATCCTACTAAGTGGCTGGCCTCAGTGAGGCTGGTGGCAGTGATTCATAAAGGTTATAAGTCACAATCAGAGAGCAGTAGGACACGCTCTGGAGAAGAGTGCCACCCACCACCAGGTAACTCCACTGCTAACCCAGCTGGGAACTTAGGCTTTTGACTACCAGAGGTGATAAAAATCTTGCTTCCTACTCCTTCCCTACATTTTAACCACAGAGCTTTATCTACCACAATATCTGTAGGTAGTGGGCACTGTCAAGTTTCTCTGTTTTTCAAAGGTTTTCCATTGTTAAGAGTTTGTTAGAATCATAGAATCACAGAATCACCAGGTTGGAAGAGACCCACCGGATCATTGAGTCCAACCATTCCTATCAAACACTAAACCATGTCCCTCAGCGCCTCATCCACCCCTCCCTTAAACCCCTCCAGGGAAGGTGACTCAACCCCCTCCCTGGGCAGCCTCTGCTAGTGCCCAATGACCCTTTCTGTGAAGATTTTTCTCCTAACGTCTAGCCTAAACCTCCCCTGGTGGAGCTTGAGGCCATTCCCTCTCGTCCAGGTTTGGCTTTCCTTTCTAAAGAATTACTGTGAAAGGGAAAAAACGTCCTTCAATTCCTTAGTCAGAGCTACCTCAGCCATCCCCTGTTGCGAAAGGTGTGATGATGTCCAGATATAAAGGACAGATGAGTCAGATGTCTGCAAAATTAAAAAGAAACTTGCTCTAAAGCACAAAGGATAGCTACTATATTTGTTTTCCTAATGCAACACTGCACAGTTGTCACTACCAAAGGGACGCAGAAGCGACCCCAAAGACCAACACAAGTCTTGCAGGGGCAGCTTGAAGAACTCCCACACTGATCAAAACCAGCACTGCTGCTCCTAGGAAGCCTGATCCATTCAAGCTGATCCAGGCTCACATGAAGCAGGAGGTACAGGTCTGAATCAGAGTTTTTTGTGCAATTCAACCCAGCAGAGCAATGCACAGAAGGTTGTTAGAATTGCTACCCCTTTCACCAACCCACTCAGCCCAGCAGGAGAAGGAAAAAAAAGGCAGATGTGCTTTTAGAAACGCTGTCATCATCCAGTTGATGACTGTCCACCAAAGCTTGGAATCAGAGAAGTGGATATCATGAAACAGATTCATGTCTTCTGGGGCTTGGGGTGTTACAGTTGTCTGTCTTTTAGTTTTAAGATGCTGAAATTCACTAGGTGGGTACAGGCTCACCAAGCAAGAAGCAACACAGCTGCCCTCCTAGGACCAATTCTCGTTACGCTTCTCTCCACCAGCAGTCCTGATGATTAAAAACACACTCGTAGCATGGCATGGCAAGTCACAGAAAGCTTCATATAGAAAGAAAGTAAATCATGCTTCAATGAGTGTGTCTGAGCTGCCTTCTATCTTCCTTGCTGTGCTCTCTTGCAAGCCAGAATTTCAAGAAATTCTTACATAAAATGCAGCTACTTCATTCCCTTTGCTTTGTGACCAAAATGAATAACAATAGCAGGAGAGGAAAAGCTTGTCAGAGATAAGCATTAACACTGTGAATGGAAATTTCTGTGGAATACCTTTATCTTCTCCTAGCTAACTATCCTTTTTGAGCACTTGGACAGTCTTTGCTCTGAATGCAGTTGCAGAAGAGCTTGTCTCTTGAGGCAGCTTGCTTTAGCTGCTGCTTGCCATTGTTTCTAAACCTCCTGCTGTTTTTCTAAGCCTCCATACAGGCCAATAGTACATTTGTTTCACTTCAAATTCTTGCACAACAGACACAAAAAAAAGGAGCCCAGTTCTTGCACTCAAGGGAATGAAGGGCTGGGTATAAAAGGTCACTGCCTGGAGGCTGCTCCTCTGTAGATTAATGTTGAGGTTCACATTGCCTGTGCATTGTCATTTCTACAGAAACAGGCTGCGCACTTTTGGATCTTGCTGCCTGAACCAGGGAATAGCTGCCTTTGCAAAGCAAAAGGCTGCTCCCCAGCTCCCACTGGGATCCTTCACACATTTAGGCTACCTGCTCCTCTCCCACAGACCTTGCTGGGACACAACACCTCCAGCTGAGAATGATGGCTAATTGCACTACTGTCCCCAGCAATGTAGCGTGTGCTGCAGCTTCCCGCACACACCTGAATATGTGAAGGATCCCAGTGGGAGCTGGGAAAGGAGACCAGTCTGTGACTCTGTGTACTCCTTGGTCCCCTGAAAGCTTGCCACTGAACTGAGCTTTTGATCTTCTCTCCTTTAATAAGCGCGCTGGCCTGACGCTCCGGGGCATAAACAGTGTGTCCTTAGGGTGGGAAGCTCTCCCTTCTCCTCCTCCTCCACTCTGACACATGGTGGTTAGATTTGCTCCTGTTTCACATAGGTCACTGACTTCCAAACATGAAAAACATTATAGAAAATGGAAACTCTGGAGAGGGTGCTGGAGAACTCTGGAGGTCAAGACGAAAGCAGCAGGAGAGTGCAGTTTTCAGGTCACCACGTTAATTCATTTTTCATCAATTTAGCTTAGCATCTGCCACAGTAAGCACCGTGACTTTCTTCCCATGATATTTCATCATGTGAATGAGTGAAGCCTTGGATAAGATGAGTGGAAAATCATTTTAGGAGTCAGTAATGAACTAACTTATTCAAAATCTTGTCTGGTTCAAGTCTCAAAAACATTCTCCCTGTAAATCTGTTTGAGAATTTAGCTAAAGAGTGGGGAGACTGATGATAATTAGAACTCTGACATCAACTTGTGGTGAGTTGAAGAACAGACCTGTTCTGTTAGTCTTGAATGCAGTTTTACTAGCCCATTATTTTGCTCTGCTTTTAATCATCTTGCCTGGAGGTTTGTGCCAGTTCTACCTTGTCAGTTATCCCCTTGTTTCTTGACCTGCTAAAATGAAAGAGATAACACTGATAATGTATTAAAAAAAAATGAAATGGTGAACTATTAGACATCGCTGAAGATTTAACGGTGAAAACCTCCATAAAATATCATTCAACACATTCAAAACTGTATTAGACACTTCCTGTACTCCAGAATCAAACTACCAACCTCAGTATTCCTTATAAAAAGATCTGCCTCTTCCTTCTTAAAAAAATGGTTAGAATAACATAGACTTTGGTTGAGAAAGTGGATTGCCTTAGAGGATTGGGTTTTTTCCCAACTGGAAACATGAAAAAAATTATCCTTGTATAACAAGGGCAAGGTAACAAGGAATTCTACACCACTTGAAGGATATTTTCATCTCTGTGTTGTTCCTAGTTGATGAGTTAATTTTTAGAAACTCAGAACTTAGAAATGGTGTTTCACAAGTATTAGACTTAGCCTTACAAACGTAGTGGTGAGATTTTCAAAGCTGCAGGAAGAACGTGGATGCTTAATGCTTATTTTCGTTACTTCAAACGCTGATGGTATTAAAAGATCTGTCCTAAGTGTTTAAAGCCAGACACCCACGTTCTGTTAAATTCCATTATAATGGTGACTGCAGTGCTAAGATTATTGATTTCTACTTTTCTTTTCATCCTTGAGGTGTTTACTTAGAAAGGAAAAGGTGGATCTGAATCTGTAACTGATGTTCCTTATATGAATGTTTTGTGCTTATTACCAGTAAAACACAAACACACACACATGAGCAGCTGCCCAGTAAAAAGGAGGCCACGAAGACAGCTTTGACTTCTTGAGCTTGCCAAACCTGGGAGCTGCAGCCATCACAGGGAGTGGAGTAATTACTTGTAACATACTGGCTTACTGGCAGCACCCAACAAAACAAGACCACTATGATGGACAATTAAAAGATGTTTGTGTTGCAGACCTCCATGGATTTAATGGCTTGAAAACTAGGCTTGGTGGTAAACAGCATTGCACAGTATATCAGTACTGAGCTGGTGCTGCAAGCTTGGTTACCTGAAATTTCCATGTACTTCTTAGTCCTGATTAAAGTGCTTAATTGTCCCTTAGCTTTGATACTTAAGGGTTAACAATTAAGTAAATCTTGTTTAACTGAGAAACAGCTTCTGAACAAATTGCAGATGAAGAACAAATGATATGTTTATGCCTGTCATATGTTTGAGCAAGCAAATTGCAATGAATCTATTACTAATGAGAGACAGTCTTGTGTAAAACTTAATCCTCAGTTTAGTTCGTTCTTGGGCATTTCCTCCCAGCTTTGCTTCTTTTTTGTTTAAAATGAGCTTTCTCTTATTCCTTTTATCCCCACCCCAGCCTGCTTTCAGTATCTGGGAAACCAAAATCATAATATCACTTAGACATCTGGAGATCATCTGATTCAAACTCATACAAACTAAACATTATGAAATACACTGTCTACTTGGTATCTTCAACCATGTGTAAGGACTTGTACAAATTTTTGTGTAAGTATGTCATGCTCATGTTCTCTGACTTTAAGAAATTGTAAGGATAAATTGCGTTACTAGCATGCTGATTTTTTTTTCATGGAAACCCTTAAGGAACAGGGATAGTGAATTCATTTTAATCTGACGTTATCATTCCATACATCTCAACTAGCGAGAAGTATTAGAGGTTCTTTTAATTCCCATGCTGGTATCATCTTTAAAGAAGAACATCCTGTGGCAAAGTGTCGCACTTTGTTCTGCCTGATATAAATAACTGTATTAGGTTAATATGATTAAGGCTAATGAGCCTCTGAACTTCATCCAAAAAATTGTCATTAAAGCACATTTACCACTGACAAATTAATTAGTAAAATACAAATCACCTTTTAAGAAGGATATGTGCTACGGTTAGTCCAAAAATGCCAACATCCAAGCATTTTCTCTGTGATGGCTTTATCTTATAAATCTGAGAAGAAGATAGAAGGACAAGTGTACTGCTAATGTATACTCTGGCACTAATCCACAGAACTGTAGAGCAAAATTTAGCACAGAGGGAAAAGGACAGGGTGGGTATTTACCAGCATCTTTTAGCTCAGGGGACTTGGGGACTGCCTCTTGCAGCTCTTTCCACCCTCTTTTCAGCTATATTTAGAAGCAGAGAGAAGAGGCAAATTTGCCAAGATTCTGTGCATAACAGAATATAGTCCTGGATTCATTTCGGGGACTATAGATCTTATGACTGATTTTCTCATGAGATACCTGTGGACGGTTCTCAGCAACTTACAAGCTAGCCTTAAAAATTGCAATTTAGAACCACAGGAAGTGGATTAGCTTCACTTCTCTGATCTATAAAGAGGTTCCACTTCCTTTCTAATTTACCAGCCTTAAAATGAAAGCAAGAGATTGATCAAATTCAAGCAAAGTGATTGCCTAATCAGGCTTCTCCTGATACCACTGTGCCTTTATGACAGAAACTGTGTTATAGTATCCAGTCATTTTTCATCAAGGTTGTGGTTCCTTCTTGAGCTAAGGCATCCACTCTCGACACCACTACACCTCTGGGCAAATTTTTCTAATAACTGACAACACTGTTTCATTATTATTTATTCCTGTTATTTGTTTTCTGTGAATTCAGCCCAAACCACTCACAATCATGTCTCATTGAAAGAGTACTGATCGCAATTCAAGAAGCAGAAAGGAGACTATGTATTGCATGTACTAACTCCCATAAGGGTTGCAAAAATTTGAGCTTTTAATCTATCAATCACCACTTTTGTAATACTGTTACCTAATGACCACTGTTAATTATTTTATGGCCTATTTTAAAATTCTCCTCTACCTGACTGGCCTGAGAAGCAGATTTGTCATGGGACATGTGTTAGCTAAGGACGACTATCCTGACCTTGCATAGACATCAGATGAAGTTAGTTACATGGAGTTTGCTCAGAGACTGGTTTAATTATCTTTTGCTGCTCCACAGAAAAAGCTGGTTTCCTGAGAAAACTGGGACATGGACAAGCCAAACTTCATATTCTCATAAAAGACATAATCTAGTGGAGCTGATTGTGGACTTACGAAAATCTCCACAAGTCAACTTTAAAAACTCCCTGGCAAAAATGTATGGGTTTCTATTTAATTATCTAGTCAGGCTGTTATACTGACATGTGAAACCGTTAACCCACCAGTCACAACACAGGTAGTGCCAGCTACACTCTTCTAACCACTAAAAGTTTGCTCTTAATTAATCTAATAAGATCATATAATGTAAGGGTAACAGACTTGATATTTTATATTGTGGTGCTTTCCACACTGCTTAGGAAACGGTGAAGTCCATCCAGTCTGGTAAAGGGCTTGTCTCGGTTCCCTCAAAGGAATAGGAACTCCATTAAATCTGGAGGAACAGAAGATCTGTCCAGGGAAGTGATTATTTTTTCCCCATCTGTGTGCCAGCAAAATTTGGTTAACCTATACTGCCGAGGAGATTCAATAAATCAACCCCTTCATGCCTCAGTGCATGGGCTGGATGAAATGCAGCTCCAGACTAGGAGAAGTCTGGCTGGAAACTGCCTGGAGGAGAAGGACCTGGGGGTGTTGGTTGACAGCGACTGAACATGAGCCAGCAGGGGCCCAGGTGGCCAAGAAGGCCAATGGCATCTTGGCTTGGATCAGAAACGGCGTGGCCAGCAGGTCCAGGGAGGTTCTTCTCCCTCTGGACTCGGCACTGGTGAGACCGCTCCTCGAATCCTGTGTTCAGTTCTGGGCCCCTCACCACAAGAAGGATGTTGAGGCTCTGGAGCGAGTGCAGAGAAGAGCAACGAAGCTGGTGAGGGGGCTGGAGAACAGGCCTTATGAGGAACGGCTGAGAGAGCTGCGGGTGTTTAGCCTGGAGAAGAGGAGGCTGAGGGGAGACCTCATTGCTCTCTCCAACTCCCTGAAAGGAGGTTGTGGAGAGGAGGGAGCTGGGCTCTTCTCCCTAGTGACAGGGGACAGGACGAGAGGGAATGGCCTCAAGCTCCACCAAGGGAGGTTCAGGCTGGACATTAGGAAGAATTTTTTCACAGAAAGGGTCACTGGGCAGTGGCAGAGGCTGCCCAGGGAAGGGGCTGAGTCCCCTTCCCTGGAGGGGTTTAAGGGACGGGTGGACGAGGTGCTGAGGAACATGGGTTAGTGATTGATGGGAATGGTTGGATCCACTGGGTCTCTTCCAACCTGGTTATTCCGTGATGCTGTGATTCTGTGAGAGCAGCCTTCCAGTACCTGAAGGGGGAGTAAAAGAAAGCTGGGGAGATAGTTTTTATCAAGGAATGCAGAGATAGGGGTAATGCTTTTAAAGTGAAAGAAGGGAGATATAAAATAGACATTGGGAAGAAATGTTTTACTGTGGGTATGATGAGGCCCTGGCCCAGGTTGCCCAGAGAAGCTGTCTCTGCCCCATTCCTGGAGGTGTTCAAGGCCAGGTTGGATGGGTCCTTGAGCAGCCTGGTCTGGTGGGAGGTGTCCCTGACATGGCAGGGGTTGGAACTGGGTGGGCTTTAATGTGTCTTCCAACCCAACCTGTTCTATGATTCTCTGATCTAGGTGTGTAAATACATGTCGTGCAACCACGGACGGGAACTGAGTGCTTGCTGTGTACGTTATAATTACATCTCTACCATGAGCAGGCAAGTAGAAATTACCTCTAATCAGAAAAAGGACATTGGCCAAGACTGTGGCTCTGTCACATTCAGAAAGAGACATAGGCTTGTCCTTTACTACATGAGCAGCCGTAAGAGCTAAGCAGATAGGATCATAGAGTATGCACCCAATTTACTGTCTAGCTGATCCATTGAGATGGGAAGGTACATCAGCAGCAGTCGGAAAGTACTTATGGGAACAGTTTGTCTTTGCAAGATCTTGTATGTAATTAATTTACACTGTAGAGCAGAGCATGCACCAATTACTCTTGCCAGGAGAATGCAGTTCCTAAAATGAACCCTCCGCTTTGGCGGGGACTTTGGTCAGGGATTCACACTCTCCTTCTGCTCGTGTGCAACAACATCATTATCTTTTATTTGTCCTTATCGTACTTAGAAACTCTAAAAGCCAAAACTCCCTGAATATTTCAAATCTAAATAGTTTCCACCATTACCTTTGCAGACTAAGAACTACATAATCAAGAGCCCATTTAAAATGTACGTGCAAGTAAAAACCATAGTTTTGCATGTAATTACATATGTACTTAATAATATGTAAATGCAAATTCGGTTGTTACATATGCAAACATACAAAGCCACGATCAGCACTGAGAGACGTCTGGAATGTGTCTGACATTAAACTCCTTGGCCAGAGAATTTTGAACTGGGCTGGTGTTATTATTCTTCCAATTACATGTATCATCATTAATTGCTGAAACTCATGTACAAGGTTTATTTACCTGTGTTCTATGGCTCCTATTCCACTTCTTGCTGGAAAGTTATTGTTCTTTGAAGCATTACTAACAGGTTTGTTTCCAGGTCAAAACTCTTTTTTTATGCTTTTTTTCTTTATTTCAGCTAAATTCCGTGTGTTTGCATTTTTTAATCTCTTTTTTTTCTTTTTTGAAAATATTCTTTAGAGTAAAACTAAGTTCAGAGTTTCTGGACCTGAAGGCCTAAATTTAGACTTCTGTAATCAGATTTATGGTACATAAACAAATAGTTCAATCATCAAAGTTGTTGAGAACCCATAATTATCATCAACTTCAGTACGTATCTAGTTTCCACAAATCAAGAGCTGCACAGGCTAGTTTTGAAAGTATGCAGACCAGCAAGCCTCTGTTTTAAAAACCGTGATGTTTTGTGGCTTGTCTCTGAAATCAGTGGCAAACTTTGAATGGAGGAATCCCTAGCTTCCAGGTCTGTGGCTGATCTGTTCGCTGCTATAGGCAGTTATGAATGCACAAGTAATTCCTTCATTGAAATTCCACCTTGTATTAACAGCGATTCGTTAGTTTTTTGGAGCACAAGGTAACTATCCACCTAGCTCAAGGACCAAACCTTTTCTATAGCACAGTTTCTATAGTTTTTATAGAACTTACAAATCAAAAACCAGTCTTCCAGGCTAGTTCCCTGCTACATGACTCTTGTAAACTTTTGAATATATAATTTTTCACCCCCGAAAACACATCATTTGCTAATTTGCAGGAAGCTCTCTTTGTATGTCAGTGCTAAACAAAGATGAGAAAAAGAAAACTATTAATGAGGACAGTTACAAAACACCTACCCACTGGGTAAACCTTCAAGGGAATGTAACTTCTTTTTTAATACATTCTTAAAATAAGCAAAATTTTTTGCTGGGGAGAGAAACTGAATGATCACTGGGGATTACCCTAATGGGATTATTCTTTCTTCAGGTGCACTGCGGTCTGCTTTTTGCTTGCCTTTGTTTGTTCTAGGAGCTATGAATCTCAGAAGGGTTTCCTCATTATTCAGCTTTTATTGTAACTGTTCCATTGTGCTGGTCCATCACTGCCGTCCTCCCCAGAACCATCCACGTGTTGTCATTTGGTAAAGCTGTGGTCGACCAGTTCTGCGTAAGGACACCTTTCAGGTTTTCTTTTATTCAAAGGTTTGAAGAATGAGGCATGGGAGCAAAGTACAAAAAGTTAAGACTTTCTATGTTCCATCGCTGCTAGAGGAGGCAAGCTGAAACCCTGAAGAAAACACTGTCTGAGACAATTATGTGAAGTGTGAGAAGAAGAAAATATTCATTTGACACTGGGAAATGCTTTGAAAAGAGTATTTTCCTAACGGTGTAAATTAAGGGGATACTATCCATTAAAAACAGGTCTCTTGCTAACAAAAAAAAATTATGTATCTGGATTCCAAAGTTTATTTTGTCACTGTTTTGACAGTCTGTGTCTGTGAGTGCTTTTCCAATATTCCCATCTATTGAATGAAGATAACATTCATTAACTAGCTTTTGACTTCTGAGTTGCTCTTCACTTAATTAATATATTTAGGCAGTTGGAAACTACATTTACATGAAAATGAGAGTATAGCTGGTGAAACACCTACTGATTGCTTCCTGTGTATAAACAGAGATATAATTGGGCATGAACATGGTGAGTGAAAAAAATCCAAGCAAAAAAGTTTCTATGTTTAGGGTAGTAGAAATAATACATACCTATGGATCATTGAACAAGCTATTGGAAAAAATATGACAATGATGGATGTTATAAGAAAGAGGATTGGTTCAGCTTTATTTTATTTCATCTCGATTAGTCATTTCATTATTGAAATACTCTAACATCTTGTAGCTAATTAGACATGGTTGGTCAGAAGATACCAGGAAAATGTTTTGTACCATGTCACTGTATCATCAGAGCTAGTATAGGATGAAAACTTGCCAAAATTCTCCTGAAATCAGCCTGCAAAAGCTGATAAACTTCCATAGAAAGGGATTATGTATCAGATACAGCACAGAATGACAGAATGAAATTGCCATACAGGGTGCGCAGTACTTCAATGTGGGAAAGGAATTGGAGCCTATGCATAATGATGACACACTGGTTTATGTGGATGTTTATCACTAAAAGGGTTGCCAGAGCCTCTCACCAACACGAGGAAAGAAATAGAGCAGAGAGACCACACACAGACCAAGCCGGCATAAGGAATAGGGTCATTTTTCAAGCCTTTCCCCACATCCACTTTAGATTATTCATACTTCCATTTAATCCGTTGTTTGCTGCCTTATATTAGTCAATAACCTACTTTAATAAAGAGCTATTCAATGCCTAGAAAGAAGACAAGTTGAGCAACCCAACACTAAGGGACAATACTAAGGGACAATTTTCAGGAAAAAGGATATTGTGTGAAGTAAGGTAGTCTTTTTAATGAATGAATCTCAACATTCAATATGTAGGCTCAAGTGAGTTCACATCACAGGCTTAACCTGCTATATAATCAATTTTTGTATCAAAATACGTACTCTGAAAGACACGAGAAAGTGATGCATGTCTGGGTGCCTGGCATACATGTGAAGTGAATCTCAATATAAATAAATTTGGAGAAGACATTATATAAATAAAAATGAGCAAGGAACATTTCTGCTTTACTAGCATGAAATAAAATGATCATGAAAAATTTATTTTGATTCTTAAAAAAGATTTGAACCAAGCTGATCCTATTAAGTGAGGTGAAGAGGAAAGACCTTACTGTCCTCAAAACAGAAGGGATTATTCACTGGCTGATTTTTTTCCTTCCTCTCTGTCTCTCTCCTATATTTGCATTCTCTGGGAATAAACCACACAGTTCTGAGTGGTGAAAGCATAAGGTTTAGTTGTGACATTTTTTCTGCCTTGGCAGATTCTATTAAACTTTGTGGATTAACACACCTGCACAGGTGGCCTTGAGGGTGTCCCCTCCAGCCAACTAGTTCATCAGGATTTTGATGCAAGTGCAGAAGAGGTAGCACAGAGTGCAGCACCCTGACTGCTTACACTCTCAAAGTCAGCCTCTTTATGTTGTGAGTTGGCTAACGAGGCAGCTGAAGAAGTGCAGAGGGATACAAATGGATGAAAAACACTAAGCTGTCCAAGAGGAGCAGAGATTTGGGTACCTCTCTCTCTCCTAGCTGCATCACGTAAGACTCCTACTGCAAAGAAATCTCATTTCCACAGAAAGGGTATGTCTCAGACCAGACAAGATGTTGGGGTCTGACTGTTCTCCAATAAGAGTATTCACTAATGGTACCATATTCAGTGCAGGTTGTATGATCTCTCCTGGTGGTGTAATTTCAATAGTGGTGTAGGGCTGTGAAAGCAATTTACACAAATCGAGGTAGGAGCCACTCGCATGATCTCCTGCCAGCATGACTCATGTCTGTGCTGGGAGAGGATCCTCTGTGAACGAGAAAACAACTCTGGATTTTAGCTTCTGTGTTGAGACTGTTGGGTGCTAAAAATACAAATTTTTGCACTGTGGGGTAGAGGTTCTTCTGCTCTGCCATCACATATCCAAAAGGTTATATAAAAAAGCTGTAAAAAGGAAGTTTTAGAGACTCATGACAACTATTTCATCAATTACATGAGACTGGAAGAAATGTAGTTTTTATAAGTGCAAAGAAAATACACTTGAGCTCATATCTCCAACCATATTTCAATAGCTGTTGACACTTAAACATCCATGTTGATCAGTTTCTATAACTGATGCCAACAGGTAAGATGGTTTGACAATCTTACATGAGGACAATGTGCTGTGGCATAACTGGAAAATTTTTGTACAAGTAAATAACTGTCAGCTTTATTTTCTTGAAGCTTATTAAATCTTTTGATAAAATCAGGCATATATTTCAATAATTATTAAAAAAACAATACTTCAAATGAAACCTCTTCATTATCCTGGCCCCACATAAAATCTCCTGAAGCAGAGAACAAATGATTTCACAATTTCACAATAAAATACATGCAGTTGTGATATGTGTGATTGATGTGATATGATGGTAGGTCACAGGAACTGGAGATTAGTCATCCAGTTTCTTCACTTGCCAAGACTAATGCCTTGGTTTGGGGCAGAGAGAAGATATTTATTACCAGCTTAGCCTCCGAGGAAAAGGCCACAAGTTCAGACACTGGGGCAGTATTTCAGCTTGCATGGTGATCTATAACAACTTTAAAATGGGATTGTGAAATGGCATCGGGGTGCACAGAAAATACAGCTAGAAGCACATTTACTGGTCTTCATGAAAGAATGTGAGCAAAGACTCTATGTGCCTGTTGGACAACAATGTTTAGATTCCTTGCTTTCCCCTCAGTATGGAATTAATGCAACTATTCTAAAAATTTTGTTTCATTAAAATCTAAGAGCTTTATGATGGAAAAATAATGCCCCTAAAGTTCCCTTAAGTCTTCAGTGTTTAACCTGTTCTTTGGGTTGCTGAAGACATCCCACCCCCTCATATACCTGATGAGCTCATCAGATCTTTATCCTGTTATTAAAGTTTAGACCATCATGTTAAGGAACACAACACAAATTTACCTAGGCTAATTGAGGGCCTGAAGTGCCCATGAACTTCCCTTAGGTACCGTGAGACCATCATTAGTCCTTAGGATGTTGCACACAGACCAACCACCCTCGTTTTCATCAAAGTTACGAAATGCCCGTACTTGATCTGTGCTGATGCTGCTCTGCAGGCTTCCCTGGTAACCCCAACATCCCTGTTCGTCTTCTCCAGAACTTCCCAGTCACGGATGGGCAGGAGGCTGGGAGAGACACCAGCTTGGCTCGTGTGCAGTAGTACAGGGGACTGACTTACGGCCTGAGCAGCAGCTGGTATCATGAGCTGCAAGGCAGAAAGCGTGTTATCTCTGGCCCTTCCTTCTTGCAGAGGATGGCAAGCATGTCAGCCCAGGGCATGCTCAGAGACCTAAGCCCAGACTAATTTGTCTTAATCCACCTACCATATTCCTCTAGGTCTTCAGGACTGATTAAGCAATAGAATCCTAGAACCATAGAATAGTTAGCGTTGGAAGGGACCTTAAAGATCATCTAGTTCCAACCCCCCTGCCATGGGCAAGGACACGTCCCACTAGATCAGGTTACACAAGGCTCCCTCCAACCTGGCCTTGAACACTTCCCTGAGCAACCTGTTCCAGTGCCCCACCACTCTCGTGGTGAAGAAATTCTTCCTGATGTCTAGTCTAAATCTGCCTTTCTCCAGTTTATACCCATTCCCCCTTATCCTATCACCACAAACCTTTATGAATAGTCCCTCTCCAGCTTTCTTGTAGGCTCCTTTCAGGTACTGGGAGGTCTCTGAGTAGGTATGAACACTAATGAAGCTTGGGGATGTGCTTAGTTAGCTTTGGTTGGAAGAACTGGTGCTGCTTTCTGCTTCTTGAGATGACGGGAAAGGTAGAGACAAGGTGATGACCTGCAGAACTGAATTGCCCCAGGGGCAGTTGGAAGCGATTACAAATTACCCAGACAGGTCAAAGACACCTTCCTAGGTGCCATTTCTTACTGACATGTCTCTGGCAGGTTATTCCATTCCCAAAAATACTTAGGTGCCTGCATCTGTGATTTGCATCCTAGATGGGCAAAAGGGACAAAATAGATGGAACAGATAACTTTATTGTAAAACATTAACTCTACAAAACTTGTCAGTTTCATCTATACACCTTCATTTTAGGAACACTTCTTATTTTATTCAAATTTTTTCAACTGTTTTTGCTGCTGCTGATAATTGTTTTCCAGAATCAAACGCAGAATCTGTTTTACTTCGTATCTATATCTTAGTATTTGTTGAGCCCATTAAAGAGAATATTGCAGCCATTAAAGTCAGAGCAGGAGCTGTGATTTGGAAACCTGAATACTTCTATCAGCAAATAACTTCAAGCACTTTTTCAATGCTGTGCCATTGCCAGTTTTCCTCAGAGCAGTTGTATGTCACTCTGTCATTTCAGCAAGCCTCTCTTGTGGAAAAAGAAGATGAGAGAGCAGTTCCTGAAAATCTCCTTCAGTTTCACCCTCAGAATTAAGAAAAGATGCCTGCCTGACAAGTGGAAGGATGGCTCTCATATCACATCGATAAGTGACCATGCTTTCACCTCTCCTCTTCAGCAGTATAAATTCATGATCATTAGCACACAGGTGCTTAGGGTTCCCAGCAGTCAAGCAACAAGGGAGTTATCTTTATTTCGTTCCAGGATTTTTACTTTCTGATTTAACATACTAAGTTCAGTCATTTCTTGAGCACAAAGGACTCCTATGGCTGTTTCCTGAGAAACAGCTTGGATGGGAATGGGGCAACATTTTCTGCTGTCTTTCTGCCAAGTCTCCAGCTTCAAAGAATTAGCTTTTAGGATTTCCCATAAAAAACACTGAAGGAGCAGGAAAAATAAAGATTACCACAACAATTACAGCAGAAAATAATCCTCCTGCACCAACAGCTATGGAGCTTTCTGATTTTACTTTGCAACTTCGGCCCTACTGGTAGAAGCTAGGAATTAACCCTTGCGCTGCTAGACTGCTGTTATTCACCACTTACTATTCAAGTTGTTGTTCTGCCATGAGGCATCAGCCAAGGACTTGAAGCTCTTTTCTACTACTTCACTTGCATGTGAAGTATAAAGACAAATTCTTACCTCAGGAACTTTTGTTCAGCTATTGTTGTAGATTCCATTTGTATACCCTTCTTTCCACTTATATTGAGGTCCGTGCCTTACATCGTCACATCTATATTCTACCTCATAGCTAAAGAATAATTAGTAATTAAATGAGTGGAAACGGCTGAGAGTCTGTTGTGTCTGCTTTAACTCTGCACAAAACCAGTTGATTCAAACTCATGGCTCTTCTGCACTCACAACATTGCAGCCATAGTACCTGTCATGAATTTATATATGAGCCTGCAAGAAGTGAGCCAGCTCATGGGCTTCCATAGTACCTTTATATGGTGGGCAAGGAAAAAAATGAGAACCTTGCATCCCGTGGTGTTTGGGTTCTCTTATATTGGTTTGTTTCTGGGTTTACTTTTGATCCTGCTGCGTGTGCCGAAGAGCATGTACTCCTCAGATATTTACTTTGTAAAAGCAGCAACGTCTGAGTTTTATACTTATTTCATTTGTGAGAAGAGCAAAGGATTTTTTTTAAAAAACAAAAAAACTCTTTTAAATTGTGTATGACAGCTTACCACGAACATTATCGTTATCCTGTCAGAGAAAATACAGTAACTGCAGTTCCAGCAGAAGAGTATCAGAGCTGGACAGATTCTGATCTAAATTATATGGTATAGACACAGGGTAGCTCCTTAGCCTACCTGATTTATTGTAGAACAACTGAGCTCAAAGTAGGTCTTAGTATTTAATCTGCAGATTAATATTTTATTCATATTTAGAAATACTGCCAAAATGGGCCAAGATATTAATAGAAAAAGACCAATGCAACACAGAAGTAGGTTGTTTTCCAAATCTCCTTCCCAGAAATCTGCTACAGACTGACTGCAGATTATTGAAGTAACATATGAAACAGTAATAGCTTCAGATGCCTTAGATGAAGTCTACAGTATGAAAGTATATTAAAAGATTTGGGTCAGAAACGTAACAGGTCCCTATAGAGGCTTCTGAAGAAAAATGCCAGTGCCTGCAGGAATCTGTATGAACCTGTTACATTTCCAGATATCCCAGAGAGGGAATCACAGGAGCTGCTCTTGCAGTGAATGATGCCCTTGGAAGCATGACAAAAGCACCTGCAGAACCGAAACCCATATAATACACTGGGATTTGGTCTTCTCTGTTTCACTAAACACTACTTTTTCCATTCCATTTCCAAAGGTAAACTGCTGTTTACACAAAAACTCATCAGGATTACATTGAGGAAGAACTCCATGGTGGGGCGTCAAGGATCCAAAGGTGAGAGGTACCAAGTGTCAGTCTCTCACCTGTAAAGTCACTGTGATAAATTTATTAACTGCATAAACTACAGTGCTTTTTACTTGTTCCCTGGTTTGTCTGTGAATAGATTAGTACTCACCTGAGGGACAGCTTTCCCTCATTCTCATCTGTTTACTCCATGGCTGGCCTCAGGTCCTATTGGTTGCTTGGAGTGCAAAAGCTTATTTCCTCACGGACTTTTCTGAGGTGCCTATCAACATTCAGTGCCAGAACAAAAGAGAAACAGCTTTTGTGTTTTGGTCTCAAATGATTTTATGCTTGTCCTGCCAATTGCTGAGCTGATTGACTAAGTCACCTAAGTAATACGTGGCACGACGTAGGCATTGCAAGAGGCAATCTACAAGGACAAATATGGAGAAACGTGGCATCTGTCCCATGAACAAGAAAGTACCTAGGTTTAACCAACAGGGAGAAAAAGAAGTCATTCTTCTCTGTGGGGCTCATAACGCCCTAGTCAGGCTCCACACTGTCCAGGTCTTGTGATACTTTCCTCTCATTTTGGGGAAAGGAGCAAGGTTCACTCCTTTCTTTCAGAGTATGGCCAGTAATCATAGAATAATCATAGAATCATAGAATAGTCATAGAATAACCAGGTTGGAAGAGACCCACCGGATCATCGAGTCCAACCATTCCTATCAATCACTAACCCATGTCCCTCAGCACCTCGTCCACCCGTCCCTTAAACCCCTCCAGGGAAGGTGAATCAACCACCTCCCTGGGCAGCCTCTGCCACTGCCCAATCACCCTTTCTGTGAAGAATTTTTTCCTAATGTCTAGCCTAAACCTCCCCTGGCGGAGTTTGAGGCCATTCCCTCTCGTCCTGTCCCCTGTCACTTGGGAGAAGAGCCCAGCTCCCTCCTCTCCACAACCTCCTTTCAGGGAGTTGGAGAGAGCAATGAGGTCACCCCTCAGCCTCCTCTTCTCCAGGCTAAACACCCCCAGCTCTCTCAGCCGTTCCTCATAAGGCCTGTTCTCCAGCCCCCTCACCAGCTTTGTTGCTCTTCTCTGGACTCGCTCCAGAGCCTCAACATCCTTCTTGTGGTGAGGGGCCCAGAACAGAACACAGGATTCGAGGAGCAGTCTCACCAGTGCCGAGTCCAGAGGGAGAAGAACCTCCCTGGACCTGCTGGTCACGCCGTTTCTGATCCAAGCCAAGACGCCATTGGCCTTCTTGGCCACCTGGGCCCCTGCTGGCTCATGTTCAGTTGCTGTCAACCAACACCCCCAGGTCCCTCTCCTCCAGGCAGTTTCCAGACAGACTTCTCCTAGTCTGGAGCTGCTCAGGGTTGTTGTGCCCCAAGTGCAGGACCCGGCACTTGGCCTTGTTAAACATCATCCCATTGGTCTCAGCCCATGGATCCAGCCTGTTCAGATCCCTTTGGAGCCTCCCGACCCTCCAGCAGATCCACGCTTCCACGCAGCTTAGTGTCATCCGCAAACCTGCTAAGGGTGCCCTCGATGCCTTCCTCCAGGTCATTGATAAAGACATTGAACAGGGCTGGACCCAGCACTGAGCCCTGGGGAACCCCACTTGTCACTGGCCTCCAGCTGGAGTTAACTCCATCTCCCACCACTCTCCAGGCCCTCCATCCAACCAGTTTTCCACCCAGGAGAGTGTGCGCCTGTCCAGCCCAGAGGTGACAGTTTCTCAAGCAGAATGCTGGGAGAAACTGTGTCAAAGGCTTTACTGAAGTCCAGGAAGATCCATCCACAGCCTTTCCCTCATCCAGCAGCTGAGAAGCGAAGGAGATGTTGCTCCTAGACTTGTGTTGGGAGTATTAGAAGTAAAACGGGAGGGAACATGCATAGTCTGCTACTGTCTTAGAAGGCATCCAAGTTTTATCCATGCTGGCAAAGAGACCTTCTCTTCCCACTCCATGGGAAATGAATTCTACATGTCTGAGTACAGGAGGTCAGAAAACAAGTTATCATTATGGGAAAACTTGAGAATATTGTTAATAAGCTTTGGTAGCCCTTCTGCTGATACCTTCTGCAACTTTTTTCCTTCTTAATCCTCCACAGGGCCTTAACACTTCTAGTCTTACACAAAAAAAAAGTACTTTACTTCCTTATGTTTTAATAATGCTAAAATTGTGGGAGTAAGAAAGACAATGTAAAGGTCCTGTGTAGAAAAATTTACTGAAAACAACTCACTATTTTTGAAGAGTTAATTATTATGTTTACATCTTGTCAATTTTTTTCCCTTTGAAAAGGCTTATAAGCCTGAGGCCAAATCACTGATGAGTCATTTGTGAACAAAGATTCTTTACGGTTATGCTCTGAACATGCAATTATGTACAAATACACGTGCTTCCCCACAGATAATTAATCAGGATCAAGGGCTGAGATCACACATTTCCTTCAAGTTTGCATTCAACTCTTTTCAACTAGTGATTCCGATATGCTTTTCATAGAATCATAGAATCATAGAATCATAGAATAACCAGGTTGGAAGAGACCCACTGGATCATCGAGTCCAACCATTCCTATCAAATTCCTATCAAATCCTATCCAACCATTCCAGCACACATCTGGACGGCAGGTTCCTAAGTCACAAAACAGTGCTGCTATCAGAAACTCAGACTCTAAACATCACATAACAAAAGACAAACGATGTTGCTCCCAGAATCACAATGCCTTATGCTAACAAACCTTGCAGATGAGTTTATGACCCTTAGGGAAATGATGAATGAAAAGAGAAAGGCCACCCGTAGTAGGAGCTGATGCTTTTCTAATGCAGGGACTTCAAGAATTAATTCCCTCTTCAGCATCACTCCTTTTCTCCATTCTTCTTGTGACTAAAGAATTTGTTGTCATAATTCCAAAAAAAAAAAAAAAAATCAGAGGGCATCATGAAAGGGGGATATATTTTTAGACAAAAATCAAAAAGCCACAACAAAATACAAGACAGGTAAGAGCTCCTGCTACAAGGTTAGAAGCCCATTCAAAAATTTCATTATCCATTGTCCTTTACTATGATGCTCCCCACCATTGTGTGAGTTGCTTGCAGCATGGCAGGCTTCCAAAGATATTTTTCAGATGCTTTGCAGCAGATGTGATAATTACAAGATGCACCATCATAGAATTTTGGCATTTATCTGTTTTTCTTATTTCCATTTTTACTACCTTTCCCTTAAAGACAGCACGGATTGAGACCATAAACTGTCAGATTCTGTGTCTTAAGAGGCAACCAGTATAATGAAATGCAAAATTATTTAAATTATCAATCGAATGGACAGAAATGAAAAATTCAGCACAATTCGAACAGAAGCATTTAAAGGTTCCAATATAAAATTTCTTGCCGCCTCCTTCTAATCTTTGTTATTCCGGTACTAATACTAAATTAGAGTTTGTAGGAAATGTTCATGTCCAAAATTAGATCAGGGTAATAAAACAGGATTCTAAAGCAATCGAAGGTTGCTTCCTTTCATCTTTTCCTTAGTCCTTTTAGGAACCTCCTCCCCCAGAGGAATCAGGCTCTGTGGCACAATTAATTCTTGCTGTCAAGAAACAAGAATGCTATGACATTTGCTAATCAGCAGGGGGAAAAAGGTGGGAAATAGTCACTCATCTGCTCTGAAAGAAGTATTTCTGTATGTAAGGACCTAAATATTAATAAATCAGAACTGGAATCAGCAGTTAGAGTAGGCACTCTGTGGACAAAGCAGCAGATGTGGCTATTCTTTTTAGCCAAAAAAGGAGGATCTTGAGGGAAGGCAGTGTGCTTACCCCCCTCCCCATCACAATATGACATTGTGAACACACACATGCACACATGCCCATATATATATATACACACACACACACTCACACACTCATCACGAAAGAAGATGACTGATTGCGTGACAGAAAAAGAGAATACAACCTGCAAAGCACAGGGAGGAGAGGAGGGAAGGACATATGGTGATGTTTTGCTGTGCTTGATATTGTCTTGACATGAAAGACAACTCTGCAGGAGGATTTGCAATGCCCATCAACATGCAAAAGGCAGCTTTCAGCTAAGCAGTTCTGATAGCATTCAGTGGCTAACAGGCATGGAGAAGTGTAGGCCACCTGGGGTCACAGGATAATTAAATGCAATCCTGGTTTTCTTTCCTTCGCTGTGGAAAAAAAGAAAAAAGAAAAAAAAAAAAACAGAACAGAAAACAAAACAAAACCGATGAGCCTTGACCTCAGAAAAGCAAACAAATTTGCAGCTTTTTCTCATGTAATTAGTTACTACTTCTGGTTAGGTGTTTATATACAAATATAGGAGCTTTCACAGCAGTTTCATATCTCTGCAAGAGATGTCATAGAATAATAAAAGACCCAGGGGTGAAAGTTAAGGGAGTGAAGTGGTGGGGGAGGGAAAATCATATTCCCAGCTGAACTGTTGAAACCACTTGCTCCACTGGCTCTTGTCCAGTTATTTTGCATCAAAGCTGTCTCAGGGTTGTAAAGCGTTCAGGTGTTAAAAAGGCACCAGGTATATGCTGGGCCAAAGGTGAGTTTTATGTCAGTCAGTGCCCTGGGACAGCACACAGCAAACCAAACCTCCCTGCATTCATGGGAGCTGTGAAGGCTTCTGGGCACCATAGGTTGCAAAGCTGGATAAGGGTTTTTAATGAGCTGTTCCCAAGTAAAAGCCAACATATGTTTTGTCCAGTTTAACTGCAGTATAGCTCAGGTGGGAAACAGATTTCAATGCATAAAAGGAAGAGCACTTGACTTTGCAACCATCCCCCCTCTTAATACAAGTATTTGAAGCTTTACTCTTGCATAAGAGTTTTAATTTTGGAACAAGGGATTTTTATGTAGGTAGAATTTTGCATATATGACTACTATTCATTCATGTTGATTCCATTTACTTTGCTTTAGTAATGTAGAGATTTCAGGCTTATGAAAGTCACAGCTCATTGAAAGGCTCCCTTTTATTTTTTTTTTAAGCTAGATAATAATACCTAAAAAACCTAATAATAATAATAAAAATCCTCTGAACTTATATAACATTACCACTTTTCAAACCTTACAAGCACTGCCTATGAGGTGGGAACAAGTCTTATGATCTCCATTTTACAAACTAAGTTGAGGCAAGAAATTAAGTTTCTTGGCATTTTACCCCTAGTATAAAACTTTAGTTATGAAAAGCTTTTCCTCTTGCTTTTCTCCATTGTTTCCACTGATCCACACCCAACATTAGTATCCCTGCTAGTGCAGTTTTTAAACTAGCAAATCAGTATTACCATATTCTACCCACGTTTTTGCGTCACCTTGGCTGATTTCAGACAGCACGTAAAAACTCACCTTTATCATTTTGGAAAAAAAAAACCAAACAAACAACAAACTAAACCAAAACACAAAGAAGCCTTCCCAAAATCTTCCAACTTTCAACTCTGATAACATACCTATTATTACTTTTCTTTTTTTTCAACCCCTAATGCATCTACCAGTTTCCAGCAGCAGAAGACTCTTCTGCACCTCCTTTGGCCTAGAAAACATTTCTGACTAGTACTGATGTTGATCTGCAAATTATTTAGCCTCGAGGACCACTCAGAAATTATGTGCTGTCATCTGCACAAATGCTTAATAAAAAGACAGTTCTTCTTAGGAGAAACTACACTGTACAGTTCAGCTAGTGCTTACCAGGAATGCCTCTTTTACTTGAGTTTAGGAGCAATTTAATTTAACGTATCTTAAGGTCAGTCATGTTTCTCACTGGAACTAACAGTAGACACAGACAGGTGAGACAATATGCCCTTTACATTCTTGTATTTTAAAAAGGCCTAGGTTTAGAACTTAGAACAAAAATATCTTTTCATCTTGCTATGTCTGTATCTATGCATTTATCTCTCCCTTTAATTTTTTGTGAAAAACTGTAGTATTGGATTTTGAAAGTACTCAGGGGATGGTGTTAGCATGACAAGTATTTGGCAATGTAAAACTGTATTTTGCCATAAGATTTTGCCTTGAATAAAAATCCACAGTACTTGCTGGAACAATTTCTAATGACTTCAGGGCCTTTCTTTAGGCATTCCCCAGCAAACACTGGAGTACTTTGCTGTGTATTTAGGTGCTAGTTTGATTGTTGGCAAGTTGTTCTTGATTTCAATATTTTTGTACTATTTAGGTTATATTTTATTTTACAGAATACTAATATTAATTATACTTACTCCCATTTGAAAAAAAATTATTCAAGATAAATTAATTATTTGCCAAGATACATAAGGTCATGAAAAGTGGAGATGTTCTTTGGAATATAAGCAACACAGACGTCTCAGCATCTCATCAGCTTAGGGCATACTTTTTTTTCTCCTGTTTCCCTCATGTAACACCGTAATACTGACCTCATAAAATTATATGAGTATGAGGTAATACACCATAAATCACTGGCATGCAATAGCAAATCAGACTGTGAAACGTTACGACATACTGCATGGTAACAGATAATGCATTTTATAATCATTTGTTTATTTTATTGTTCAAGTGAATATTTCCCTCTGGCTCAGAGAGTGACTCTTCAGCCAGTAGTATCTTTTGGCAGTCTCAGACAAAGACAGCCTTCTTGGCAAGCAAGACACATTCCACCACTCATGAATTGTAAACTGCTCTGCTTGCTGCATGCCCCATGTGGTCCAGCCTGAAGTCCTTGATGCAGCTGGAGCTCACGGCACAAGCCGCGGAGACCCACACAGCTGTGTGAAGAGTCAAAGCCATTGTTCGACCTCCAGTGAACAGGCTGAATATTGGGATGTTCATTAAAAAAAAGTGGGTTTGCATCTTTGCAACAGTGGTTACTGTTAAGCGCTGGCTATGAGGAGAGCAACACACTGTTACGTATGTTGGACATCGATGCTGTGGAGTATTTCACTGAGCCTTCTACTTACTAATTAAAGAAAATCACTAAGATTTTTATTTCCTCTGCAATTCTCTAGAAGTCATTTGGCTGCTTTAACAAAGTAAATTAAGAGGACTATTTAATGTTCTATTGCTTCCTCTGCCTGCAGCGCAAAACCATGCCTCTCCTATCAGGATGTCGGGGTGTGACAGTGGGTATGTTGTGACTAACACTGTTAATGCCTCTCTATTCAACCTAAGCAAATAGCTCAAGGATAAAGTCTTTTTTTCTGTATTTTGTGCCAGTCTTTTTCAAGACAGAAGTCTATGGATCATTCAATTTATGGTGTCTGAAACACTGAATAACCAGTGAGAGTCCACAGAGGTAAAAAAGAACAGTACAAAATACACTCAGAAGCCATTAGCTATTTAAGTCCTGATTTGATACCACTTCTTTTCCTCTGTCTCCTTTCCTTTTATAACCATAGAATTAAGGAGATCAATTTATAAGAAAAATATTATTTGGTTTTAAACTGGCTGAAAATTCAGGTCGGTGTTTAGACACGTCCATGGGAACCTTCCTCATCACGCCCAAGTCTTTCTTCTTCCCTCCCTCGTGTGCTGGGAATCTGCTGACACTAAAAATTTACTGAAAAGCTGTCCAAAAAGATTCATAAATAGAAAGATACAGTGTGGAAAACAAGTCCAACACCGTATTGTTGAACTTCAATGGAAATGTGATAAGGCAGTATAGTGCCACACGCAGATGCCCATACTCTTTAATTAGACAGGAGCTGTCATATCTTCAAGTCCTATGAAATTAATTGTCAGTTTGCTTGGGATTAGTTTAAATCTATGTAAATTTCATGCAATCTGTAGTTTGCAGAAGGTGGGTATTATATGAGATACAGGCCACAATTAACCATATAATCCCTCTAGGTATGATTCTTCCAACGTCTTGTGCTACAACAACTGGGAGTAACTTACTATGTGAGAAATCCTGTTGAAATCCATGTAAACACTATCCATGAATAACTCAACAACAAGAGGCCTTAGATTAAACTGAAGATGCTCTTTGGGTCAATTCCACAAATAATTAATGAAAACAGAAAGTGGTAAGACTAATATCCATCAGTTTTAGACTAGTATCACCATATGCACGCATTTAATAGTATCATGAAGACTATGACCTCATGACATTACAAAGATCACATTTTCGTAACCAGATGCAAAGTTATCATAATGTCTCCCATTGATTTTAAGACATACATCTCAACTTGATTACATTTGCAGGGTATTGGCTTCCCCAGTATGGCCAGCATTGCCAGAAAAGTCAGACATCAGAATGAAAGTTGAATTTTCCAAAAGCATTCAGTGCTTAACACTGTCCCTGTGGTATCTGCGGTGATGTTTTCAAAAGAACTCGGTATTTAACATGATGAGAAAAACATTTGTGAATTCTGAGATATTTTGAAAATCCTAGCCATGATGTGAAGTTTTCAGAAGTGCCTAAGACATTGTTTCAGAAGTGTAATCCCTATCTCAAAAACATAAGCAGGTTGGTGCAAATAAACAAATCAAGATTTACCAGCATAATAATCTGCATGTGCACTGCTACCTCTTTCTAGCCTAAGCCAACTCAAGGCATTATTATTCAGTGTTGAGTATAAGAGCATTTAGGATAGCCAAAGCACCTCAGTAATGCATTCATTGACTGATAAAAACTGCATATAAAAATCACAAGACATCTTTAAACTCACAGAAGCATCCAACTTCTACAGAGAGTAGGAATGTAGAAGTTTTTGAAAACAGGCTCCTTAACTGGATGCTCTTCAGAAGCTTAAAGAAATTGTAAAACATGGCTCGAAGGCACTTTTGACCCATAGTAGGCACGTTTAAAATCTTCTGCAAGCATGTATTAGGTAGACATGGGTGAATAGCCAAAACCTTCTAACTAATTCCCTAGTACTGCCTCTTTTCTGTTTAGGTGTTGTCTACAAGGAGATATGTTCTCAAAAGCTGGCAAAGGTATTTGCTGATGTGTTCCATGAATAATTTTTAGATCTAGAGCCCATTCATCAATAGTTCACTCAAATATTCAGAAATTAAGATGTGTCATTTAGTTAGATAAATTACATGATACTGTATCTTATTGCCTGAATGGGTGACTTGGATAACTAAGTAGAAACAGGAAGATTCTCAGATTGCAATTTGAGTGTAAAATTAGTCATTTGGAATTACAGATGCAATTAGAAACTTGCTGCGAGTTATGTGTATGCATATATTGTAGTAACTGGCCTACGTATGCACATGCACATGCCTTCAGGACCAGCTCTTTGCCTGATGTAAGTCCAAAAAACTCTGTTGAGAGCTGACACTCTGGCCCATATGTTTAAATCCACTTTTCAGAGCTATGCTAATCAAGTCAGCTTGTATTTTCATCTTCCTCAGAGTGCTCTAAAGACTTTATTGCAGGTTTTCATGGATGGTGGACAGTACACAGCACAGCAAGTAGTTCCATATGGTAGTAAAGTAACAGACTAATAATTAAAGTTACTCTCCAATATCTTAGTCCTAGCTCTTAGTCCAGCTTCTAGGACTGAGAAGACAACTGCTTCACAGTAGACACAATTAATTTATTTTTTTAAGGATACTCTGTGGGGCATCCACACCATGACACACCTGACTGCTTCTTGATCGAGTTCCTAATTACCCAAAAGATATCAGTGCAGCTGCACTCTCCACACTTGATTTAATTTTGCTTACACTCAAGCAGGAACTGCTAAGAATACATCAGAGTTTCAGAAGTTTAAGCTGGGTGTAAATAGAGATCACAATCTTTGCTGTGAAAATTTAATAAGAGATCCAGAATAGTCTGTGCTTTGCCAGGGCATTAGTCAGTTTGAAAATGATGATGATGCAGCTTTAGTCAGCTGCACTTCTTCAGTATGTTTTTCTTTCCCTTAATGGAGGCAGCATGCTATTGCAGGTCACACAAGACAGTGTAGACTGAGTCACTTGTTCTTTTATGGTATTCGTCCATCAACTTCTCTGCCATCTGGGGGATGTCACTTCACCTTTTAGAGCTTATTCATCTGTAAAATGTATTTATTAATATTTATCTCCCTTCAGAAGTCCTGTATGACTTTGTCTTCTCAAACTCTCCGAGATCCATGAGAATCGGCAAAGAAGAATCTACTATCAATGCTGTTGCTTCAGCATGTTAGAGTTCATATAGTAACAAAGATATTACATTGGTATGCCAATAAAAAATGCGGCACTAAGTGTTTCAATTAAGATGCTTGAAATCTTAACGGCTGAGAGAGCTGGGGGTGTTTAGCCTGGAGAAGAGGAGGCTGAGGGGAGACCTCATTGCTCTCTACAACTACCTGAAAGGAGGTTGTGGAGAGGAGGGAGCTGGGCTCTTCTCCCAAGTGACAGGGGACAGGACAAGAGGGAGTGGCCTCAAGCTCCACCAAGGGAGGTTGAGGCTGAACATTAGGCAAAAATTTTTCACGGAAAGGGTCATTGGGCACTGGAACAGGCTGCCCAGGGAGGGGGTTGGGTCCCCTTCCCTGGAGGGGTTTAAGGGACGGGTGGACGAGGTGCTGAGGGACATGGTTTAGTGATTGATGGGAACGGTTGGACTCGATGATCCGGTGGGTCTCTTCCAAAATGGTTATTCTATGAATTGTTGACGAAATAGTGCATCCTTATGTCACCTGCAAAAAACTCCTCACTGCAAGTTACAGTTCTGTATTTGGTATCTGGTCATATACATCTCTTTGTAACTTTGAAGCAGTGATACGTGTTCATTAATATTTTGACAAAAGCTTCCATGCATTTCCATGCTTAGCTGGCCACATATCTTACGTGTTGCTGGGAAACTTACTCAGTGGAAACAAAACCACTCTCTTCAAACCAAAAAGCAGGCACCACAGCTTGTCACATGAGTAAAATTTCTAAAGGAGAGGGCTTTTTCTTGTGAGAGCAATACAAGCATATCAAGCAATATGGGCAGGTCTACTCTCAGTGCAAGGTATTTTCAAAATCCAGCCATGGGAGAAATTTGCACCTGCAATTTAAATACAAGAGTAAATCAAGAAAATTGCTCCTCTATGTGTGTAATTGCAGGGACAATTAAAATAATTAGAGGAAGAGGTGTATAGAGAGCTATTCATAACTCAGTTTTTCATCCCCCAAAGCTCTTTGACAAACGTAGCCCTAGCAGGACTTTCTATAAATGACAGCGCATTGTTCTTCAAGATATATCAAACTATACTGTCTAGCTTTCAAACCACAAAGCACAGACAGATTTGAGTGTAAATTTTCTGAGACAGGAACATTGTACTCATGAAATATATGGTAATGCAGGTGACATTTGGTGAAAGTTAGAATACAAGTCCCTAGAAGTACTCTCTGGCAAGAATCATTTGGCTGTAACCAGACAGAGATGAACTCTATGAAAGGTACAGAAATTGCTCAGAAAAGGTCCAAACCCATTTGATGGCAAAATTGTAACAATGGTCTCCAAGGCCTGAATTATTTTTTTCAAGCACATCTTCCTTTTAGAACTGTGGAGCTAGTTACAGGATTGCATGTCTCCAAAAGAAGTTGTAAAATAATTAATGATGGAAACCTTGGTATGCATGCCTTATCAGCTGCCTCAAGGGACAATGGATTTTAGCAATAACACAGAGGATAAAGTCCTTTCTAGAGGTCTCTTGCCAGGCTTATTCATTCTGTTGGCCTTATTTACCTCTCTGTTGCTCTAATTTATGCTTCAGTCAGTGAAGTTACTCCAATATAAAACTTGAGTTAGGTGTGAATCAGCTCTTATGATTCTGTAATGCCCTCAGCTCAGTTGTGGCTGCTAAATCTTGCTGTGGCTGACTCACTATTGATTTTGCCCAAACATTTCTTTTTAATTGATTTGAACTATATATATATTTTACAGCAATTAAGGAAAAAAGAATTGAGTATATAGCAGTACAACAAAGTCTGTGGACCTGTGATAATCAGGATGACAGTTTATGTGGTATATTTCGTTTTTAACTAGTGTATGTATATTAATAGCCTCTGCAGATCTGCTTTTACTGTGATGGATATAAGAAACTGTAATGATCTAATAATTCTCATGCTGCAGGGCAGTCAGGTACAGCTGCTGCACATTTATTTAACTAAAATTACATAGACAGGACCTGAGAGTTATTGATGCTTAGCACTCACGATTCCTGCTGAAATCCATAGAAGCTAAGGGTGCTCATCACTTCTGAAAGTAGGATAGAAGTGTATTCACCTTGTATATAAAAGCCATCCTGTGAGTAGCAGCACTAATTAGGCCTGATTTCAGGAAAACTGTGTTTGTACTTGCCTGCCCTGCAATAGCTCCAGGTCCTTCCACCATGCCCTTCTCTCACCTCTCTAACCTCAGTTCCCCCTACTACGTTCCTGGAGCCCGTGCTCCCTCCTCTTCCTCCGTGTATTCCCTGCCCCATTCCCTTCTTCATATTTTCTGCTTCTTCCACATCACCCCTCGGGCACCGTACACCTGCCTCTTGCATCTTTTCCATTTCTCTTCTACATCAAGTAAAAAGAAGCCTGATTCATTATTCCCTGATGGGCCTGAAGTTATTTGCCCATGTTGGTTGGCCAGCTGGCAGGCAAAACAGAGCAGGTAATTGTTTAATTCACACTGAAACCCTCCTCTCACTGGCAGTACTAATTTAGCTCTTTTCCCTGACTAGCTGCCAGTTTTCATGAAACCTGGAGAAACATAATATATCTAAGGCTGATACCTCTCCATTAAATTTAGTTGAAATAAGAATCAGAAGTTATTTGAGGGCAGGACATAAAAACAAATGGGCAAGCAGCACTGTTATGCAAGTTTTATTTCCTTAGGAAGCCAGGCTAATAAAACATGCAGGCAGCTGTTCATTGTTTTTTTCTTCTCGTGACCTTTCCTGTCCGCTTGGATCCCAGTTCCATAGCTTCATCCATATTAGAAGACCAGTATGTCCATTCAGTATCCCAGTTATGCCCTGCATGTAGCCTCATCCATGGACCATAGATCATAGACGGCTTCATTTTCAATCTCTTTGGATAAGCAGCTTCTCATGGTAGTGACAGTGCGTGATCCATCTAACAACTTAGACACCAGATACTGTATGTAGTGAAATCTTCCGTCATCTTCTTCAAGACTCTGCACAAATTACTGGACGACTAACAGTAACTTTACAGTTTTTTCAGTCTCTTGGTATTATTTCTTTAAGCGTACTTACAGTTGCAAAGGAAGTGTGGGGTTTTTTTTTGTTTTTCTTCTTAGATAGCAGAGTAAACATTTTTTGTTGCTTTCTCCTACAAGAAATACTTGATCTTTATTTTCTTCCTCCTGGGAGCTTTTGGAGGTATCCATAGAGATGTGGCACACAGACATAAACTGAGCCATGTCTGTTCCTCCTTGTATGGGAGCTGTGGATGTGAGATGCTGATCTCAGAACCTCCAGAGCAGTGTTAAAGCCTGTGGGAGAAGGCTGGCCAGTTGTAAACATAAATGTGCTTGTTTGCCTAGGGCAGCTGTACTACTATGGTTGGCACAGCAGTGCTAATTTTTTTCATGACTGGTAAAACAGAGTTCATTGGTGGTCCCATAGTTTTTTTTCCACAAAAGGAAGGATTTTTGTCCTACTGTAGACAAATTCCATATTGAGCAATTTGTCAAAAATGAATGCAATATGGTGTTCTTCACTTCTTCCCTACAGAGACTGGAAGTTTCTTTTAATCTTATCCAAAACCACTGGAGTGAACAGGGTTTAGATCAGACCTTCCACAGATTAGCGTGTGCTGCCTGTGAGACCAGCTCTAATTCAGTAAAAACTCACACTGATTACATCAGCATAACCTAAGCATGGCACAAGTGTATACTAAGAGGTTTTTAATTTCCACAAACTGCTCTGGTCACAGTTCTACATCCCACTTGAAAGGGATCTTGTGCCCTCTCTGGGAAGGCATCGCTCCACACAGACTTGCTGATCCACCAACTGTAATCCAGCATTTTTCACCACACCTACAGACACTGGAATGTCACGATGCCAGCCACCACAGCCAAACAGCTGATATTAAACCCCAGTGACACAATGCCTAGAGTACAGCAGAGGCATTTGAAGCACAATTAAGAGGGAAGTTGTTCTATCAGGGCACTATGTCTTTCCAGCAATCCCTACTTTGAGCCTGTTGGCCTGAAGATCATAGACTCATAGAATCATAGAATCATCAGGTTGGAAGAGACCCACCAGATCATCGAGTCCAACCATTCCCATCAATCATTAAACTATGCCTCTCAGCACCTCGTCCACCCGTGCCTTAAACCCCTCCAGGGAAGGTGACTCAACCCCCTCCCTGGGCAGCCTCGGACACTGCCCAGTGACCCTTTCTGTGAAATATTTCTTCCTGCTGTCCAGCCTGACCCTCCCCTGGTGGAGCTTGAGGCCATTCCCTCTCGTCCTGTCCCCTGTCACTTGGGAGAAGAGGCCAGCTCCCTCCTCTCCACAACCTCCTTTCAGGGAGTTGGAGAGAGCAATGAGGTCTCCCCTCAGCCTCCTCTTCTCCAGGCTAAACAACCCCAGCTCTCTCAGCCATTCCTCATAAGGCCTGTTCTCCAGCTGCCTCACCAGCTTCGTTGCTCTTCTCTGGACTCGCTCCAGAGCCTCAACATCCTTCTTGTGGGGAGGGGCCCAGAACTGAACACAGGATTCGAGGAGCGGTCTCACCAGTGCCGAGTACAGAGGGAGAAGAACCTCCCTGGACCTGCTGGTCACGCCGTTTCTGATCCAAGCCAAGATGCCATTGGCCTTCTTGGCCACCTGGGCCACTGCTGGCTCATGTTCAGTCGCTGTCAACCAACACCCCCAGGTCCTTCTCCTCCAGGCAGTTTCCAGCCAGACTTCTCCTAGTCTGGAGCTGCATTTCATCCAGCCCATGCACTGAGGCATGAAGGGGTTGATTTATTGAATCACCTCGGCAGTATAGGTTAACCAAATTTTGCTGGCACACAGATGGGAAAAAATAATCATTTCCCTGGACAGATCTTCTGTTCCTCCAGATTTAATGGAGTTCCTGTTCCTTTGAGGGAACTGAGACAAGCCCTTTACCAGACTGGATGGACTTCACTGTTTCCTAAGCTATGAACTTGAGAGGGATAGCTGGCAAAGTCATCACCACCTCTTGCCTCCTCCACAGGGCCTGTTTGAAGACAGGGCTCAGCAGCCTGCTCATTCTGCCGTTGATGAATGCCGCTCTGAGAGGGGAGGAGGATGGCTGGTGGGGAAGGAAGCAGGTTCAGTGACAGGGAGCAGTCATTGCACAGGCACCAAGGCCATCGCCACTCCTCAATGTGACCGTCTCTGTCCCAAGAACTGTCTTGCAGGGGACGTCCTGCCCACACCACCTGCACAGTCTGCCCATGCCCAGCACCAGTCTTGCATCAGCCTGTTTTACTGGACCTCGATTCATTTGCCTTTGACCACAGGGATGGGGCAGCAATTAAAAGATGGAAAAGTAGGGAAGGATGTCTCTTACTGACGCAGGTATGCCTCTGCCTAATTGCTGAGGTAATGCAACAGCGAGTCTGACCCGGTGCTGTTTCTAACCATCCTGTTCCACCACATTCCTACCAGGAGCATACAAAAGCCTTTGGCAGGTATCGATTGGTGTCTGCTGGAGTGTGGAGGGGGATCTGAACTGCTCTGCCTCTTGCACCTCTGCTTTTGCCATTTTCCTCCATCAGGTGTCAGGTCAAGAGGTTCTTGTTGACTGGCTCTGCCTGGGCTGAAATCTCCCAGCACTGAAGTCAGAAATGACCAAGCAGCACTTGATTTTGCACAATCAGCAAAGGAGCCTTCAGCTTCCCTGCAGAGAGACAGCTCTTCCAGAAAGCAATTCAGAGAGCTATTAAATCACTCCTTGGAAAGGTCTGCCTCTCACTTAAGAGAAGGAAAGGCTGGGTCTAATTGTGGGCTCCTGCAGAACTTAAAAGCTACAATATCCCAATGCTTATCCCACGTGTAAGTAGTCTCTGCCCTCAACCTCTTTTAAGAAAAAGAAATCCAAGCCTAAATCTTAGATGGGCGTCACAGCAAACTCAACTAATCAATAAGCTCAAAGATGGGAAGTAGCCACAGTTATTTTAAAGCCAGGCCAAGATTTTCTTCCTTCAGTTGCCTAACCTAGTGTGAGTCCCACAGAGTTTGGGACAGATCCGGCAACAGATTTATGAAAATTTATATCCATAAAGGTCTGGTCCTGTGTAGTGTATCTTTTTCATGTTTCTCTTTCCATGTAACCTGAATTAAAAGGGTGTTATGTGCTGCAGTTACCACTTCTGTGGAAAATTTGACAGTAAGAAGCACATCTGCACCAGTGTCCTGAGAAAGAAGGATGCTACAGAAAGCTATACAGGGATTTTGCTATGTACCAGGGCATCCTGTCCCCTGATCAGCACTGGATATTACAAGCATCGGTTAAAGGAACCATGAAAAATGTTGTAGTTAATACAGATCTAGGTTATTAACCTGCAGTTGATTCTGTTTCATCCTAGCCATTACTTGAGAAATTTTACACACTGAAATGAAATAGTATAATTTTACTTACATGCTTGCACATTGTATTATAAACGAATTGTAGAGAAGCTTTTTGTAATTATCTGAATGATGCTGGAGTCCTTTTCATTTCTCACAGGTTAATGAGAGAGGAAGGTGCAGGGATATACTTCCCAGAGCTTCTTGTCTTAACCAGCACCAGGTGCCATTTGTGACGCAGCACAACGAGAAAATTAAGGAAAGACATTGACTGCCCAGATGCGGCAGTCACTCAAGGCAGAGGGATTCTTGGGGTCCTCGAGTACACAGCAAATACCAGGCAGTTGCACACTCTGAATATTTATAAATTACTTTTATGAATGGCAGTACAGATGATGCTTTGCCATATTGCTGGTTTTTCACTTTGCCTGCCTACTCCCCAGATCTGTTTGTAATGGGCTGGAGTGCCCTGCAATGAAGGGATAATTTTGGGACCTTCAAACACCAGACATGATCCTGTTCTCCTCTGCCTTTGAGGATAAAGGCCTGATGATACTTTTCATGTGTTGGGATGGAGGCTTTCCACACATAAGTGTTGGCTCTGATGCACGCTGGACTGCATTCCAAGCTCTTTTTTCAGCCCTTTGTAATTCCTTTTGATACAGATGATTGTTTCCTAACTGAAGACCAAATGCTACCCAGGTCCTGAGCTCAAAAGATTTCATTACAATAGTTGTACCTTGACTATAAAAGCTCACTAATTCCTCAGCCTGGAGATCATATGCACTTTCTTTAATGTGCACAATAATAATAAGAAAGCATCCTTCCCATTAGCCCAGACACAGCTGAAGTACACCAAATCTATAAAGAAAGAGTGTGTAGACTGCTTGGCTTTGCAAAAACAAATCCTTGGGGGAGATTTAATCGCTAAATGCTCTGAAGCTGCAGCTGAACAAAAATAACAATCCAGTGGATCCAGACTAGAAGAAAGAAAAATCAGCAGCACATTTAACTATAGTAATGCAAACAATAAATACTGTGTGGGACTGGAGAGCTTTCATTGTGATACAAAAATGCATCTTATTATTTCTTCTTACACTCAGTCCGTGGTGAGGCCACTTGTCTGTCCCTTCCCCTCTCCTTCTAAGATTCTTACAAAATGGGCCATTTTTACCTCACTTTTCCTAATTCATTTTGTTTCTGAAAGAGGAGACAGCTCTGTCAGGTGTAGTATCTCTTCAACACTCAACAACAAGCAGAGGGCCCGGAAAATATACATTATGCAATAAGTTAACCATCTATAATCTTCAAAGAGTTACTCCTTTTCCTAGTTCTGTAAGCTAATAAGAAAGGCTGCTAAGCCAGAAAGAAATCAAATCCTACCACTGAAAACATCAATGAAAAAATGCCAGTAGTAAATTTCAGTTTTAACTCTCAGCTGCTATAACCTCCAGTGGGTGAAGACAATCGTCTGTATCGAAAAGAACCTGGTTGAGAATATAAAGAATGCTGTTGTTTGCAGCAACCCTGCAATTTGTTCTTTCGGTGTGGCTTTTAAGTACAGCTTTCTGAAATGCTAAGCTTTTAGCTTGCAGGAGTTTTTTATGTTTGTGGGAGTTTCCGAGGAATCCCCAAACCTTGTGGCTAAGCACTGGCAAAGTGACTGCTTTCTGGCTCCCTTTGGCATCAGATTGCTAAAACAAAACTGGGTTCAGATTCACTCTGGACACGCAGTTCAGTGGGTTTCCTCTCCATCAAGCCCTCTTTTTAAATGCAGAAGTCAAAGCAGACCCCTTGCAGCCCTAGGGAGCCCTTGGCTAGAAGACCGGGAAGTCCAGCCTTCTCCTACTTGGATGCAGACACACTGGACCACCTTCCAAGTGCCTGCAATAGTTAACGAGTCAGCGAGATAAAACTAAAAGTCAGCGCAATTCAGCTCTGAAGTAAGGTTGCTCTTTACTCCTGGGGTGGGTTTGATGGCCACCAGGCAGGAGAAGAGAAGGGGTGAAGTCAAGCGATGCTCGCTGAAGGAACAGCTTCTCACTGCAGAGACAGCAGTTTGAAAGGTGGCTCAGTCACAAGTTTTTCAGAAAATTCCAGTTCTGCAATACCAGCAAATCTACATATGATCAAAGCACTCTTCCAGCACCGGGCCAAATTATGATCTCAGTTTTACAGCACAAGTCCAGAGTAACTTTTTAAGCCAGTAAATTTGTTGCTGTTTCACATCAGTTTCAATTTGGCCCAATGCAATTTGGCTAAACTTGCTGAAATTATGGCAAAATATGTAAATGAGCTATGATTTTAGTCTCTTAGTTCTCCTTTTCAGGGGTTTGTAATTTCCCTTTTGGCTCCTGCTCCCCATTTAATTATGCCAGGTTCTAAAATGCATTCTCAATGGCAAGCCAAGATTTTGAGTAATTGCAATGAATGGAGGATTTCTTGTTCCGACACACACACTACCTAATTTTCCTTGGGTTCTGATACTAACTATCAAATTCCACCACCCCCGTGTCTCTGAGCTAGGGTTTTTTTTTCCTTGTTTTCCAATTGCAAAGCAGACATCTGGTAGCTCTCTAGTGGCAATAGCTGATACACTCGCTCTGCTCACTGCACTTAACCCATTTCTCTGTGGGAGGTAGGAAAAGAGACAAAAGGAGACATGGTTTCAGATTCAAGCCCTTATTTTTATCCTATGTAATTCCATAGGAGGATGTTTCCTTCCTCCTACCACCCTCAGGCTTATGCTTTCTATTATCACTGAAAGACCCAACTAGCAAGAAAGCCTTTGTCTGCCTTTAAAATTAGGGGAACTCCTTCTGGTTTCTCCTTTTGCAAACAACATTTGTTCATCCTGTTCCTAAGCCTCAGACGAGCTCCTTCTATTCTTGCAGCCCCAGGGGCGCGGAGCACCTGAGCTGGGGCGAGGGGTGCCTGATACTGCCTTGGAGATCAGTGCAATTGGAAAAGCAATGTGGAGAGCACCTGCCACGCTGTTTTCCTCTGGGAAGAGTCCCCAAGAGGAATATTGACATGAGGAGAGAAAGGAAGCAGCACACGACTTTGCCATAATTTGCCCTGTTTGTCCCTTGAGCTCTTGAAGGAGAATAGAAGAGCCCTCCATGACCTCAAGCCTTTGCTTAATATTTAATCACGATTTAGATTACTGTGATGATGATTAAGACTGAGTAAATACACTACACATAAATTATTTTACTCCAAATCAATAGCTACATTTGATCGTCATTAGCCTGGCATGTTTCTCATGCCTATAATTTTTTAATAGATTGAAATTATTTTTATTGTAAAATGATCCCCATATGTCCCTGTGTAATTTTTAATATTAATTCATTCCTATTCCCATAACCATGGCAATCCTGCCTGAAGTAGTTTATGCTCATGTGAGAATGATCAGATTTTATCCTTTCACAAACTGAGTCTTCTATTCTTTTGATATCAGTGCATTTCAGCTTCCACACTGATGCTGACACAAATTAATTGTCAAGCTATTTCACGTGGTCTGTGGAAGGGTCTAACTTCATTAGATACTTTCTTTGTTCTCTGATGCAGCATACATGCCTGATATTCTTGAAATTATTTTGACAGTTGGTTCCAACTGTGCAGACTTGTACACACAGTAAATAGGTATCTCTATCACATTTTCATCCTATAGTATTTACCATGCTGTCTATATTCCAGCTCAGTGGAATCGTAAAAAACCGTTCCCTGATATTTAAGAAAAATTAGAAGTACTGAATGTTGATATTAAACAGACTTACATCTCTTCAAGAATAACAACTGTGCTGTGCCAGCTTCCAATAACATCTTCAAGTAATTTTCTGAATAATACTGATCATTCAGTCCAAAAATCTCATATTTCAATTTCTAAACAAGCCATCATAATGTTTAGAGTTGTCATATGAATATGTAGTTTAAAGCTTCAGTACCTAAGAATGTCTGAACGTATGAATATGAAAAAGAACACCAAAGAAAAATTGAAGTGTCTTAAAAATAGGCTCAACTGATCAAAAACTCTGGCTAGAAATTTCTGCACTGTATACTGGGAACGAGCAGTAGCAATGACCCTGTCATATTGAAGATGTGCCATTACTTTTTACACCATATCTGTTTGAGACTGTCAGCAACTCTTAATATATCTTATTAAAGGATCCTCCTAGAATATGTAGAACAGGCTAGGTGAGTAGACACACTAAAACAGCCCAGCCTGCAGCCCACAGTTTTGGCTTCACTGCAAGTGGGGGTAATAATCTGTACTACTTCCTTTAAGCTCGGTTGCAGGGCAGGACAGTAAGGGCTTGAGAAGTCTTTAAGCAGAAAACCGAACATGAAGTGGAGGCACAGAGTGTAAAAACAACAATTCTGTAGAAGGGTCTTTTTCCTAAGGACATTTCTGGTTCAGCTTAAGAAAACTTAACGTAGTTCTTGGGCCAGCTAGAGGGACATTTGGGTTCTGCAGCAGCAGAATTGTTCTGATATCAGCCTAAAGACAATTTGCTACCAGCACAGTGGTTTATTTTGCCAAATCCATTAGGATCATTCTGAGGTTCGTGTTTCAGCTGCTGCTAATTTTTACTGCTCCCTACTTGGAATCACTGCATGGAGGCTCTTCCTCATCGTGTTGCATGTGAGAGGAGCAGCATTTCTGTCTGCAAAGAGTCGGCAAGGTCGCGCTCAGCCTGTCTGATGTGCCACTCCCAGCACACAGATGGAGTTGAGACAAATCTATCATCACAGATCTCTAAAATGGACTATTGTACTGCTTTACCTCCTGGCCCTCTTCATTACGCTGCCTAAACTCTAAGGAGTGCAAATTGCTGCTGTCAGTCTTAGCTCAGAGTGAGCAGTCTCAGCATGTCGCACTAAACTTGAAGGAATGGCATTGGCTCATTTTCAGAGTTTCTATTGATTTTAAATTTGTTTTGATTACTTACAAAGCTGCGGGACAAATCTGAGAAAAAGTATTTGTCTCCCCATTTAAGCCCAGACAGCACAAGAGAGGTCTACAGCCCCACCAAAAGTACAAGCTGAAGTCATAGCCTCCTCATACCAAAACAGTTGTGTATCCCAGAGCCGGAGTTTAGAGTCAGCTACAGTCAGGAGGGAAAGGTGAACAAACTGCTTTTAAAGGCAACTTCCATCCTAGTTATTTTCCTCTAGTATTTCTTTTTAAATGGAGTAGCTCCATCCCAAGGAACTTCTGTACCCTTTAGCTTTCTAAAAAAAAGTGATCTACCTCTTTTTATAGGTTCAGTCTGATTTGTTTCCTGCTTCTGCAGAAGTGAATCACGCTTTTAGTACTGGCTAAGTGAGAAAAAGAAAAAAAGAAAGACTCAGCAAGATAGGTTAAGCACTTATATTTTACCTCACATTTGGGACAGACTAAGCACGTGTATTTGGTCGGTTACTGATGTGCAGTAACTTGTTGAGCTGCAGTAACTTTAGCATCTGTCTAAACCCTGAGGATCTGTCTACATACAAAAGTTGTGGTGTTTAACCCTACTATTAAAGTGCATCATTGCTCTCAAGGGCAGATGCAGTCAGCTTGATATAAAGGTAAGTAAAACCATGGAACTCAGTCTTGTAAGAGAATAGCGGTAAGGTAAAGGGATATAAAGTACCTTTATACCTTATTCTAACATGATGCACCCCATGGAGGAGGGGGATGCATCCTGAAAGAAGCCGCAGCCCTTGCAGAGGAGCCCACAGTGGAGCAAGTTTGCTTGCAGGATTTTTGACCCCATGGGGGACCCACACTGGAGCATTCCATCCCTGAAGAACTGCACCCCATGGAAAGGACCCATGCTGGGAAAATTCTTGAAGAAGTGCAGCCTTTGAGAAGGAATCACTCTGGAGCAGTTTGTGAAGGACTGTGTTCCATGGCAGGGACCATATAAGGAAAAGCATGAGGAGGAGGAGGAAGGAGCAGCAGAGACAAAGTGTTATGAAATAATCACGACTCCCCTTCCTTGTCACTGTATGCTGCTTGATGGGAAGGAGCTAGAAAAAGCAGGAGTAAAGCTGATCCGGAGAAAAAGAGAGTGACGGGGAAAGTTTTTTGAGTTTTGTTCTTATTTCTCACTATCCTACTCTGTTACAATTAACTGGCAATAAATTACACAAATTTCCCCAAGTCAAATCTGTTTTACCTGTGATAGTAACTGGTATGTGACCTCCCTGTCTTTATCTCAACCCACGAGAATTTCCTTGCATTTTCTCCCCCTGCGCCATCAATAGGAGGAGAGTGATAGAGCATTTTGGTGGGCAGTTTGAGGGGCACCCGGCAGTCAGTCAAGGTCAACCTGCCCCAGAGAGGGTAGTGTTAAAGGATAAATTTTCATGTGACTTTATCTTCCCTTGTATTAGAAAAATAACAAACAACCAAACAACCATCTCAAACAATAAGATGCCATTCAGCATAACATAATTAGTAAACTCAAGCCCTACACAACTAGTCCTGTAAAGAATCTTCCTTTCCCACACCTTTCTTTGTTGACCTTTTAGTACTGACGTTTTCCAAAGCACAAGCACTGGAGTGCTGCGTTCGTTTTGTCATTGGGTTTCATAATCACAAAATGTCCTTTAATTCTTCTGTACTAATGTATCCAGTAATACTAGAAGAATGCAGATTACACTCCAAAAAACACTTAACGTATGTCAGGGCAGTATCAAGGCACACTGTGAGAGTCTGTTCCTGCAGCAATGGGCACACAAGTCTTTTGTGCCGATCATGCAGCCGCACACATGGATGGAATGAACAGAGGTTTCCTAGAAAGAGGAATAACATCCAGAAATAGTTGTTAGCTGGGCATTTCACAAAGATGAAAGCGGCTAGAGCGGAAAATAGCATCTGATTGTTAACACTGGTGTGGAGCAGGCTGTCCCACTTCAAGCCTTTTATTGTTTAAACAGAGAAATATTGGGAAGGGTGGTATATTATTGGGCTCTACCTCTTAAAGTGGTACTCCTTATATCTCTGAAATTAAGAAGAAAGTAATACTTACAGTGACATATCTCCAGAGTTTGAAGCTTCCCTAATTACAGCTGACATTAGGTATATCAAAGACTGTTTATTAACTAGATGCAGACTCTAAACCCCTGCATAGCACCAGGGGTAGCCTGGCATATCCTTCTGCCTTTAGCTTGGGTCACTGTCTAGAGTCATAGCTACTCAGGATATGGATTTATCCTCAACAAGTGAGAATGATGTTCCAATCATGCCTTTTAGTTGCCTCTTCGCACCTTAATGCTCTTGGTATTTGTGAGAAGAGCTGCAAAATGAGCCCTGCTTCGACACAGGGCATGCCAGCACCCAGTGGAAATGAGGTCCTAGATGGCCCACAACTTATATTAACCTAACTTAGCATATTGAATAAAATATAATCCAGATTAGGAAAACAGACCATGTACAAATTTGTACTCTGTCTCCAACATGCAGTAAAATGCAAAAGCATAACAAGTTTCATCTCTTATGAGGGAGAACACATTTTTACCTTACTTTTTAAATCCCATATTTATAACCAGCTGTCACAACTCAGCGGTGCATAGTAAACACCGGTCTAGTATATTTGCTGGTATGTGAATATATGTATGGAATTCCTCTTTTACTAGTTTTACATCTATATATGACAATCAAGTTCAACTCTTCCTAACAAAAGCAAAGGAGCCATCTCCATAGATATTAATAACTTGTAGAATTTACAAGTGCAGTTTAGCCAAATAATTTTTGTGTGAACAATCCCTTTGGTAGATTAGAGACCCTGTTGCCGCATTACACCACAGGAAATGACTGCTGGCTATTAGTGGTCTCCTTCTAATTTTAGTTCATTTTCATTATAAATGCTATGTCATGTAGCGCGAATAAGAAAAATGATAATACGTGTATTTGTGATGCATGTCCAACAATGATAAAACACTGTCTATGTAGAAGAGCAGGGGAAATCCACAGTACAATTGAATTTCATTTGAAAGCTTTCAGAAAACACAAATTTAAACAATATGTAGAGTGATGGATCACCAAATAAGGCCACGAACAATTAGATGTAATAGATGATATGAAACAAGCAGTCCTCTGGAGTGGAATTCTGAATTAGGTGCTTTCTGCTCTATATGTACTGCCAAGGGAGCCAGTCTTCTCGGGAGGACAATCTGAGCATCTTGTAAATTGAGCAAGCGATTAGGAAATCAGTGTGCCTGAAACTTCACCCGGCACCGATGCAGATGCCTGAGTCGGGGCCGCGGGCTCCAGCTCACAGGCTGGCTCCAGCGAGTGGGTGAAGGTATATCAGCATCTCACTGACAGACAAAGCAAAGCCGGAGGAATGAACAAACTGCTCCTCCTTCAACTCGTCGGTTCCAACTCCTTATCGCAACATGGAAACTTTCTCACCGCAGAGCCATGGTTTTGCTCCAGTGCTGAGCGCCTCGGCTATCGAACAGATAATGCTGTTCTCACCAAGCACAGGGCTCTGCTGTTGCAGCCTCCTTTCTCGTGACTCAAAGACTGGAGGACACTGCAGATGATCAGCACTTTTCCTTCTTGTTTTCAATACACAGGAGTGGGAAATTACATGCAAGCTTTCTCGGGCTACAACAAGGACTGAGCTGAAGACTCCCACGAGTTGGCTGGCTGCTTTTGTTTTCTAATGAGCAATGGCTGCTACTTTTTCTCCTGAGACAAACAAATTGATCACATCAGTGTTTGGATTAGTAACTGATCCTGCCAGTAAGCAGTCACGTATATTTCGAGGATAGCAAAGTCTTGTGTCCTGCACTGAGGGCTGCAGGAGAATCTCTGCAGCAGAGCTCTAGGCACACTAGGGACTCTGAAATCAAAGAAGGATGTGCCCAGGGCTCAGCAGCAATTTAGAGAGGGTATATACTGACCTCAGTTTTACACTTTCATGCCACACTTCCACCCAAGTTCTACTTTAGCCATCAAATCCCTTTACTGGGTATGGTTCATGCTTTCATCTTGACACAAATAACTGGATCTTTAAATTAGCATGAACTATGGCTGAATCGTGGGGCTTTTCCCAAATGTTTGATGTGTTTCCAGAGGTTTGATCTTTTAAAAATAACACTAAAAAAAAGCGAAGATGAGAATATTGACTTGGTTCTGTTAAATTTACATTTTATATACATACCCAAACCAACCAGAACTCTTGGATAAAAGACCTTTGATGCCTTGGTGATGTTGTGACCATTGTCTTTCCAAAATAACGAGATGCTCATGGATGGATATTCACTGAAGAAAGTATCTATACCAAAACAGGAACACATAGGGAAATAGTGTTTATTTCTTTTAAAAAAAAAATGAGATGGGAGGAGAAAAGTATTCTACACTAACAGAATTCTTTAAATCTTCTGCTTGGTTTTATGCAAACTATTTATTATTTTCTGGATCTCTATATTATAAATTTTGCAGTCGTGGGGCAAAATGTTATACACAGAGAAAAACAGAAGCTACAGAAACAATTATTAGTAGATTAAAAATAACTTTTCTATGAATACATAGTTGAAAAAAAAGGAACGCGCAATCACTGGAGCTCTGTTTGTTAGTGCTTCCTGGCCAGGCATATGTTAAATAACACTTGGAAAACAATTGGCAGGAAACCAAAGCTCTTTGCAAATGCAGTATGAGACAATGAAATAATAGAACCCTGAGTTTATGTGCATGGTTAAAAAAATAAAACTCTTTTTTTTTCAAAGTGGTTATATTTTCTTCATCATGTACATTTTTCCTCACTTGAAGGCAAGCATTTGACAAATACTTGCCAGCATGATCTTCTGGGATGATTTAATATTTTCGAAGATAAACATTTAGATTACTCAGAAGATCCACAGCTCCAAACTAGAACTGCAAAATTCAAGCAACTTTTGACAGAAATTCTTATCTAAAGAACCTCAGATGTTTTTAGCAGATCCTGATCGATTCAAATTTCAGATTTTTTTGTGTTTTCCTTCCTACAAATTTTCAGAAAATTATGACAGAAGCCTAAATGTTTCTGTCAATTTTGTTCCATCCCTCTCTGGAAGAGCTTTAGGAGGATTATTAAGGCATTTTACATAATATGATTTTAAGAATTGCATGAGCGGGCCAGAACTTCTGGCCTAATACATTTGTTCTATGAAGGGTCAAAAGTGATTTCCCAAAGAGTACCTTCAGAACAAAGCAGGGTTACAGTCAAGCTTCCCCTAAATTCTCTCCAGCTTCCCAGAATTTGTAGCTTGTAGGGTTCCTGAATCAGATGTGATTTTTCACACCTGTAGAAGGTTTCAGCTATTCGTCTTCTAGTAGCTAGTTCAATTTTCATTTGACCCTGTGTGAAATGTTAGGTTTTAGAGCACCCTGCGGTGAAGAATTTCCACTCTGCAATTACCTATTGTGTATGTAAAATTCACCTCTTCTGATTGTCCTGACTTGTCATTCTCCAGACATTTTCTAAATCTATGACAACCTTTTTTAAAGCAAAAAATTATAGGACCCACCATAGATTCATACAGTGGTAAAATTCTATTCTCTGTATACTTTCCTGCTTCTTTTCTAATAATTCCCAACAGTCAGTGTGCTTTTTTGACCACTAAGCTGACATCATCATGAAAATGTGCATTATAAACTCAAGGTCTTATTCCTGACTCATTAGAGTCAGCTCATAGACCATATATTTTTTATTTTCCCCATGAACTCATGGGAAAAGGGAGAGCAAGGTGAGGTCCTGTGTGCATCAGTCCTCACTTATCTTGTTAAATTTCATCTGCCATTTTAATCCTCAAGTACAAAGTCCCATAAAGTTCTCTGCAGTTCTGCACAGCTAGCTCCGTCGTTACTACCCTCAGCAACTTGGTTTTGTCAGTAAACTTTGTCCTCTCTATTCACCCTCATCAAATCAAAAAAGTTTCCTACATCTGTGACAGTCAATTGTCATGCACATCTGCGCACCCATGCAATAAAAGAAGAGATGCTAGAGAGATATCAGAGAGCTATGGAGAACTGCAGAGCAGCCACAGGTTTGAATTAATTGCTCATGCATTCATTTGAATCTAGATTGCAGGAGGCTGACAAGGTAAAAAGGAGACAAAATCGATCTTATGGAAAAAAGTCATCTCTAAAGTACAGTTCTGCTCATAAAGTAAAATTCCTGCAGGGCACATCAGTTGACTATATTTTAATGGAGTATAGACTTTAATCCAGTTTAACTAAGTCACACTTAAATCGATTTAGAAACCCTGTAGAAGACCTAGGGAAATAAATATACCATAAAGTAGCCTGTTAATGCTTTCATAGCAGAACTACTATAGAAGAGAACAGGTATTGCTACCATGTGTACTTGTCCAGGGTGCATGAGAAATGTGACACCTCAACACATTGCATCACCAGAAATAGCAAATGCACCCACAACAGCCTTTTAGCATGTTTTATAGCGACAGGAGACAGAAACGTTCTCTCAGTTCTTCATTACGTCTCTATTTATTTACATGCTAATTTATTAACAGACAGGCACTGTTCAAAACTGCTGTTGTATTTATCACAGTCAAGACCTCCTTCTAGCAAACCTGAGCTAGACTGTGAGCTGTGCATCTTGGGTCAATAAATTCTGACACTGCTGGACATATGGAAAGCAGGAGGATCTGTACCAGATACAACTGATGCCTCCTGCTAACACATGGCTCCTTGAACTTCCCAACGTCAGTGCATGCAGACAGAATTAGATAAACAGCATAGAAGATACATGAGCTAAGAAATTCCCAAGCTAAATAGAAGTAGACGTAACACAGAAATAGCACTGCAAAAAATGCCTTTGGAAGCAGTGAAGAGCACAACACCTGGTGGTAAGAGAGATGAGGATAGCTGTGGAAGGGTGTAAGCAGGAGCACTTGTAGTCCCGATCAATCGGTTTGCACCATGGCCATTTGTTGCACCACCCCAAAGTTGTGGGACTCTAAGGGAGTGGTGGACTAAAAGACTCCAGGGTAACCTAAACCATAGAGTAACTGGTCATTGATAATTCTGGTTTCTGCACATCGATGCAACCTTTTCCTGGCAGCCTGCGGGCTCATGAAACATTCATCTGGACTTCAGCAAGGGAAAATACCTCATATAAATAATTTTTCATCCTTTTTTCCCCATCTCTGCTGTAGTTATTTTCCCTGAAATAACAACATAATTGAAATGCAAATAGATAAGACAGCAATTAATACAAATATCTACCTTCTTTTCATTCTTTGAATTTCCAGTTTAATGCAAGGACACTGTGTGGCTCTGAAAACAGCCAGCAACTTTTGATCAGTGTGTGTAATGATAATGTACATCCAGTGAAAATTAAGAAGCCATTTCCTGAGGTCACCTTATTTTGACTAGTTTTGAGTCAACAGCGCAGTTGTGTGCCCTCTGCTCCTAAATACAGTTTATCATCAAAGCTATAGTGGCAGACAAAACAGCTTCACTGGAGTATGGTCATGAGCACAACATCAAAGCCTATTCCTCAGCAGCAAAGTCTTCGTTAACCCATAGTGAATTTTCAGACAGAAAGTTGCAGATTGTCAGAAGATGCTCAGTGAAGTAAAATTTGAGGGAACTTCTTTAAACACAGTGGTCTTGTTGCAGTCTAGAATGACAGGTGACTATATGAAAAGCCTGAGAGGAATGGTGCTCTCACTGTCCCGTCCTATAGTATGCCTATTGTTGATAAACATTGTCTTCCTTTTGTTGGTGTTCATTGTGGAAAGAAATGCACTAGTTATTTACTGTTGAAAATGAGATGGCAGTAACAAGCAATGGAAGACAGTGTTGTTTTTCATTTTGCAGTGATGCCCCTCCACAGAGGCATGCATTCCTCACATTAATCTTCTCAAAGACTTTATTGTCCTGGCTTCCTGTTACAAATCAAGCTGGTGAAGGCAGCCCCATGAAATCCCATTAGCATACTGAGAGCAGTGTATTACAGTACCAGGCAAGAGAATAAATGCAGAACAATAAGTATAATAGGGAACGCATTACACCAAAATGAAACAGCGGCTCTGTACTGCATGCCAGCTCTATGAAGGTGGCTTCTCTGTTACTTGAAAACAAATAAACACCATTTTTAGGGTTCAGTTTCATTGTCAAGTAAACTCTGCCTAATTTGAGCGAAGAAAAACAGAGGCGCAAGAGGAGCTGCACACCCAGGTGCAACTGTCTGTCTCAGGACTCTAATCTCTTTGAAAGATTGACATTCAGGTATAAAAAGCTGCCTATTTTTTGATCTACAGATATAACTGGACCCTGCAAACAGCTGAACTTATTTTAGAGTCTTACTCTTTGCTTTGCTGGCATCAATAGCAGCACATGATGATAGCCTTCAGAAGAGAGGCTGCCTTTAAAAACAGCAGGGTTGTTTTTTAGTGTTATTTCTTGTGAAGACTGGGCTAGAAGGGAAGTTGCCAGTTTCTAGACAGGCTAGTAACAGGCTTCTGTGGATGAGTACAAAGACAGCTGGGTCATCAACATATGCTAATACATCAGTAACACTGACAGTTCTCGGGGCAGGTCTATGTACGTCCTCTCCTTAGGTGGTCTTGATTGTCTTGAAGTAAAGCTACATACAGCAGGCAATTGCAAGCCACCTTCAGAAAAAAAGTGCAGCACCAAGTAAGATAAGGAACAATCCTGCAGAGGAATTAACATTTACCTTTGCCTTGGACATGGATTGTGAAAGTCGCTTAAAAAATATGGATCCCCACTGCCTGTCAAAGGCTGGTGTGTTCAAAGGTGGGAAAGCAGCTGTGTTTTTCCAGAATGAAAAGGATGATCAATCTGAAAGGCTTTTAAGAGAGACCGTCAATCGCTTTAAAAGAGCAAATCAGACTAGGTATTGACATATTGTTTGTGATGACATATCACTTTCTGGTTTTAAATATAGGGTGCAATTCTAAAAGTGGAAACAGTAAATCAGGATTTTTTTCATAAATGCCAGATGCAGAGGTTTTCTGTTAGTAACTTAAGATGACATGGAATATAATTTTCTCTCTGAAGTATTTTAATTTCTAAGTGGGGCTGTGGCTTGGCAAGCAGGTCCAAGGGGTCTCTTAGACCAACAGCTCTCCAGTGAGCTTTGGGCTCTGTCTTTGCAGATAAGCTTACAAAAACTGAGTAAAATATGACACAAGAACTTTTCACTGAAGATTTGTATTAGGACAAGCATTTGCAAATTTCGTTGTTCAGCTGAATGTATCTGAAATGTGTTGTCATGGGCCTTAGTATCAGCTTATGTTGTTTGGTATATTCTCCCATCACCCTCTTTGTAGAATTCAAATACTAAATCGAAAAAAATAAAAACCGCAAAATACCCCAAACAACCCAAACTTCACTGAAAATATAAGAAAACAGACAATGTTGGGGGAAATCTGTGTATTTACTCTTTCCAGATAGGTTAGGTCTTCTTTGACATGAGAAAAACAAGTAACATTGTCATGCTTTACGCCAAAGATGAGGATGGGAGAGAAGCATCAACGTCTTCAGAAGTTCAGAAGAACTGTCCCATTCAGGGGTTCAGACTGAGGCTGGATGAAGGTTTGAAGGCAAGAGATGCAAGTGAGAGAAGCCTCTAATCTGTGAAGGCTTCATTTAAGTTTTCAGGTAGTTCTGTCTTGTCCCAGAACAATGGCGAGTGCACTATAAACATTTCAAACAATGGGTACAGACACTGTTACATGAGCATGATGGGACTTACTAGGATTTCCCATTGTAACATATCAAAGAAGAATCCCACATGGATTTTGCATAGAAACATAGAACATAGAAAAGACCATTTTGGTTATCAAGCCTAGACAAGTATGCAATTGATTTTTAAATCACATAGATCCACAATATCTCTACTTCACCTGTCCTTGCATATTACATGCCAAAGTAAAATTTCTGTCACCTTAAAATAAATGGGTGCCCTTCAGTATAACAGATGAAAAATGAGTTTGAACTAAAGGAAGAGAGCAAGCGAGCTCAACAATGTTGCTGCTATAGGCTGACTCAGAATCCATAAAATCCCTCTTGCTCAGCAGCACATGTGTTTAGGGAGGTAGGTTCAAGCACAGTTTCTGTCTCCAACTGCAGAAAAATGTTGAAGAATTCTTAAATATGGAAAACTACAAGGCAGGAAACCTTTGATGATAACTCCTTAATTAAGGGTTGGTGGATGTTTAATAAAGTTTTACAAAGAAAAGACCCAAATAGTCCATCAGATATGGAGCTCTTTGTATGTCTGCCCATAAGCATAAGAGCGAAGGTGCTAAAAATATCATACCTAAAGGGCAATTGATTGTACGGCTTTTGAAATTGCTACCAGCAATTATGAAGTTATTTTTCTCCCTCTAATACCATGTGCATGCATTACATCTCATGAAGACCAATGAAACAGAAACTACTTCATGTTCACCTCCTGCTTTAAACTAATGTCCTTGGAAGAATTCTCCTTAAACAACCCTGAAGCTTCTTCTGAATCATTCCAGGAAATGCAAATGCAATGCAAGGTATTGGGTGAAATTATTCACCCCTTAACTATTCGGAAGTTCCCCTTGGCCACAGTGTTCACATGCTTTCTCAGTGGTTACTTGTGGTCATTGTGAAACGAGTCCTCCAAACATCACTGAGGCATGTGAAGACAGATATGTGTTTTTCACACTAATCTCATATTATTCAGTAGTAACGAGTGGCATAGAGAGCTGGTTCTGAAAGCACAGTTTCAGTTTAAACTGGCCTCCAAAGTTGAGTGTTCTGCAATGTTTAATATTCTCCCTTTTAAGTTTTAAAAATATGCATGTAGCACAAAAATAAAATTGCTAATATGATACACAGCATTTAGCGTGAGAAAACCATTAACAAATACTTTAACGATGCACATTTATTCCTAAATCCCATGAGGAAATCTTATTACAGCAGTAATCCATTCTGTAATATCCTTCCCTAGTTTTAAAAGCAAACTGGATGAAAATCATCTCAGAGGTGTGTCTTAGCATAACTTGCTTTGACCATGAGCGTATTAAGGTTTATGGCAGACTGAGCTTCATTTACAACTAGTCCATAGAAGCTCTCCAACAATTAACGCATTACCACCCTGGAAACAGATGTGATATTCCAAAGCTTCACCTTTTTGATGGTCCCCTATAGTCTTCCCTCTCCTTCAGATATAATAACAATATGAAATGATCTATTCCTCTTTGAAAGAAAAGAATAAATAAAAAGTTGTCTGCAAGTGATGTTGGCAGCGTTCAGCTGGGACTGAGGAAATTCTCTGTGTTTGCCTAAGTCCCTCCTACTATCCTGGTTGGATTAGGGTTCTGTTGTGTAAAGCTCTATTGTACGAAAAGCTTCCTGTCTTACAGACCATAAGCCAGGATCCAGAAAAGCCTTTCGGGATCCGAGATAGGCTTTAGCTGCGTAAATACAAACTGCAGTCCTCAGAAACGTCACTCAGCTGTTGCCTAAATCTGGAAAGTGCTCAAGTTCTCAGCATTACACTGACTAAACCTCAGCTTACGGTCATTCTCAAAATGACTGGGAAGCCCTGGCAGCACTTTCTGTCTCATGTGCAAGCCCTGCTGACTCCGACAGCCCAGACCTGCTGTTGGCTGAGTGGATTAGTACAATCCACATTGTGCTACTGCATCTTGCAGATGGGGTCCTGCAGAAGACATGACCACTGCATCGCACCCTGATGTGTTAGATGATCGAGAGGGTACAGCCCAGCTCCTCCTGCTTATGGAAGATCTGTTCGGGTTTTCTTTCCCACCCAAGAATCACAGAATAACCAGGTTGGAAGAGACCCACCGGATCATCGAGTCCAACCGTTCCTATCAAACACTAAACCATGCCCCTTAGCACCTCATCCACCCGTCCCTTAAACACCTCCAGGGAAGGGGACTCAACCACCTCCCTGGGCAGCCTGTTCCAGTGCCCAATGACCCTTTCTGTAAAGAATTTTTTCCTAACGTCTAGCCTAAACCTCCCCTGGCGGAGCTTGAGGCCATTGCCTCTTGTCCTGTCCCCTGTCACTTGGAAGAAGAGGCCAGCACCCTCCTCTCTACAACCTCCTTTCAGGGAGTTGGAGAGAGCAATGGGGTCACCCCTCAGCCTCCTCTTCTCCAGGCTAAACAACCCCAGCTCTCTCAGCCGTTCCTCATAAGGCCTGTTCTCCAGCCGCCTCACCAGCTTTGTTGCTCTTCTCTGGACTCGCTCCAGAGCCTCAACATCCTTCTTGTGGTGAGGGGCCCAGAACTGAACACAGGATTCGAGGAGCCGTCTCACCAGTGCCAAGTACAGAGGGAGGATAACCTCCCTGGACCTGCTGGTCACGCCCTTTCTGATACAAGCCAAGATGCCATTGGCCTTCTTGGCCACCTGGGCACACTGCTGGCTCATATTCAGTCAGTTGTCAACCAACACACCCAGGTCCCTCTGCTCCAGGCAGCTTTCTAGACAGACTTCTCCCAGTCTGTAGCACTGCATAGGGTTGTTGTGCCCCAAGTGCAGGACCCGGCATTTGGCCTTGTTGAACTTCATGCCATTGGACTCTGCCCAGCGGTCCAGCCCGTTCAGATCCCTTTGCAGAGCCTCCCGAGCCTCCAGCAGATCGACACTTCCACCCAGCTTAGTGTCATCTGCAGACTTGCTAAGGGTGCACTCGATGCCTTCATCCAGATCATTGATGAAGACATTGAACAGGGCTGGACCAAGCACCGAGCCCTGGGGAACCCCACTTGTCACTGGCCTCTAGCTGGATTTCACACCATTTCCCACCACTCTCTGGGCCCTCCATCCAACCAGTTTTCCACCCAGGAGAGTGTGTGCCTGTCCAGGCCAGAGGCTGACAGTTTCTCAAGCAGAATGCTGTAAGAAACTGTGTCAAAGGCTTTGCTGAAGTCCAGGAAGACCACATCCACAGCCTTTCCCTCATCCAGCAGCCGAGTCACTTTGTCATAGAAGGCGATCAGGTTATTTGGCAAGACCTGCCTTTGTGAACCCGTGTTGACTGGGCCTGATCACCCGGTTCTCTTGCATGTGCTTCATGATCGCTCTCAAGATCACCTGCTCCATGACTTTCCCTGGCACTGAGGTCAGACTGACAGGCCTGGAGTTTCCTGGGTCCTCCCTGTGGCCCTTTTTGTAGATGGGCACAACATCAGCCTCCAGTCCAGTGGTACCTCCCCAGTCTTCCAGGACTGTTGGAAGATGATGGAAAGGGGTTTGGCCAGCACATCCGCCAGCTCCTTCAGTACCCTAGGGTGAATCTCATCCGGCCCCATAGACTTGTGACTGTCCAGTCGGGCTAGCAAGGCTCTGACCACCTCCTCTTGGATCACGGGAGCCTCATTATGCTCCTCTAGCTCCTGGGTTAGTACACAGACGGAACGACCCTCCTTACGACTAAAGACTGAGGCAAAGAAGGCATTAAGTACCTCAGCCTTTTCCTCATTCCCTGTTACTGTTGTTCCTTCTGTGTCCAATAGGGACTGTATGGTCTCCCTAGTCCGCCTTTTATTATTTATATATTTGTAGAAAGATTTTTTGTTATCTTTCACTGACTTGGCCAATCCAATTTCTAGCTGAGCCTTAGCCCAGGCTAAGGGTTTATGAATGAATGAATTACGGTTTCTAAGATACCTTGGTGTTTTGGATGGCAATTCCAAGGAATCAGAAGAAATATACAGTATGTAAGTAAAGCTAACAATTTTATCAAGCACTTTGTTGAAAAAATGAGGCTGTGGGATTTTTTTCTCTGGGCTTTAGTAAACAGAAAAATACAAAAGAAAATAATATTATTTTTTTTCTGCTTGACTCCCATTCAACTTTATTTTGACTGAACAGGGAAGAGAGACACAGAGGCCCTAGAAAACACAGTCTTATAATTTCAAAAAGTAAACTGGAAAGTTTTGCTTTTCAGTGAAAAATGATTATGCTAGAAATGGTTGTTAAAGGAAGGAAATCTCTAATGTCTATCAATTTCCACCACTTTTAGCTGAGGCAGCATTTAGACTAAAATTTGTGATCTTTGTTGTTCAGCTGTCAGCAGCCATTGCTAGGTCATAAATTTTCCATAAATTTGTTTCTGTTTTTAGGAACACATGGGAAATCAAAACTTTAGGCATTGTGAGAAAACAAAATATATTAATACTTTGGGTTATTAGAATCATGTGGAAAGGTAGACCAGTCACATAATTTTATTGCTAGAACTCATACTAAGATCTTAGGATGATCCTACATATTTCAGCTGAGGAAGGCACAAATAAGACCTAGACACAGTACACTTACAAAGTTTATTTTTTTATAAATTCATATTTTCTCTTGAGGTGAAATCAAGTGATCCATTTTACTTTTAACTCAGCAGACTAAAACAATTTCTTAGGATCCTATCAGAAAATTTAAAAAATACTTTGTTAAGCAGATTTACATAAAGCTTCGCTACCAGCACCTCTGCCTCTACAAAGCAGTGTCTTTCCACACATCAGTTTAAGGATTTTATTTTCCCTTTAACCAACAGTGGTATCCTGAAAAAAATAATGAATGTTTCAGTCAGAACTCCCACAGTTTCTTAAGAATACCACAAGTATTTTATTGCTAAGTGAAGAAATAGATAACACGTGTCTCCACTTCAGCAGACGTTATTTATTTTATGGACATTATTCATCAACTTTCAGACATTTTCTGTTTGAAATTCTACATATTTTAATGTTCCCCATCTGGGATGTTAATACTCCGCACGAAGAAAAGGAAGTCAAAGGGAGAGAGAAAAAAAAAATAACAACATCTCTTTGACTCCCGTGTCAGTAGTACCAATTAGCTACATGCATTTTCCATCTGCTTTCACTAAAGAATAGGTGAACAGCTGCATCCTACAGGAAGACAACCTGATGCAGCCAGCAGAAACTGTCAAGCACCTGGTCATTTTCTGTCACTAGCTTCGCTAGATCTGCAGATATCAAACCACACAGGCTTTGCCTGCTAACTTTGAACAAACCCTGCCAAAAAAAAAAATTGCTGCTATTCCACATTGCCATATATGAGGAAATTTATGGCCCTCACAGTCACCTGAACAATAAGTACACCGGGGTAATGCTGCAAATTAAAGAGAAATCAATGTTTTTCTTTGGCATGGTATAAGCCTGCTGTTAATTGGTAATATATATTGTGTTGGATGTGTGCATCTAATCTGTTTATTTACTTAAAGGAATACCTACCACTCCACCCTTATGTTTCACAGTATATCATGCAAACTCTCATTCTTCAAGTTTAAAAGGAGATACTATATTCTACCCTCCTCCTTCCCACCACACCACTTCTTCCAAAAAAACCAAAAAAGATGCACACGTATCAGGATAGATAACTTCAAAATGCCTGGCTAGCTGACTTATACAACTGGAAGTACTGAAGTTTTCAGAAATTTTTCATGAAGCACAAAGATTTTTACACCAAGAACAAAGTTTTTTGCAAACTATCTGGACCTTTTGCTGCTGCCTCTTGTCAGAAGCGTTGAGAGAACATCCTTCTTCTTGTTCATTGTTGAAGCAATCTTCTTACTTGCATAGTATTGTTCAGCTCTCTGGCTAAATCAGTGGAAGGCTTATAAAGAGGTAAGACCATCTGTAGTGTTAGGCAGAGAGTGAGAATGCTTTCTGGAACTGTCAGGGGAATTAGGAGATCTCTAATCTTTTTAAACCCAAGGATTGTGACTCCTGTAATTTTGACCTTGCTCGTGAAAATAGCTGATTTCAATAGAAATAGATAATTTTGAAAATAACGCTAGGTGTCAGGACTTAAACTTACACTCAATATCTTTATAAACAGTAATTGCAAGTCACACATTCACATATAGTTTGGGGCATGACGTATGCATATTTATGTAATTTCAGTGCTGCATCTCTTGTCAGGAGATTTGCCTGACTGTAAAAACTGCCTTATGGACTGCCTGCTTTATTATATTTGCTGATACTGTGTCTGTAGTCTGCAGAGCTGTGAAGGAAAGACGGCCTCCTCATGTTACATGTTATGTGTTTTTAAAGATCTACATTCCTTCTAGTTCCAAATAATCCAATAAATTGCCATCCTCCTCAGTTTCCACAGTAATTATCTTTAAAAACAACTGTTGCAACAGAGGTTTTGTATTGTGCATCCATGCTTAGAAATAAGGTGGATGCTTGCGCAAACCTTTCCCTGTGCTCTGTGAAGGTCTGTGTTGCAAAGACTTGATCTGTGTTGTCTTCCCTCATCCTCAGCACACACAGGCTCACAAAGACAGTAGCTAACAGAAGAGCAAACATCTGTATGGGAGCGTCAGCAGGCTCTAGGGCATCGTCTTGCATAAGTTATGCTGGCATAGCCGCATCTTTGCAACCTAATATTTCTGTTAGCTCAGCTCACGCTGGGGTGAGTGGCACGGCAACAGCAGCCTCTTTGTGCTGTTTAACCGGGAAAGATGCGTTTTCTACCACAAATGCATTGTTGTACCTCAGTTCTACACAACCATGTATGAATACCCTGCATTTTTAGCAGAGGGAATTGAAATAACCACCAGCTGTCTTAGCTAATTGCAGGTGTTCATCCCATGAAACCCACAGCATAATTTTACAGCATTTCATGACACTTCATAAGTTCTGGGTGAGACGTTTCATCTCACTCCTGTGTTTACACCTGTCCCCGCAGCACCTGTCCCTCATTTTTCCCTTTCACAGTTGACAAGCCAACCATTTTTCAGTCTTAGCCCAAGCAGCTAAATAAAATCATTCAGACTCTTTGATTTACAAGGTTGTAAGTAAAACTGAGTAAGGATCTTGGAATGGGAAACACATGTGATTGGTGTTCAGCAAATTAGAGTTGGGACGGCGATTACTGAAATTCAAGGCTCCCAAGATCCCTCAGAGATAAGAGAGAGTTCTTTTATGAGTTCTTTCATGATATGTTTTTCTAATCCTTGGTATATCCAAACATCTGTATCTATGAAAAAGCAGATATTTTTAATATAAATATCTCTACTTTTTAAAGATATCTGAAGCTAAAATTGGTTTTCTAAAGATATATATAGAATCTCTCAGTTATGCTAGTTCATGAAGAAAAGAATATAAATGACCGATTTTCTGACCCTGAATCATTAGCTTATCATGTTATGAGGGACTTTTTTAATTACTACGTACAAATATAGTTTCTCTCTTCAAAATCCATTCTGTTCTAGATGGATGTTCACCTGTTTTTCTCTATTAGGCAACTGCCCCTGATGATAAGGTATATCCTGGCAAAACCACAATTTAGCTTTGACAATAGAAGATAGTAATGGGATATTCTGTAGTTAATTTTCAGAGATAAGATAAAATATCCATAAATCAAAGATTAATCTGCAGCAGATATTGTTCTTCATTATTGGAGCTATTTGTGCAAGGTTTATTCTTGACATCTATTCAACATTTGTTTTAGCTGTACATAGGCTCCTGCTTCGAAAAATTACAATAGGTATAGCATTATCTATAAAACCAGCTCCAGATATGTGGCTTTTGAAAATCTGAACCTATTCAGTAAGTTCTCAGCTGTAGCTTCCTCTCCATAAACACTTCCCAAGCACCTAGACACTATTAGTCTCCCAGAACAGTGTAACTTTATTTTTAAGACTCTTCTACAAGGGCAAAATCTCTGATAAGGGCTCCTAGTACATCAAGCTTTATCATTATCACCACTACTATAACAGTACCACTCTACAACACAGAAACAAGCTGGCTTTTGAATTTTTTTTTACATTGCACAGGTTATCCATTAGACAGACACACACAGTATGCCATATATCTACCTTGGATAGCAATGGGAAAAGTAGCCTATATTTTCGGACGAGGGTCTGTCCCACTGAATCATTTGTGTTTTGCTGACTGACCCACTAGATGAACCAAATGCTGCAAAGCAGGGAATTATGTCAGATAAAAATGGCAAACAATAATTCAGTTAAAAACTGAAATACAGACAGGCGTGTTATCCTATATTGATTTATTCAGAAAGCAAAACAATTGGGAAGCTGTTGAGGTAAATTTATTTTTATATCTTTTGATTTATAAATCTACCCACTTTGCAGCCTTTAAGCTTTGCACGCTTTGTCATGAAATAAAAGTTCGTAATCTGACGCATCAATCAGTGTATGTATCTAGACAGAAGGGAATGATCTTTTAATTCCATAATAGCCACTATATAGATATATACACAAATATACAGCCTCAGTCACCAACTACTTTGATGTTTCTTGTCAACTGCAGGGCTCCGCTGACTTCGTGGCTGTACTAATAAGGAAATATTTAATGCCTTTCATAGAATCATAGAATAACCAGGTTGGAAGGGACCCACTGGATCATCAAGTCCAACCATTCCCATCAATCACTAAACCACGTCCCTCAGTACCTCGTCCACCCCTCCCTTCAACCCCTCCAGGGAAGGTGACTCAACCCCCTCCCTGGGCAGCCTCTGCCAGGGACCAATGACCCTTTCCATGAAATATTTCATCCTGATGTCCATCTTGAACCTCCCCTGTTGGAGCTTGAGGCCATTCCCTCTCGTCCTGTCCCCTGTCACTTGGGAGAAGAGCCCAGCTCCCTCCTCTCCACAACCATTGGCCTTCTTGGCCACCTGGGCCACTGCTGGCTCATGTTCAGTCGCTGTCAACCAACACCCCCAGGTCCCTCTCCTCCAGGCAGTTTCCAGCCAGACTTCTCCTAGTCTGTAGCACTGCATGCCTTTCATTTAATTCCTGTGGCTGCTGCCCGGCTAAGGCTAGAAGCATCAATAACACCTCATCAGAGAAAGGCAGACAACAGGCATTGCAATGGAAGCCTGTGCACTTGCGCAGCCAGAGATTTAGCGCACACTACCTGCTGGTATGGCTATGCAACATTTATGCCCTTTATTCACCATGGAGCATTAGAGAGAGAGAGGGAAGGTGAGCAGGAGAAAGAGAGAGCAAAGGAGTGAGAATAAAGGAGGGATAGGTGGGAAAAAAGGAGGAGATGACAGCTGTACAAAGTGCAGGAGGAGTGGTGGTGAGGGGGGGGAAGCAACTTATTAGCAGCAGTCAGTGATGAGGAGCTCCACTGGGGAGAGAGAAAGCACAGCTTGAAGGCATTGGTGTGAAAACCGTTGGCTGTGGTGTCAGTTTTGATGTGGCTCTGTCGCTAGCTGCTACTGTGGTTGCTTGCACTGCTCACATCTATAACTCCCACAAGCTTTGCAGTACTACGGAGTAGGTGTAAAAAAGTAGTCAAAGAGCCAGTGGACTGAGAGGAGGAAGGAAATTCTTGCTTTTGAGGACATGTTGAGCCCATCCTACTAGCAACTACATCATTTAAATCACCAAAGCAACAGCTTAAGCTCCTCCAATCACCCCAGCAGTGATGTGCTGGGCCAAGCTGTGCAGGGAGTTATGGTTTCTTCAGCCTCACTGGGAGTTTGTGATGCTGGATGGGAGGATTTGTGCTAGTTTTGTACGTAAAGCTTTATACTAAAGACCTTGCAGCTCTGTCATTAAGATTTCTTAAGGACGAAGCTGATAAGAGGGTGCTCAGTGACTAATTTCAGATACCATAAACCAAAAAAAGGGAAAAGATATTCAATGTGTGTCAAACACATTCCTGTCAGTTAACCTGCAATATCTTCTTCTTTTTTCTAGATCAATAATTTTCCTTGTTGCTCAAGTCTTCAGAGATTTTTTTCCTGATAATTATTTCCTATAAATATTATATAGGCAGAAACACTACTATAAATTATTTCCTTGTTCTATTTGTTGAAGCAGTGGGACCCAAGGTATGCCTTACTAGCTATGTTTAAATAACAAAGATTAAAAAGAAGTCAAGTTTATTAAAAAGTGATGAGAACATGAATCGATTGTTTTCCATAGCTGCAATTTTTTCTTATTTTTCCTATAACCTTTTATGCTCTTTCTTGATGCATTCATGTGAAAAATAATACTGCTACTTGAATCAGTCTTCCAAACACTTTTCAAGTCTACTGTGCACTCCAACATTTAACAACAGGCACATAAACAAAACGCACTGTTCCACTGGATTTACTGTGAGCCTCTTAAGAGATTCTTCTGGTCAGCAAACTCACTTGAAAGCTCGGCGATCTAGCATCTCTTTTTAAGCTGAAGAGGAGCTGATTTAAAATCACTAGAGAAATCAAATGTATAATAGGAAATTAAAGCAGCAAATCAACAGAGGAAATGTGAACAGAATTAAATAACCAGTGATTTACCTGGTATCACCTCCTCTGATCATGGATACATTATGTGAACTTCACCCCCCTTCCTGCCAGTCTTTCTTCAAGCGCTAGGGGTGCAATAGCTACTCCATACGTATACTATAAATAAAAATAATCCTACAATATTTTTCCATAAATACCTCCATTCGACTTCCTATCCCTGTAGTGAAATAGTTCGGTATGAACTATAGGTCTAAAGTGATTTCCATGAAAAATGGTTTCTGATGCGATCACTTAACAGGAATTAGACAATAACAGAACTATGTCCAGATATAATTATTTTATGAAATCAGTTACAAGCCCATTTATTTAAGCCATAACCTTGACTTAGTTGTCCTGAAACTAGTTACAAACTTGCTAAATTATTTTCACTTAAAAAAAAAAAAAAGAAAAGATACAGCAATCTTAATAGTAGGCTTCAGAAAACCGAGGAAGAGATATCGATGCTATCTACGCCCCTTTTCATTTCATGGGCTAGTGATACGTGTGCTCACCTGACACCAGCTCCCTTGTCCCCCTGATGGGGATTTCAGCTGACATCTCTCGCAGCACACTGCCTCTATCAACATGCCAACGTTTATTCCAGAATGATCTATCTCCCTGTTCATATCTTGTCAGCCTCACTGCTATGTCAGCGCAGTGGTTCTGCAGATCGCTCACATGAAGTGGAATAGTGTCATAAATGAGTCCGGGAGTAAATCAGCCTCGCAAGCCGCGCTCCCCCGAGCTCTGAGAACTCTCAGACAGAGGAGAGGATTGAACCCAAGACTTGCTCAAGCTGTTGCACAGTTCAGCCCCCAGACTACTGGACAGATGCAGATGCCACCACAACTACATCGATGCCAACATTCCACTACTAAAAGCTCTCCCAACAAGAGGAGACTCCACTTGACTTCAAGACCACGTCAAGCTTTCCTCTGTTCATCCCGCGGCCTCCTGGTTTGCTTACCCCGGCTATAAACCATATTGTGTTGGATGCACAGTCCCATATGACAGTGGTTAATCATTTGGCCTTTTGAAAACTCCTCCAGCCACTGCCCACCCCATCTTTGCAATGTCAACTTTCTCCATCTCACCTGGATTATCACCCTCTTCAATCTGCCAGGGGAGCTGTTTGTGCGATTCTGTCTTTAATACAGTTCAATCTAGAAGTGTCAGGCTGGCAAACCCCTACCACTTGAATCACTTAAGTCAGATGAAACAGCTTAAAGAGGCACACAAGGACCTTTCATACCTATTCTCCCTGAAAATATTTCAGAGACAAAACACACTTTGCACTAAGCAGGAGAAATGTAGAACTGTTGTGACTTTGTGAGGGACTAAAAATAGAATGCTGTGGGAACTTCTTTTTTTTTCCCCATATGCCTGATAAGATAAGAGGAAAGTAATCATAAATATGCTGTCCTGTGTTACACAGGACTAGGTCTCAGCCCTGAGATATAGTCATGAGCTGTCAAATCACACACAAAAGTTTTCATAAGACACAGAAAAAAACCCACCCAACCATATCTTTTGGTCTTTGGGTTTGCTTTAGGTGTTTCTTTCTGCCTCTGTACTGCCTACTGACTCCCATGTCAACTTTAGTTCTTATCTTCTTTGCAGAATGTAGGGATCTCTTAGTTTTCAAATAATTTTACAGGAAACAGGTCTTCAGAGAGTTTTTTTGTACTTGGCTTGTTCAACTTCTCAACCCTCAGACATGCACATGGAAAGATCTTCATGATGCTGTCTCAGTCTGCTCCCAGTTAACAGTGTCAGTGAAATCCTACCCTACTGAACTCTAAGGCATTTTAAGGTAGATTGTTGTAGCATTGGACTTCTCAAGTTATTTTCAGTGATGGCCCGGAGAAATCTAGCAACATATGTTTTGCTTTAAATCTAATGGATAAAAAGTGTTTGAAGACAGACTCACATCTCCAGCTTCACGCTTGTTGCTGCAGCTCTATTTATTAATTCTGCAGCGGGTGTTGTACAGGCACCATGCAATGCCAGCTGAAGGTTACCACAGTAAAACAGCAAAAAAGACGAGGACTACAAAGTCATTGGCAGTTTATTTTAATTCAGCTGGAAAGAGCAACTTCTGCTTTTATCATCCTTTGTATTTGGCAAAGGTTAGAGTTTATCTGAGTTTCATGAGCTGCCAAAATGCTGAGTAGATCCTGCCATTGTCTCCGTGAACGCTCAATTGCATATTAATTGAAGATCTAAGGCTCTACATCAAACAACAGAAGTGTAACCAAACATTGCAGACTTGGGACATGAATATCTCTGGAGTTAGACGGGAGTGTTTGATTCAAGAAGACACTTCAAATATTTCCCACAGAAATGTTGCTAAATCCTTTGAAACTCTGACAGGGTTCTGCTACTGGCTGCAGTTAAAAATTATTTTCTGGAGGTCAGTCCAGCCTGCTTACCTTGTGGTCATACCCAAATGACCAGCGCTGGGAACAGCCCCAGCATCCCAGGTCCTAGGGCAGCTCGAGACAACACGTGTCATGGAGATTAAACACCACACCTCCCGCAAGGCCTATTCATCAAGAACACAGGCACGTTCTTACCTTACTGCTTCCTAATAAAAGGAGAAATAAGAGGAAGGCCACGAGAGGAGCTGCCTATCTCATCCTTCCAGGAGGTGTATGAATGTTGCAAGGGCAGAAAACAGCAGCCAAGGGAGGAGACCTAAACCAGCAAAATGACATTTGTGTGCTGCTTAAATAAACAGGAGAATTCAGCTACGCTGTAATGCATTAAGAATTTCTAACAGCCACAGACAACAAGACATCCCCTGGATGTCACTTAATACGTGCATTTACATAAAACAGAAGGAGGCATTGAGAACTGAGCACTTATCCAATACAAGATACAAATGACACAATATCATTAGAGTTGGAAAATGGGAGTAATGCCAAAGAGATTAGTGGATTCTAATACATATAAAAACAAGTTTGGTAATGATTAAAACATATTTGAGCTGCAGAAATTGTTCTAAGTTGTTCTTTGATAGGAATGGTTGGACTAGATGATCCAGTGGGTCTCTTCCAACCTGGTTATTCTATGATTCTATGATTCTGTATGGATAGGTTTGCTCTTTTATGGAAATTTGCATTGGATCTGGGTCCAGCTTTGCTGCTCAGCCCTTCTTTTGTGGTGGTCTTCACCTAAAGTACAGAATTACAAAATTTTTAAGTTTACATGTTCAGGTATAACTCCTGTCTTATGTAATTTGGGAAAAACTGTGAATTAAATTCCAGCTTCAACAACTCAGAGGTGACTGGCAATAACTCATATTATTGTCAGTAGTTAAGTCTCTTGCTTTAGAAGTAGAGCAGCAAATACAGGTTACAGTTTTGATATGGTAACTTACTTGCATACCTACAACCTTTTCTGGGTCTTACCGCGCCTATGTGCATATAATGTATCATTAACATAGCATATTTTGTGAGCAAATCCATACACATAATTTTTCTCATTATATTTGTAATGCAAAAGTTAAATAGTGCACAGATGTAGAAGACATGCAAGTACAGATGCTTAATAATAACATATGAAGTTTTAATGGACCTTCTTTTAATGTAGAATGGATTATAATCTTCAGCATGCAATGGTGTAATTTTAGACTTGGTCCAAAAGTCTATGAATCAGACATTCGAGTAGGAAGCAGCTTCAGGGACAAAGTGCCATAATTGTAGAGTCTGCTGTAAACTGCAGACAGGAAAATTTGCATCCCAGGGTTGGATATCGACCAGAGAAGATCTTCAGGCTCCTACAACTTCTTACAGACTTGCCATAGCAACTTCCATTTCCGCCTCCTCCTCAGAGCTGCTTGACAATTCTGCCCCATGCTTTGCGGATGTACTCATGAAGAATTCCAGTAAACACATCAGGCAGCTGACTCTTAAAATTGCAAAGAAAAGATTGGCGAATGAATCTATTTCCATATTCAGTATATATTCTTTAAACAACAGAGTATTCTTGAGTTTCTTTTATTTCTTTTCTCGTGGGCATGTTAACTAATGCATTATAAAACCTTTTTCCTACAGCTACTGGACCCAGAAAAAAGAGGGAATGGTTTTGAAAACTCATTTATTATCACATGCATTCTCTGTATAGTTAAACACACATAAACCCTGTGATTCTAATAGGTAGCAATAAAAAAAAAAACAAATAAACCCGAACTGAAATAATGGAGCTAAGTTCAATGAGGTAAGATCTATTCTATATAAAAAGCTCTACATCTTTCTTCTACAGGTATAACAAATTTTTTTTTTGACTGTTGTCTATATTTTAGCTAATTCTTCCAACTGATGTTTTACTTCACAGCTACTGTTTACAAACACTGGCATTTGACATGCTATATATTATAAATAAATCACACTTAGCACTTTTATTCAAATGTTAAGTTCCATAAACAAGAAAGCGTGTGCAAGAGCATCACCTCTCAACGAAAAAAGTTATGATGTAAAATTGAGTTCCTAAGGTAAAATATACTATTTGTGATTTACCCACATACTCTGGAGTGACTGAAACTCCTCACCGTGGCTCAAGGTCCAACATAAAATAGTGCTTCCTAGGTAACACTTCCAAGACAAACTACAACTTCAAAGGAAAGAGTAGCTCCATTCACAAAATAGGTCACCAATAAGAGCTGTCAGGTGGAAGAAAACACAGCAGGCAAGAAGCACAGAAAAATGAAAAGTAAATTTACTGAGATCTGCTTCACGATATACAAAGAAGACTCTCTACCTGTTTTCTCCAGAGAATAGCTGAACCTTGCTTTTCTAACACTGGATATGGAAAATTCAGTAACCCAAAAAAAAAAAAAAGCCATGCAAAGATCACAGAATTTTTTCTTTTTTTTCCAGAGGGTGTTATGCACAGTGCAGAGCCAACTGGAATACATAATAAAATTTCTTACAAAGCTTCACTTATATATTGCCATACACAAGAAAAGTAAGATGTTATTTAACCTGTACTATTTTTCTCATTTCCTCATTCACCACTGAATTCATTCAGTCCTGATCTTCCAGTCACATAATTTCAGGGTAATTAGTTGTGTACCGGAACCCTCTCTTCAACTCACCAAAAAAAAATGTTAATTGTTTAGCCAGTTTGGTGACAATGGTTACAAACAAGCCCCACTTGCACAAATCTGCGTCCAATATGTTACCTGCTCGACAGAAATTGTTGTTTTCTTTCCATCTGTTTGCTTGCAAAACACATGAAAAGCTCCTCCCATCTCTTGTGTACAGCAGAACAGTATAGCTGGGGTTTCTCAAAGAGGTGGCCACCCTGACTTAATTACCTGTGCAGTTATATAAGCTGACCTCATAAGGCTAATTGAGTTTCCCATGGCACAATGTAAACTCATCTGTAGAACAGATCTGTCTGATGATGTAAGCTAGCTGGTGCATTTCGCCTGCTGTCTAACGACTGGTGGACAGAGAAAATACGGCAGTCAGATTTTCAGAAGTCCTCATTTAATGCCGTTTGCCACACTGTGCTGTTTCAGTGCTTCCCAACCAAACCTGCACACATGGACACAGGGCGTTCACTACAGAGCGCAGTAATCGTGTGGTATTTTAGGTTTGTAACAGGAGCAGTTTGTCTGGCAGCACAGTGCACACTGTTTTCTCATCCTAAATCTCGAAGACTGGGAAGTTGAGTGTAGCAGTTCAAATTAAATATGGATCTACAGGACTCCCCCAGTTCTTTTGCAGCTACATACGCCGCACTGGAATATTCAGCTTGCTTGTTCCATTGTATTTCCTCCCAAAGAGAAGCTCTAAAGGGACATTTCTTTGGCTGCTGAATGCCCTGTATTTTCTCTCTTCACTCATCGTGCACACTGTGCGATGTAGCTTGAACTGCTCAGCATAGTGTGATTCACTTTGTTACGTGAAATTAAAAAAAAAAAAAGGCAGGACTGTTGCACTTCACATCAAAATCAGCGAGTTTGTAACTGCTGGGACTTCTAATGATTGATGAGAGCTTTGGCATAGTTTCTGTTTGGAAAAGAGGGCTTTGAACTGGTGGATGAAATCCGAAGAGGAGAGACTTACATAATGGGCCCATCTCCCCTAATCTCCTCGCTAAAGAATACACAAGGAGGAAAAACAAGGAGTCCCTTGTAACCCTTGCGGTGACGAGCGCCTCGTTTAATGTATTCAGTTACTTATTAGTAGGCCAATATAAATCTAGCACAACAGTGTGCAAAGTCAGCAGGGGGTCTGTATCCTGATGTTATTTTTCCCACCACTGAATAAATGATCCCAACCACCAGCTTCAGAAACTCATCCTCATTAGTATGTATGAAATGAGTGGAATAAGCACTGGGAGATTTATATTGTTCTGTATTCAATTTAATTAATAAGAGACGATGCTGATTTCTGGAGGAAAGAGGCAGCGTCCACAGATTCCTGTGCACCTTTCACTGTTATTAGGTGTATAAATCTGTCACAGCATGAAGACCTTAAAAAGTGCCCTCATCATTTTATAATCCTACTGACATTCATTAACTAGACATTTTAGCAACCTGCATATTATAATCTGCCACTATCATTAAGGTCACTGTAGAGTTTTCATTATAAGCCTCCCACTTACAAGGTATTATAACACTGCTGGAAAATTTAAGGGCAACCAAGGAGTAACTTTTGCAGTAGCCTTGTCTATTTTTAAATTCTGAACAGTCCAAGCCAAAAAAGAACAACGTAAACACCATTAAAACCAACCAACCAACCAACCAACCAACCAACCTCTTAGAAGGAGCAGCTGATGGAGCTGCGATTGTTCAGTTTGAAGAGGAGGAGGCTGAGAGACCTCATCACCCTCTACAACTGACCGAAGGGAGGTTGTAGTGAGGTGAATGCTGGTCTCTTCTCCTAACTGAGAAGCAATAGGATGAGAAGAAATGGCCTCAAGTTGTGTCAGGGAAGTTTTAGATCGGATATTAGAAATACATTCTTTATTGAAAGAGTGGTGAAGCACTGGGACAGGCTGCCCCGGGAAGTGGTGGAGTAACCACCCCTGCAGGGGTTCAAAACCCATGTAGCCGTGACACTTTGGGACATCGTTCAGCAGGCACAGTGGAGTTGGGTTCATGGTTCGACTGAATGCACTTAGAGGTGTTTTCCAACCTTAATGATTCTGTGATTCCTAGCAAAATAACTATCTGTTGGTGTCAGACAAAGTTTTGAGAGCAAAGAGTACAGGTAGAGCCATCATGAAATCAGTTTCCAAGAGACACGAGTGGGATATTAATTTCACTGGCATCAAGTAGACTGTGGGGAAAAGGTGGCTTGTATATGTCTTATCTAACATTCAAAAAGACCATGCCAAAATTTGGATTTGGACTTGAAAATCAGTGCCTCGCCACACTGAGGTCAGCTACAGTTCTGCCATTGGCTCCAGTGAGATCAAGAATTGTACTAGACTTTCCAGTTTAATGTCTGTTTTGTTCTATTTTATTTATTTTATTTTACAGTTATAGTACTCTGAATTTTCTGTTTTCACAGAGTTAGGAGGCATGGTTATAAACTGGTTTATGTTACATATTTTGCATCTTGGATGATGTTCTGGTCCCATGAAAAGTCAGTGACAAAACTTCCAGAAACTTCTGTAAGGCCACTTCTTTTATCAGAGCAATTTAGCCTGCATGTAACAAAGCTAATTGATAAATCTACTTTGTTTTTTATTCAACTGACCACCCAAATTAAAGATTTAAGTAGACCATAGGCCCAATCAAACACTTAATACTCTTAAAACAAGTTTTATTTGTGTCTTTGACAAAGGATGTAAGTAGGTATTAAAATGCACATCTGTTTTCTGCAGATTTTCTGTGAACATTAATGCATATTCCACACAGGGCTGAAGGTACAATCCAAGCAATGTCCAAAGGAAGACTGTGCCAAAAGTGAGGAATAATGTTGTCTTCAGGACAGCCCAAACAAAGAGTTAGTCACCAAGAATAGTGCAATAAATGATACCCTTCGCAATAATACATGAATTTATTTTTCAGCTAGTGGGAGTTTCATCACTGATGGCACATAAATAAGGACGCCTGTGGTTTATTTCATGCAAGTTGATGTTTTCCTCGACATTTCTTCTTTACACAGTCTTGCCACTTCTGCACCTATGAGGAAGACTTCTTTATCTACAAAACTACCATACATGCAATGATAAGTATGCACTAATACACTGCATTTGGTATGATGGTTTAAGGAAAGAATAATGGTTTGACTCAAATCTGATATGTGCCTCCAAGCAATGGAAGCCCTCCTTTCACGATGAGTCAGACTTCTCCTAGCAGGCAGTTTCTACAAGGTCTTTTGCCCTTTCTGTGATAAATCGTTTACTAGTGATAAATCTTCCAAACACCTTTTACTCACTTCCTCTCAACTTCAGTATCAGGTGCAGTGGAGTGACTGAAACTCACTTAGGCAGGGCTGGAATGTCTAGGCTGTGATTTACCTGTGACAGTCACACCCAGGAGTGCAGGTTAGCTAATGATTGCCAGGAATGAGCAAACACGGGAATTCTCCACTCCCCATCCCTCATTCCCTGGTAATAGTGCAGGCTTCATTAGCAAATGCTTTTCAGTGCTAATAACCACCAGGAAACTCCAGGCTACAACCAGCCCAGCAGGAGGGAGGGTCTGCATGGTGCAGTGATGCCATCATCACCAGCATCCTGAGAGGGGCCAGAGGTTATGATCTCTGCACACTGCAAGGAATTAATCACAGAAATCATAGAATAACCAGGTTGGAAGAGACCCACCGGATCATCGAGTCCAACCATTCCCATCAATCACTAAACCATGTTCCTTAGCACCTCGTCCACCCGTCCCTTAAACCCCTCCAGGGAAGGGGACTCAATCCCCTCCCTGGGCAGCCTCTGCCAGGGACCAAGGACCCTTTCTGTGAAAATTTTTTTCCTAATGTTAATAATTAATAATAATAATAATAATAATAATAACAACAACAACAACAACTCTATAGCTACCTGTAGTAGCTTCAGTGCAAGTTCTTGTGGCGTAAATCCCTTTGAAACACAAGTACCATTGGCAGAGTACAGACAGCTATCTAGAAAAATCTAGACTACTGAATTCGCGTCTCCAGCATTCTTCGTATTACTTCTCCTGGCCTAATCCAACACAGGGGAAAACGAAAGATAGACCTTTCTACACCAGTTAATTGAACTAGCGCTAGAAACACCATCCTGTCAGTTTCCCTCTTAGGAAAAAGATTACAGGCAAGGATACAAAGGAAAGTAGCCATTTCAGCTCTTTTTCCTGAATAACAACTTTGCTAGATAAAGCATACTCAGAAAAGACCCTATCAGCTCCCTACTGCCAATTGCTCACAATACCTCATAAAAGCCACACTGTGCTACAAACTGATGGATTATCCCACATCCTTCCTAGGAGAGGAATAATTTTTTTGCCTCTTAGGAGGCTGAGAGGAGACCTCATTGCTCTCTACAACTCCCTGAAAGGAGGTTGTGGAGAGGAGGGAGCTGGCCTCTTCTCCCAGGGGACAGGGGATAGGACGAGAGGGAATGGCCTCAAGCTCCACCAGGGGAGGTTCAGGCTGGACATTAGGAAAAAATATTTCACAGAAAGGGTCATTGGCACTGGCAGAGGCTGCCCAGGGAGGGGGTTGAGTCACCTTCCCTGGAGGGGTTTAAGGGACGGGTGGATGAGGTGCTGAGGGATGTGGTTTAGTGTTTGATAGGAATGGGTGGACTCGATGATCCGGTGGGTCTCTTCCAACCTGGTTATTCTATGATTCTATGATTCCCCATCACACGCCAGGGATATCAACTCATCCTTGGTGAGGGCAGGCGCACAGGGAGCATGAGAAGGATGTGTTTCTGCTTACCTCCTGTTTTCCCTTTGCTTACAGGTGGTAGCCAAGCGGAGCAGAGCTCCAGCCAGCCTACCCAGAGATGACGGCCGCTGGTCACCCCAGTGCTTTTCTAGACTGATCCAGCACCTGACCTGTGTCACTGTTGTTTCCTTGCTATCCTATGTCACTTTTTCCACACAGAATTAGGTCCAAGTAGCTCATCAGACTGGGTAGGGAGGTGCCTGACACTGATGAAAACTGCTTTGCCAACAGCAGGACACACTCTTTTCTTCCAAAATACTTTGTCGTGTCTTTCAACATGTTTTCAGTCACTCTTGTGTATTTCAGCAGGCCATAATGCGTTTGACATTAACTTCTCCTTTAGTATGGAAAAATATTCATATTCTTTAAAAGCAAGTGTAAACCTAGAGCGACTCAGCCTTTCATTTCTTGTTGTAATTCAGTAATCTCACAGAATTGAAGGATAAAACCTGACTGAAAGATCATTTTCCATCAGCTGCTCATTTGCCAAGATTTAACCAATCCCATTCTTCCTAAATTATTTATTTTATACCACTGATCTTTTACTTTACGTAGAGACTATTTGCTTTCCTCTCTCTCCGGGCCTCTTTCTTCCCTTCTCCTTCCCCCCATAACTTCTCTCAGGGTTTCCTCCCTCTCCCCCACTGCACACTCTGCTTCATAAATTTTCTCAGCTTGAGCCTTCTCCTCGTCTCTTCCATTTTGTCCTGGCTGTTCATTTCCTCTCTGTTCTTCTCCTTCCTCTTTGCCTGTCAGTCGCAGACCCTTTTTTACTTTCCACTGCCATCAATTTGAGGGTTAAAAAGAAAAAAAAAAAAAAGAAGTCAGCTGGATGAGATTTAATGTTATGAATTAAAGTGTGTGTGTTGGGGAGGAGGATGGAATAAAGCCTCTTTATTTCAGATACTGAAACCATTAAAGGTTTCTCTTTGGTAATATTGTATTGCCTGGCAATTTCACTTACTGAGTGTTCCTAAGGGCTCAGTTCAGCTGAAGGGACACTAAAAGCAATGGTTTTGACTTATTAAACTAACCACTTCTTATTATTTAAAATTGGATTTGCTCTCGGTTTGATGCTGTAATTGTATTTAAAACATTTTTATTACAGTATTGACTTCTTTCAAGTGCTGTCTTTTCAATTATAATAATTTTACACTTACTTCCTCCATCTAGATCTGAAATATTCATTGTTTTTTTGGGAGTCACTGCAATGCCTCAGTTTGGACCATAATTATCCATTGCAAGAACACAGGCAAAGCCAAAATAAATCTCTCTTCTCACTGTTTTTCTTGAGGGCTTGATGAAGTCCCTGATTTCACAGAGTCCTATTGAGAACAGAGGATTTACCCCAAGAAAACTGTATGAATTTAACTTTCAAATCAAAATGTATTTTGAATGTTTTCAGAGAGTCTCTCTACACCTTTTTGTTTGCTGTCCAAACAACTCAGCAGTTAGTGTCAAACCTTAATCATATAAAGAGAAACAGCAGCTGAGGGACATATTTTATTTTGTTCCATTCCTCACTGTACTCAAAAAAAGATGCAACACCTAAGCACAACACTGGGAAAAAGGGAGGCGGAATTTCTGAAACAGTGACGTAAAAATGCAGAGCACAATACTTGAAACTAAACCATCGTGAAGTAACCGAGGAGCATACTGTCTTCCCCCATAATAAAACAGAGAGGAAATAAACCCCGAAAATTCTCTTCAGATGCTCTCTCTACAGTTTCTGATTAATTTCCCTCTCAGAGACTCTAACTGGAAGAGACTAATGTGAGATCATCAACATCCAATGTGTGAAGAAAGTGAGCTTCCCTTTATGGAAAATCCGATAGAGTTCAATACCAAATAATTTTTCTAGTGACTTAAACAATTGCCTATGGAGTACCACAGATCAGTTATATTCTTGTTATGGAGCTCTACAGACTATTAAAGATACACTCCCTTCATGGTGAAATTTTACAAAATAGGTAATCAGTAGGTGAAATCAATATGGATGCACCAACATTAATAAGATTATGTTAACTTGCACCAGAGGAAGATCTGGACAATGTGTGTTTGGAGTAATTTGATAATGAATCCATGCAAATTTCTGTTGGTTTTAACAAATGTTAGATCCTACACCACTTTTGTGTATTGATCTTTCATGCTCTGTTGTTTTGGTTTTTTAACAGGAAACCGCTCCCTCCACCATATGGTCGAGCTGCCATCCACACTATTCTCTGCTTATTTCACCATCATGTAACACTCTCCTCTTCTGGGAACTAGATGACAAAGTGACATGTGAATGTTGCTTACAGCGCAACACGAATTTCTGCTGATTTTTCTGGCACAGTACAGCAGGGGCTGACCATGGCAGCCTCCTGCATAAAACACCTGTTCTGCAGCCTTGTTTGCCTTCCAAAGCCCTCCGCAGTCATAAAGACCAACCTACAGAAAAACAGCACAGAGAGACTCCCTCTGGGTTCCCAGGTACAGGCAAATCCTACAGCAGAGTCCCTGATATTTCCAGTGAATATTTTGAACCTCTTTCCTGAGTGTTTAACACTTCAGGTGTCCCTGTTGAAGCACACCCCAGGTCAGTCTATGGTCATATGCTCATCCTATTTGAAAGACGTCAAACACAGTGATTAAGAAAAGCAAATCCATACATACCATTCAGCAACTTAAAACTGTGGCATTTCTAGTAAGGTCCTCGGATATAGAAGGAACTACGCAAGGGCTCACAAACCATTAAAAACCACATCAACAGAGAAAACTCATGGCCTACCTGTCCTTAATCTAATCTCATTTTACATGTTTACAGTGGTCTGTAAAATGTCTCGCACTCATAATTTTAAACTGTAAGCCTGACTCTGCAGGAGTTAATTGGGCAAAAGACCCACTGCTATTTACATTAAGAGACTGAGAACTGGGGTTTTATTGGTTTTTACAAGTTTTCTGACGAGCTGCAGCGTGCCCAAGAACAGCTATGTGCTGATTAAAATCCTGCCCACCTTCCACCTCGTTTTCAGAGTACAGCTGAGTTTGGTGAATTCCTCTGAAGTGATTTAAAGAAAGATCTTATTTTTCTCTGCATATGAGATTTATTTGCCAGTCTTTCAATAGTGTAGTCTTGATAAAAATCATACTTACAGTCTGATGAGCTTTCACTACTGGTAAGATTAAAGAAGCCAACACTCCTTTATATTAAGAAGTCCTTGCACTTAATGTTCTGGTTTTATTTCAGGTGAGATATATCCCCACGGGTAAAGGCATCTCCTCTGATGTCAGAATGGGAGAGGAGAAAAAGGAATTGCAATCTCCCTAAACCAACTAGTACATTCCTTGGAGCAACAGCCCCTAGTGTTCCTCGGACAGCTGTCAAAATGCTCAGCTCTACCACTCATGTGTTGCTTCTTGTCAACGTAGAACTGTTGCACTTTGAACCTTTGAAATAGGGGCACAACTGAACTGAACTGAACCTAGAAACAGCAATACAGAAATTAGGCAACACTGCACAGGTTATTCTGATGTGGGAAGATGATGAATGGGGATGTGCTCAGTGGCAAGGTGCCACTGCACGCTTTTAGTGTCCCACCTCCTCAGAACTATATCTAATGGGATGCTCCTTCTACAATCACATCAGCCTGGGAAGCTGGTAGAGGACAAACTATATACCATATAGACCTCATTGCTCTCTACAACTCCCTGAAAGGAGGTTGTGGAGAGGAGGGAGCTGGACTCTTCTCCCAAGGGAGAGGGGACAGAACGAGAGGGAATGGCCTCAAGCTCCACCAGGGGAGGTTTAGGCTGAACATTAGGAAAAAATTTTTCACAGAAAGGGTCATTGGGCACTGGCAGAGGCTGCCCAGGGAGAGGGTTGAGTCACCTTCCCTGGAGGTGTTTAAGGGACGGGTGGATGAGGTGCTGAGCAACATGGTTTAGTGATTGATGGGAATGGGTGGACTCGATGATCTGGTGGGTCTCTTCCAACCTGGTGATTCTATGATTCTACGTATACAGTATAGGGTTCAGCACACAGGTTGGCATTGAACTTCATGCAAACCAACTGAAAGAGCCAGCTGCTTCCAGTGAAGGAGACACAAGTGTCCTTCTCCCATAAGGGGATAGGTATTCCATAAACTTAAAGTCAACACCTTTTGCATACGATTAGGAAGGAGGAGTAGGGGTAATATTTTCATATGAACTCAAGTCAAATCTTTGGTAGAGATCTACCCTGAAGAGGGGCTGGAGTGAGTTGGAGAACTTCTCTGTAGGTTGTGTGAATTGTTCAGATAAGGCTTTTAAAATGCATAGTTCCATGGAAACCTCACCAAGAATTCCTGACTGGAAAGCCCACTGCACTCTACTTTTGCAGTTGCCAAAATGCAGCCAGTGAAAAAATATGTCTTTTTCCATCAATAAGGATAATAATTCCCTTCCCCAAGCCAGTGTGAATAGCCCACAGTTGTTAACTGGTCTATACAAAACAAATAAGGTTGTGTTTCAGTTTTCAGAAAGTCTGACAGCATGGAGAATTGAGATTGATACTAAAGTTCCACAAAAATAGCCTAAAAAACTTAGTGGGAGAGAACAGATGAGAACAGCTTTCTGGAGTGGGTAGGGAGAGAGAGAAAGGGAACAGGGAGTCAGGTAAAAGAAAAGAGGTTGTTTTTTTAAGCCATAAAGACATGTCTGATTTTGCAGATCAGTTCTAGTAAATAGCAGAAGGAGCAGTAAGGGAAAGAAGGACAGAAGAGCTGACTTTCATTTTGGCAGAAGGCTAAATGAAAAAGGGCTACAATGTGTGATTTACGTGAAGAAATTAGGCAGTGCCAGCTTGGAAGTGAAAGTCAGGGAAACAAAATGGATGAATGGAAAACACTTTTGTTAAAGAACCTGAATATGTCTGGAAACAGGATTTTTTTTAGTGCTTTCAGCTTCTTGCAGAACTTTAATAATATCAAAATCTGTTCTGCATTTTTGAAAATCCTAAATATAGGATGGGAAATCGTTCTCTGTGAGAAAGCCTTTTTTGATTAATGAAGAAATGCAAGTGTAAAATAAACCATTCAATATTGCGGAAATATTTGTAAAGTAGCTGAAGTACAGAGTAAGGGCCCAATCTAGATCCCCTTACAGTTCAAACCCACAACAAAGTCAATGGACGTTTTGAACACCTAAAAATGTATGTAGTGATTGAGCGTAATGTAATGATTGAATGTCAGTCTTTGGTACTGTGGAACGGGTATTTCCTGCAAATCCCTACCGTTTCACCCTCTTCTAATTTCCTGACACAGGGAGAAGCAGCATGAGATGATGGGGGCCTCTTTGTGGAAATGGGGTTAGGGGTCTTGGCAAATCAAGGTACATTCATCTGGTTTACCCCCCTGACATAGGCTTGGGTACCCAGAAATTATTTGTACCAGTTCAGTTTCTCTAATTGCTTTCAGATCTAGGGTAAGTTTGTTTCACTAGAATTTATCTGTCCCCAGCAATTACTCTGTTCGATGTACTTCTGGTTTAGATTTTCAGAGAAAGAAAGAAAATATATACTAAGTCTCAGTTCCTTTGGTTAGAAAATTACCCTAAGTATACATGCAGTTTAGACTGTCTTAAAAGAAAGAAGAAACTTTTCCTTGATAGAGATTAATGTTTTCCCTTGTAATCTAACAAGTAGAAATTGAATGAATGTGTAATTTTAGATCCCAAATCAAATAGCAGACCAAACCCAATTTCTCAGAGTCCTTTCATTATCTGAAAGTAAAAGGCAGAAAACCAGCTGTCATAAACAAGTAATTATTTTAATTTTAATGCCACACTTCGTGGCCTGACAGCAAATCCCCTGGTTGCTGTCTGTCCTTTCACTTATCTGGGCTGGGGAAAAAAAAAAAAAAGTATAAATCATGCTAAAGCAATTGCACATGTAAATGAATCTGCTGGAAATGAGATACCTTCGTGCTGAAACAACTAGAGGTTCTCCTCGCAGCGTTATTCCGGCGAGATCTGGAGAGTGGAAATTACTGCTCAAAACTCTTGGGGGACCCGCAGCTGCCTCTGAAGAAATGGGGCACACGGGTTTTGGGGCTTGCAGACCCTGGGCTACTTCGTCAGGCTTTATGGTAGCCCGCATCCTGCATCCCGCATCCTGCACCCTGCATCCCGAATCCCACATCCTGCATCCTGCATCTCGCATACTGCATCCTGTATCCTGAATCCTGCATCCCGCATACTGAATCCTGCATCCTGCATCCTGCACCCTGCATTCTGCATCCCGCATCCTGCACCCTGCATTCTGCATCCCGCATCCTGCACCCCGCATTCTGCATCCTGCATCCTGCACCCTGCATTCTGCATCCCGCATCCTGCACCCCGCATTCTGCATCCTGAATCCCACATCCTGCATCTCGCATCATGCATCCCGAATCCTGCATCCCGAATCCTGCATCCTGTATCCTCAATCCCGCATCCTGCATCCTGCATCTTGAACCCTGCATCCCGCACCTTGCATCCCGCATCCTGCATCCTGCATCCCGTATCCTGAATCGTGCATTCCACATCCCGCATCCTGCTCCCTGCACCCTGCACCCCGCATCCTGCATCCCGAATCCCACATCCTGCATCCTGCATCCTGCATCTCGCATCCTGCATCCCGCATCTTGAATCCTGCATCCTGTATCCTGCATCCCGCATCCTGAATCCTGCATCCCGCATCTTGCATTCTGTATCCTGCATCCCGCATCCTGAATCCTGCTTCCCGCATCTTGCATGTCTCATCCTGCATCCTGCATCTCGCATCCTGCATCCCGCATCCTGAATCCTGCATCTCGCATCCTGCATCCTGAATCCTGCATCCCGCATCCTGAATCCTGCTTCCCGCATCTTGCATTCCGCATCCTGCATCCCGCATCCTGCATCCTGAATCCCGCAACCTGCATCTTGCATCCTGCATCCTGCATCCTGCATCCTGCATCTCGCATCCTGCATCTCGCATCCTGCATCCCACATCCTGCATCCCGCATCCCGCATCCTGCATCCCGCATCCTGAATCCTGCATCATGCATCCCGCATCTTGCATCCCGCATCCTGCATACCGCATTTCGCATCCTGCATCCCGCATCTTGCATCCTGCATCCCAAATCCCGCACCCTGCATCCCGCATCTTGAATCCTGCATCCCGCCTCCTGCATCCCACCTCCTGAATCCTGCATCCCACATCCTGCATCTCGCACCTTGAATCCTGCATCCTGCATCCCATACCTTGCATCCCGCATCCTCAATCCCGCATCCCGCATCCTGCACTCCGCATCCGGCATCCTGCATCTCGCATCCTGCATCCCGCAACCTGAATCCTGCATCCCACATCCTGCATGCCGCATCTTGAATCCCGCATCCTGAATCCTGCATCCTGCACTCCGCATCCCGCATCCCACATCCTGCATCTCGCATCCTGCACCCCGCATCCTGAATCCTGCATCCCACATCCTGCATGCCGCATCTTGAATCCCGCATCCTGAATCCTGCATCCTGCACTCCACATCCTGCATCCCACATCCTGCATCTCGCATCCTGCATCCCGTATCCTGCATCCCGAATCCCACATCCTGCATCTCGCATCCTGCATCCCGTATCCTGCATCCCACATCCTGCATCCCGCATCTTGAACCCTGCATCCCGCACCTTGCATCCCACATCCCGAATCCCTCATCCCCCATCCTGCACACCACATCTCTCATCCTGAACCCTGCATCCCACCTCCTGAATCCTGCATCCCGCATCCTGCACCCCGCATCCCGCATCCTGCACCCCGCATCCTACATCCCGCATCCTGAACCCCACATCTTGCATCCTGAATCCCTCATCCTGCATCCCACATGCTGAACCCCGCATCCCACATCCTACATCCCGCACCCCGAGCCCCGGCGCTCCGAGAGGTCAGCGTGGGGGACCCGCCGGTCGCGCCGGAGCTATGGGAGGGGGGTCCCGGTACCCGGCGTTAGGACACGGGGATTAAAAGCCGGCGGCGGCCGGGGGAGAGGGGGATTATCGTGGTCACGCCGCTCGCTCCCGGCTGGATCGGCTCCGAGACAGGGATTAGCGCCGGCAGCGACCACCGGGGCGGGATTAGGCGGAGGGAAAGGGAGGGGAGAGAGGGGGAAGAGACGAGCGGACGGCTGAGACTTGCGCCAGGGGTGTGGGGGGGGGGATGCAGCCCAGCCCCGGCTCCGCACCTCGCGGAGGAGCCGCGTTTCCCCTCCGAGGGCCGCGAACACGCCGTGCCCCCCCCCCCCCTCACGGAGCATCCCCGGCTCCGCGCCCGCGGTGGCAGCACACGGGGGGACACGGGTGGAAGCCGGAGAGGGGGGGAACGGGGAGAACCCCCCCACACACACACAACCCGCGGCCCTGCGTTTCCACCTGCGGGGACGCGTCGCCGGCAGCCATGAAGGAACCTGGGGAGGTGGGGGGGGAGGGGGTGTGAGGTGGAGGCCCCGCGCCGCCACACGACGCCCGCTCGAGGCTCCACTAGGCCGCGCCCCCTCAGCCAAAGCCACGCCCCCAACTGAGGCCACGCCCCTCGCCCGACGGCGCCGCGCTGCCGAGGCCACGCCCCTCGCTCAGGCCCCGCCCCTCGCTCAGGCCCCGCCCCCTCGCTCAGGCCCCGCCCCCCTCGGTTAAGCTCCGTCCCCTCGTTCAGGCCCCGCTCCCTTGTTCAGGCCCCGCCTCCGGGCCCGCTGCCTCGTTCAGGCCCTGCTCCCTCGGTTAGGCCCCGCCCCCTCGGTCGGGCCACGCCCCTTCGGTTAAGCTCCGCCCCCTCGTTCAGACCCCGCTCCCTTGTTCAGGTCCCGCCCCCTCTCAGGCCCCGCCCCCTCTCAGGCCCCGCCCCCCGGTTAGGCCCCGCCCCTCGGTTAAGCCCCGCCCCCTCGTTCAGGCCCCGTTCCCTCGTTCAGGTCCCGCCCCTCGGTTAGGCCCCGCCCCTCGGTTAAGCTCCGCCCCCTCGTTCAGGCCCCGTTCCCTTGTTCAGGTCCCGCCCCTCGGTTAGGCCCCGCCCCTCGCCCAGGCCCCTCCCCGGCCCCAGTCCCGGTCCCCGCCCGGTGCGGGGCGGGGCGCGGTCCCGTCCAGTGGCGGCCCCGTCCCCGGGGCAGGAGGCGGGCGGCGGGGGCAGGCGGGGCAGCGGCTCCGGCAGTGGCTCCGCCAGTGGCTCCGCCGTCCTCGCCGCGCGCAGTCCGGTGCCCGGCAGCCCCGGGGCGAGCAGCGACTGTGCCTTCCCGCGGGGGCACGGCGAGCGCCCGCAGCCCTAGGAGTTTCCCCGAAGCAGCCGTCACCACACCGGGAGCACTTTTGGTAGAGAGGGAGCAGGAGGACACCCCGAAATGACTTTCTTCCCGAGGCGCCACTGAAGGGGACTTACTGGAGTGGAACCATAGTGGAATTTGGGTCTGGAGAGGAGTTGCTAACGCCTTCTTTTTTCTTTTTTTTTTTTCCTTTTTCTTTTTTTTTTTTCCTTTTTTTTTTGTTCCTTCTTCTCCCCGTTTCCTCCCCTCTTCTCGCCCGCCACTGGAAATGAACAAATTGCGTTTGCCATTCAGAAAGTAGAAATACTCAATACTCCGTCCCCGGGGAGGCACACATGTAGTAATGACAAAGGATTGCAAAGGAGAGAGTGGCTCCAGTTTCCCAGAGAGATCCCCTTAAATGGATTACTAAATGGGACACTACACCAGCTAGTTCTGTCCTCTAGCTGCCTAGATACATGCACCGAAAAGGTACAGTACGTCCCCCGTCCGTGTCCCTACCTGATAATCTCGGGGTTGCTCGGGAAGAGGAGGCTCCCGGGGCGCCCCGGGAGGAGCGAGGATGGTTTTGCGGTTTGAGGCTGGGCTGCTTCTCTCGGTTAGCGCCGGGGGAGGGAGGCGAGAGCCGCCTCGCGAGTGCACGCGCCGCGCTTGCTGCTCCCACTTTCCAGGCATCTTCGTGCCTTCGCTTTTCTTTTTCTCTTTTTTTTTTTTTTTCTCCCTTTTTTTTTTCCCTACCCGCAACTGTGTTACGGTGTCTTTGTTGCAGGGACAATGTGGGCTCTCCGTGCAGAGGCGTCACCCCGCCGTCTCCGCTTCTCCACGCGGGGTTTTTGGGTTGAGGTCGATCTATTCCTTTATATATATATATATATTTTTAATTTTGATTATTATTTCAAAGCTGAGACTGCGGGTCTGGGGGAGACGTTGTTTGGTTGCTTGTTTTTTTGCGGGGAAAAGGGCTGGGGAGCCGAGGAAACTTCTTGCGAGGCGCAGCCCCCGGCGCTGCCCAGGGCTTTGTTCGCGATCGTGGGGCTGGGGCTGCGCGTTCCCGTCCCCGCCCGCTTCCCCGCAGCCCCTCGGAGCCCCTTGGAGCCGGGGGCAGCGCTGCTTCCACACCTTCATCCTCCCTCCCTTTCCACTGCCTCCTCCAGCTGCTTCCCCCCGGCTGGAGGGGTGCGAGCAGGACCGGTGGTCCTGGAGCAAACCGGAGCCGTCGGGGCATCCCGGAGGGTGGGGAGCATCGAGGGAGGCAGCGCGGCTCCTCTCCTTCCAGCCAGCCGCTCCTTCAGCCGCTCCTCCACCCTCCACGGAGGAAAAGAGAAAGTTTTCCCAGGGAGGAATAACAGGGCTGGTTGGCACAAAGGAGTTCGTGTTCGGTCAGCCCGGAGGATGGCCGGGAGCGGGGCGCCTTCTGCCGCTGGTGCTGAGCAGGGAAGGGATTCTGAGCAGGGAAAAGGGATTCTGAGCAGGGAAAAGGGATTCTGAGCAGGGAAAAGGGATTCTGAGCAGGGAAAAGGGATTCTGAGCAGGGGAAAGGGATGCTGAGCAGGGGAAAGGGATGCTGAGCAGGGGAAAGGGATGCTGAGCAGGGGAAAGGGATGCTGAGCAGGGGAAAGGGATGCTGAGCAGGGGAAAGGGATGCTGAGCAAGGGGAAAGGATGCTGAGCAGGGGAAAGGATGCTGAGCAGGGGAAAGGATGCTGAGCAGGGGAAAGGATGCTGAGCAGGGGAAGGGGATGCTGAGCAGGGGAAAGGATGCTGAGCAGGGGAAGGGGATGCTGAGCTGGGGACGGGATGCTGAGCTGGGGACGGGATGCTGAGCAGGGGAAAGAGATGCTGAGCAGGGGAAAGATGCTGAGCAGGGGAAAGGGATGCTGAGCAGGGGAAAGGGATGCTGAGCAGGAGAAAGGGATGCTGAGCAGGGGAAAGGGATGCTGAGCAGGGGAAAGGGATGCTGAGCAGGGGAAAGGGATTGCACCCTACACACATCCATCCCCTCACCCCGTGTTTGCTCGGGCTGGGAAGGTTCCCAGGTGAGGGTGAGGTGGTTCGGAGCCGTCCCTGCGGCTCGAGGCTCGGCTCGGCACCGCCCCGCGCTCTCAAAGTTTGGGGGTCTCCTTCGCCACGCCTGGAGAAAGTACCTGGCTTCTTGGGAGGGCTCGGCCGTCCCACCACCCTTTCCTTCCTTCCTTCCTTCTTTCCCGGCCGAGGGAGGCGTTTCCCGGGGGGTGACAGGCAAAGAGGTCTGAGGTTGCAGCCTGGTCAGCCGCTGCTGTCCCGCCCGGCTCTTCCCAGGGTGAGTCTCGAGGCGGTAACTGCTGGCGTTTTCCCTTAGCCAAATGTCTTGTCTTTTCCTAACCTTGACCGCCTGTTCAGAGGGAAATCGGTTCTGTCGCCCTCCCCGAGCTAATTGATGCTTTGTGAAGTTTGTAAACATGCGCGCTTGTGCCGGCGTCTCCAGCTGCCGTGGACGCGGGATTGTTTCTAAACGGCAAAAAGTAAAATGAAAGGCTTTAAGTCAGCTTTGGGATAAGTTGCAAAAGAGGCTAATTCCCGACTCTGCAAGGTGAATGCTTGATCGACTGAAGGAGCACATACGGCAAGCAGGTGTTGTAAATAACGAAGAGCTTACAGTGGCTTATTATTTGACATAGATGCTGCTAACTTTTGTCTAGTATCCTCCACCAACGACGCTAATTGTTAAGCTAACCTCAGAGATGGGAGCTAGAGGGGCGATTTTCCCACTGTCGTTGCAAAAAATCAGTGCGGTGACTGCTTTGGCTTTGCATTCATTTGTTCTAAGTGCCATCCAGTGAGCCATTCTCATGCAAGTAGTCTTTACTTGGCGGGTAAATCCTTTGGCATCAACGTGAGAAAGTCCAGCAGAGTCAGCCTCTGTAATCACAGAACTCATGGAGATTTCAAGGAGTCTGTGGCATTTCTCTCAGAGTAAGATTTACTCAGCTGTTATCATGTTCAGGGCTTCCTTTGCCATTTGTTTTCAGACCAGAAAGGCAAAATGACCCTGTTCTGGTTAACTTCTGATTGTTGGGTTTCTTTTTAATGGAACTAATCTAGTGCATTGTGAGGAAATTTGGGTCTGCTCCAGCAAACTGCTTTCTTCATGGAATTGCCTCATACGTTGTTGAAAGCAAATACTAGCTTCAGTAAGATTGGGAGGGTTTGTCACTCTTAAAGTCCACTTGCCAAGGCATTTCACTGTCTGAAGTATAATATTATCTAAAAGGAAACCATTTTTAATATGATGCTTTTTCATAAGGTATAAGACAAAGAGAATATATACTAACTCTCTTTAAAGCCAAACAATTTCCTATGCATAAAAACATTGATCTCCATTCTCCACCACTCCTCTCTGAAGAAAATCTCTGGCTTTCATGGAAGTTTAGTTCATGAGCAGAATGCCCAGATAAGATTTCTGTCTGAACGCTAAATGAATTTTAAAATAGGAAGTAATACCGTAAAGTGTATTTGCAACATTTGCTTTTCATATAGTAGCAATCAAATGCTTGAAGCATGGGTGAATACTTTCAGGGAAGATGAATCATATGGACACAGATGTTCTTACGTATCTCAGTTAGTCTACATTAGAACTGTATATTCATACTTAATGGCAAACCTAACCTTATCAACTGAACTTGTAATACTTGAACCAAAAAACAATTTGGCACTAACATCTGTGAGAAATGCTAACATCCCTAGCTACTTGAAGATGAAAGTGAATATTAGCAATAGTCCTTTCTTAATGTTTGTGAACAGAGGATTACAGTTATTGCAGTTTAAGACTGATGAAGGGGCCCGGTTGGGCTAAGGATGAGGAGTTGCCTTCATTGAATTTTTGAAATGGAAAAGAAAAAAGAAAAGGAGAGAGATCAAATTAATGACCTGTGATAAATCCAGACTAGAACTGTTTGCATTAGAAAGGAAGTAGGTGATTGTGAACTTGCTTGTGCATGTTTTGTGAAGGGAAAGGGAAATTTGTCATCTTGTTTTGAAGAACCATACATAAATACACATGAAAGGAGTTTGCATGGTGTACAGCAGGGGAGACATAAAATGTTTTGGGATTAAATTGACCTGAGCTAATACATGCCTCGCATCCAACTTGTTTGCAAGAACGCATTGTTATACTACTCAAACAAATGTTTTGTGTACCTGATTCTCATATATTATACCAGAATGCTGAAAGGGAACAACTGGGTAAATTCTGAAAAGTAACATTCAGCTCTGTTAGACGCAGCATATGCGAGAGAAAAGTTGAACTGTACTGTAACAGAAGTATTCACTATCCTAATTTAATACAGATGCTGCAGTATTTTACCTCCTACTACTTCATTTATTCAGGAGGCAAATCTTTAGCCTTTATCCTTCCCTGTCTCAATTAACCAAGTAGGCTTTGTTCGCCCAGTGAAGCCTTGCTTCCCTGAGTAATTTCCTGAGAGTAAAGGCAGTTGCTGAAATATTACTCACATAAGGACATTTTTTGTGTTTATGCCTTAGTCTGAAAATACTGTTCTCTGTTGGGAATTGATGCTTGGTGAGGACCTGAAGCTGTGGTGTGAGTGCATTAGCCCTGGATCAACCTTCAGTGTTAAGTCAGACCTAGGTCTGCATGTTATGGGGAAAGTCACGTCTGACAAATTGTGACAGGCTTTCTCATGATGGGGCAGTGGAAACATAAGAGGAATAAGCAGTGCTTTTTACTGCTGACCATTTGCGCATTTTATACTCATTAATTCTGTGTATTAGGATTACTCTGAGGTGGGTGGGGTAGTACTTGGAGATCATTTTGGCAGTAAGATACGGTCAGTAGTAGCATAGAGTCTGGCTGCTGATCAGCAGCATACAGCAACCATGTACAGTGTTCAAAGGAATAAACGAGCACCAAGGGGAAAGCCTGGGCCTGAGCCTGACACCTCTCTACAGGAATATTTTTATTTCTGGTCTACCGCACTGGTCTGTTGAGTGAGGAGCAGCTTAGATGTGCATAAGGTCAGTGAAGGCAGAAATGGACTTCTCCAGTTGAAGTGCAAACCTGGCAGGTCAGAGTTTGCATATCTTTATAGTTTCGTTATGTGCCGTCTTGTAAGACAACTAAATCATTACCCATGGAAATAACGGAATGTTCATGTTTATACAGCATTAAGGGATATTTGATTGTCCACGGTGAACGATGCCTTGGTTTTAGGTCTTGATTGCAACGCAAGTATGGCAGCACAACTCCAAGTTATTGCTTGAGGATTTAAAGGGAAGAGTGCCACCTACTGTGTTGTAATTACACCTATTGCATGTCCTGCCTGTCTTCTGGAGTTCCGGAGCCGCTCGTTTTCCTATCCTGTTAGAGCAGATGGAAGATGTGAAAGGATTTAATTTTAAATGTGGTATGGGAACTGAGGGAGGAGAAGAAAATTGAAGAAAAGAGATGTGCACCTGCACATTAGAGTGTTCTGGAAGTTTTAGAAGAGGTTCGTCAAAAGACATCATTGATGTCACTTCATAGGTTTTGTCACTTCATACTTGCAAAGGCTGCTGACAGTTAATAGTGGGGCCACTGGAAATGGGAAACGGGATGAGAGATCTGTGCCTCCTGCTTTAGGGTAGTGATATTCTCATCTTTCATGCACCAGATGAATATAAATGAGGCTGCTAGACTTATGCTCCCTGAAGTCTAAAGTTTAGGTTCACCTATAGTTTAATAAAAAAGGAAGTAGATATCATTTCAAAAAAACCCAAAACCAAAACAACAAAAAAAACCCCAACAAAATTTTCAAAAAAGGAAAAAGAAAACGAGAAAAACCCAACAGGAATTATCACATAATTGACTCCAAGAGCTCTTGAAGTATTTCCCAGTATAGAACTGTAGTTATTTATCAGCCAAAAGGAGGGGGTGCTATACTCTGTGCGAATACAGAGTCATTTCCGTATGACAGGAATTTTTCCCCAAGCCCCAAAGTGTTTCTTTAGTGGCTGAAATAGAGATGTAAAATTAAGTAGATAAACCAGCTATTAACAGAACTGCCAGTTGCTGTATCTCTAGAGTGAAGACATATGGTAATTCACTACATTCAGTGATGACCTTTCCTTTAAAAGTATTGTTAATAATAGGCATTTCTATATAGAGTATTTATACTAGATACTTGAAATTCATGTATCATGGGCTACTCCATGCCATTTTTTTCAGGGACTTTTTTAGTAACCAACAAAATTGCTACCAAGGAACTTTCTACAGTTTTACAACATTCATGCAATGCTCAAGTTAAAGAGTTTCTGGGGGCAGATGCACAGCGTTGCAGCACATCGTGTAACGTGGCAGCATGTGTGCTGTGTTCACCATGGGAAGCGTTTGGCTCCTTCTCCCTTGCCCTGCTTAGATAAAGCAGTGCCTTGACTGCAGGGTTATTCCCTTTGTGTGATGTAGGCAAAAAAAAAGCAGATTTCCCATGTTTTCATGATCCTTGTAGCCAGTTGCCTTTAGTGAAAGACTAGTGTTTATGAAAATGGAAGGAAATAAAGAACATTTTTATTATGCCCTTTCACCTTAGTCTGAGACCACCTAGTGCATGAGGACTATGCTACTAGTAATTTTACTGGAGATAATTGCAGAAGTTTGATTATGTGCTTAAAAAAAAAGATATTCCTAACCGTCACCAATTTTGCAATGACCCTGACAGACTCACAAGTAATGGAAGTGTGTTGAGCATATAATAGATCGGGTCAGGTGTTCCAGTTCAGTGGATGGAAAAAGTACTTTCTCATATGAATTCCCAACACAATGGGGAAAAACTGTGTCCATATATATTCCTGACTGCAGCAACATTTATTTCTACTTTCTTATCTCCGTCTGCTCAGCTTCACTCAATGTTCTATATATTGAGTATTCCTATGTATGGCTTTGATAGTCAAATGGAAAATTTGCTGTGTTGGTTCCTTCACCATTGTTCATCAACATTTACCCATTACTTGCACTTGAGGCAGTCATTCATTGAAATGTTAATGAGAATTCGAACAGTTTATAGTTCTATAATGTATTTTTTCCTTTAGCAGAAAAAAAATGCTGTTTCGTTGATGTCTTTCAAAATCTACTTTTTATTGGTAGATTGAGATGGATTCTATGCTAATTCCTCCCACATTCCTGAATTATGGCCTAGCTAGGCACTGTCGCTGGGATGTTCATCTATTAATCATGGAAGCTGCTTTCTTATTCGGTTGCCATAGTTTCAGTGCCTCAGATAGTGTTGGGGTGCCTTGGGAAAGGCTTGAGATATACTCGGACTTGCAAGCCTTGCAGTTATTTTGGCAATAGTAGAGCTCTGAAGGAACAGAGAGCAGCATCCAACATTATTTCAGAGTTGGATTAAAAGAGGAAACTTCTGGATATGTCTCTCTGGACCTTGTTATGTGAACGTCCAGCTGATATTTACTCCCAAGATTTGCTTTTTGTTTTGTCTTGCTCGTAAAATTGTATGTTTCAGAGACTAAGGGTTACCTTTATCCATTGCAAGTGCAGAAGGGCTTTTCATTAGTTTCGTTGATAAATGGTTGGGTAAATTAGGGAATTTAGGGTTTCCTAAGCAATCCAGGTAATTTGTTTTACATTCTCTTTTAGCCTAGCTACATACATAGACATCATGTTTGAGACTGAGTTAATGTTTATTGTTACCTTAAATTTAATAAAATAACAAGAAATACCCTTTCATTAGCTGCAGAGCAGCTTGAATCACAAAGTAGAAAAACGGAAATGAACTCTTTTTTTCAGACAGAACCAGTGCTCTTTCAGCACTGTGTTGGAACTGACAGTATTTTTTTAATAGTGTTTCAATATCTGCTCACAAATTCAGCATTAAAACATGCATGCTTTCAGAAATGCAGAGCTGTGAGTAATCAAATAGGTTTTTTGACAAATGAGAAAAATCCTGAAGTAGTAAATAGGTCTAACAGGAAAGTAGCTGGAAGACTGACTTGTCGATGTCATTCTGAATGTTAATTGTTTTGTCAGTTATGCACAATATAAAACAATGCACAAACATCTTTCACTAAGCTTATCGTGGTCTCCTTTTGCTTTTCCCATTGAGAAAAAAAATTTCATCACCTCTCTGTGAGCAGGAGTAAGCCACATTTTTAGCGGATATTTAAATACCATTTCTTTCACACTTTCCATTACTGTCTCCAGAATTAAGTGATTTCCCTCCAGTTCTAATAAAACAATTTGTTCTTGAACAGATAAGCTTGATATGTATCTACTGTTCATGGAAAAAAAAAAAGCCTTGAATATTCACATCGAACAAAGAATCATGTTAAAAGCTGTAAAAGCTGTGCAGTTTAGATTAAAGAATTCAGCATAAGTGGAACTAATCTGGAAAATTAGCCAATTTCTAACTTTCAGATGGGTAGCTTGCAGTTCAAAGATTAGTTTTAAAGCTTCACCTTGCTACTTTACTACCCAGTCTTGTCATTTTTTTCAAGTAAGATCAACAAACAGATTGAGAACATGTGCCTGTTATTTGTAATCCACCTACAAGAGTCCTTCCAACTGAACAAATTTAAGTCTAATATTTTCACTTGAATTTTAACGATAACAAAGTTCCCTTTGCTGGTAGGTGCATAGAAAACATGTATTTGTAATTTTATACTCTCACATAGTATGGAAATTTCTGTTTTATAGTCTGGACTTTTGTGTACGCTGCTGTATACACATATTTTATATTAAATTAATCCCAGCCTTTTTACTGTTAATCTCACAATGTGTATGTATCTAGCAGATTGACATTCTGGTAGAGCAAAATAATATGCCCTGGTCATTTTGTAATTCCCTTCAGAGGGGAATTGGTGATTGCATTAGAAAATTGTTACGGTGGAAAACACCTTAGGTTAAAAGCTATAGAGGTACAAATTCAGTTGTTTCTCTTGTGAGAATTTATTGTGCTCCATTTATTTTCAGCTTAGGTATGGAATTGCTCTGTATAAAAATTTAAGCAGTTCTATATGATACATTCGTACTTTCTTTGATGTTAATTAGCTAAGGTTTTGCTTATTATTTATTTTTCACCTCCAAGAAACAGAGGAGTGAGCGGTATGTGATTGTATAGTCAGTGTAGGGGCCGAGTCTTGTTTCTGTAGGAGATTAAAGAATAGTTTCTAGCAGACATCTCAGCAATAAGCCCTTACTCCATTTGTGGTTCAATATAGTTCTTTCAGTTTATCTCTGGTTGGCCATACAAGTGCTGCATCCCCAAGCAGCTGAATTTTAGCATCAAAGATAGTGATGTCATCAAGGAAAGAAAATAATATTTTCCAGGAAAGTAATTGTTACATTTGTGTCTTCTTGGCAGTGTTATGGGCTTTGCTTTGTGAGCCTTACAAATGTTGAATAGCATCTTTACTGCCTGGATGTTCCTGGAAGGCTAAAGCTTAGCTTGGATTGCGTGCTGACAAATGGACCTGAGCAAAAGGAAAGTGTGGGCAGAGTACAAACCTGCCTGCTGATTCTTTGGAGCGGATGGATGGGAAGGAGTGATGGGAGGGCAGCTGGAGCCCTGGCTGCTGTGCCTGGGTCTGTGTGGGAAATGCTGCGGTTGCAGTCAGCACAGGACAGAAGGATGCTACTGCATCCTGTCCCAAAACACCAGAGCACGGGAGGAGACGGGATTGGGATGCCTTTTTGTTGTCTGGACCTGCTTTTCCACTGCTTGCTCTACACAGAGGGTGCAGCCCACTGTCTGTTGCCAGAGAGCAAAGTAGAGATTAAATCCCATGGGATTGTCTTTCTGGAGTGATACTTCACGCCATGAGCGTGGCTAAATGCAGCCTGGTATTTTACACAGAATATTTTTTATTATACAGAGGAGATCACGGGCTGTTTAACTGCAGTATTGAACCTTGGGTCATAGTCTTTATATTACTGGCTTTTCATCATCGCTCTCTAATGAAAGAAGGTCATCGTGCATTAAAACCAACTTTAGAATTTAATTTTCTGTATGAACAGAATTTGGTACTATGTATAAAAACTTCTAATACTGTTCATCATGTTACACTTCCGAATATCTTGTACTTATCAATCATAAATGCACAGCTTTTGCAATTACAACTTTCTGATCCTAACCATGGTAATCATAAATTACCACTGTTAAATTGATTTTTTAAATTTGCTGTAGTCTGTTATAGGAAGATGATTATATAACATACTTTTAAGGACTGTGTCCATGCAGCAAGATTTTCTTTTACAGAAATGCGTTGTGCGGAAATGTTTTGTTCTTAGAAAGGAAGCAGAGAGCTGAATCTTTTCAGGTTTTGTGAAGAAGCAAGAAGACAAACTTTTTTCTTACCTGTTGAAAGTATTCTTTAATTTGAGTAGCAATTCGTTTGTCTTTAAAAAGAAATCAAGTACTGACCGCTTTTAGAACTGTTGTGAGAAGAGGAAAGATTTTTACATAAGCGTCTACACTTTTTCATTATTATCTGCAAGGTGTTTCCTTTTAATTCTGTTGTAGGGAAGTTCACCATGTCCAGATACACTGATTAATTCCGTCATGAGATGTGTGTATTGTAGGGTGGTGTCGTCTTTTTTTGCTTTATCCTGTTGTAAGCATAAGACCCAGAGATACTGCCAGAACACTTCCTTTCCCAAGATATATATATAAAAAAAAAAAAAAGGCAAATTTAGCCAACCTGGAGCTAATAGCCTGAAGGTGTGAGATGAAGGCTGGTGACTGACTGGCTGACTGTGAAAATAAAGCAGTTTTGATTTGTCAAAACATTTTTCTTAGAGTACTACATTCATGTGTTGAAGTATCTATCAAAGGAAATCTTTGAATATAAAAGGCAAAGTGCAGAATTGAGTACATTCTCTGGCACACAAATTGTAATTCATTTTCCATGCACCCTTTACATTTTTGACCAATTGTTTTTGTTTGTGTTCATCTGTGTTTGTCATAAGTTCTCTCATGTAGCTGAAATCCTGTAGGAAACACATTTTGCGAAAAAAAAAATCCAAAAAAAACCCAACAACCCAAACAGCACCCAACTCAAGTGTTGTTTATGTGAGAGAGACAATTCATCCAGGCCTTTTCTGGTAATGTGTTGATGCAACTGAAAGCTGGTGATGTGCTGCAGAAGGGTGGAAAATGTAGACTGTATAATGACTGCAAATGTTGGAGAAGGGGCCTCTAAGAGTGCTTGCATTGAATAGCAAATCATTTCTTCAGACTGCACAGATTTTCTTTTTGGGGTTTGGTTTTGTTTTGTTTTTTTTATAAATGGTCAGTAATCTGTTTTCGTTTGAAACAGATGAAAGAATTCATTGTTGTCACAGTCAAAGAACTTAAAGAACTTTTCAAATCCTGGAGCACCTTTGTGTGAGGCTCACAAAATCCAAATATCTGGATTCTCAGCTGTAAATCTCTATTAAAACAAGCCTTAATTTGCATGAGGATGTCATCAAAACTAATGATATTGCTCATGTAGATAAGTGCAGAGAAGCTGGGCTGAGGCACAAAAATATGGGTTAGCAGGATCTAACTTTTGATCTGTTAACATCAAACAGAAAAATGAGGGCACAGTTTTGCTTCAGATTGCATGTCCATATTTATTTCACTAGGCATGGGATTTATCTAGAAAAGCTAACCTTTGACTTGTTCGTATCAGCAACACAAACCTTGCTGACTTCAGTAGGAATTGTTAATTACTGAAATCTGAAATTTTTGCAGTAAGTTGACTCATGAGCAAGTTAATTTTAAGAGCACCAACAAGACATTGTGCTGTAATGGTATCTGTACATTGAACTGATATTTTAGCTGTGAAAAGTCTAGTACTGGAAATTTTTCAGCAGTAAACCAGCAGAGAAAGTAGGGGGGCTGTAGTGCTACTTCACAGCTGTGCTGCCTACTTCTAGGCAACCATCCTGTGACAGCCTGCTCTAACAACTACCCGCATTTAAAAAAACCCCAGGGTTGTGTAAGAACAAACACAACACATCTACTGAAATATATTTAGAGAGTGGCGGGGGGGTGTTCTTAAATATTTCAGTGGGTGGAAAGAGGGCTTTAAGGTCCCTTCCAACCCAAACTATTCTATGATTCTATGGTTCAAATGACTTTTCTCACTGTTACATAGCAGCACTAGGAAACGCTACAGATTTCAAGAGAAAAAAGACCTTTCGCCTTTTTGACACAGTTTCTAAATGCAGAGATACAGTTAATACTAATATTGTACTGCCTAGAGAAACAGAAGAATAGCTTGGTCTCATATTTTTATGCTGAAAGTGAGAAATGCACCTCTTGTAAAGTTTTCCAGCAGCCTGGTTCAGCTGGGCTATTTACATCCTGAAACCTAGTAGGAAAACGCAGTGTTGTTTTTCCTTTGCACGTAGCCTGCCCTCTTGTGTTTCAGAATCTCAGTGCAGACGCTTCAGGCGTCCAGATGATAACTACAATAGTAAAAAACGTGGAACAAAAACAGGAAATGATGGACACAAGCCATGCTCTTCAAAGGCACTAGTTTTGTGCCTGCATGTGTTGTCTTTCTGTTTGCAGTATAAGAAGCAATATACTTTTCAGCTTGCTTGTGCAGAGACAGAGACATTAGAAAGTGGGTTAGCCAAACTGATGTGCAGAAAAGCTCTAGAAGTGAATTCACAGCGATGGGTAAAGGCCGTAATGCATATGATTTAAGTGAGACATGCTGCCTACACAAGGAATTGCTAACAAGATTCTTTCACAGCTTTCATGTCTCAGCCTTGCTTTTACAGAAAATAAATTCATGTTTAGTTTCAGTGGTTGCACCGTTTTGCTCAGCCCTGCAGGACAGATAAGACAATCAAACTATACAAGTGCGACCAGTTGAACATAAAACAATGCAGTTTGCTCTGAGCTGTGCATATTAGCAAAACGATGTCCCAGGTTAACATTCCCTTGTTCTAACTTAAGCTCCTGCTTCTCTTCCTGCTTAGTTCTTTAGTAACTGCAGGGAAGGGAGGCTAAAAGCACAGATTAAGTTAAGGCAAATTAGTTGGATTTTTGAGAGGGAAGGGACGATAGAAAGAAAATCCATATACTTTAAAAAATATTTTTTTTTTCCTCCTGTTCAAACAAGAGGATAGAAATTGCTTCAAGCTATTAAATAGTTTCTGGCAGTAGTTCTAGCACTTCCCCTTGCTCATACGAAGTATATTTCCTGCAGCTCAAAGGAGTATTTAAATACTCTCTTATGTTTAAAGAGCTTCCAGAATTTAGAAATGTATAAAGTTTTTTGCAAGATGCAGAAAAAAAGACTGTAGCAGCTGTACATTGTCCCAGTCCTTAGAAGAATAAATAAATAGTAATTCAAGTAATTCTTTATTTTAGAAGCTCAAAATGGGTTTGACCCACAAGTCTAAAACCATTTTAATTTTCAAATTTCCTATCAATTTTTTTAACTTCTTTGGAAATTGTGCGCATTTTGAATTGGATTTTACCTCAGGTCAACCCCATGTGAAGTCAGTGCTTATTTTAAACCATTTAATTTGTGTCTTGCTTGAGACAAAGCATTTTTCAGCCTTCTTCTGCTGAACAATAGTCATATCATGGATCCAGAAAGGTTAAATGCAGGTTCGTTTAGCCATCCAAGAGTTACTTTTGCATTAAGGAGTCAAGCTCAGTTTTTTCCTACTTCAAAGCAAAATGCCTGTGAAGACAGTTTTCTGTGTTTTGGAATAATTCTGCTTCCACCTCTGATGATTTTTTGAGATCTGTGCAAGCTGAGAAATCAACAGAAGGGCACAGCTGGCTGATGAAGATGCCTGTACTCACATGCTGATGTTGGCGGTCCCTCATGGTTTTAAATTTGTGCCTCCCCTGAATCCATTTTGCCAGGGTATGTTGGACTCCCATCTGCGGAGGATGTTCCTGAAAAGGTGATGTGTTTGTATTTGCATCCTGTGATTGCTTTATAGGCAGATGCTTGCTTCTGACAAGTTCACACATTTGCCCTCCACTCAGTCCACACCTCTGGCTTAGATCTGCAAGCCTACAATTGGTCTTGGGTAGAAAGCTGCTGTTAAGCAGCTGACATTGAGGTAGAAGAAAGGTATTCACAAAGAAAAGTCTTAGTTTTTCAGTCTCATCTGATCAGGTCTCACATTTAAAAAAAAAAAAAAGTAAGTTGTATGTGTTTGAAATGTGTCATGACTAAAATATCTAGAGATTTAGAACAGACACAAATGCATACATAAATAAATCAGACTTGCCAAAAGAATTATGAAAGACTCCATTCCTGCGTACATTCTGAAGGTGATGCATTGACAATGCCTTAGTGATGCACGGAAATTCATCATCGCTCGCACCTGTTACTTGTTGGTAAACCAGAGTTTTCAGACCAGGCATTTTTTTATTGAGATTTCTAAATTGTTTATTTTAGATTTCTACCTTTCAAGCTAGTAACTTCAGGTTTGGAGAAGTTAAAACTGGAGGCCTTAGTTCTTCTCAGTACAAGCCACAGACTCTGTAGGCATCTGTCCCAAACCCATCTCAATACTCACAGAATAGCCTGGGAAATAGTGAGGTTATACATTGGAGAGAATGTTGGATTTTTCAGTGTGAACAGCACAAGGTGGAAGAGATGGAGACAGTGTTGTGGCACCCAGTCACCTTGCCCAGGGGGGTCTCTCAGCAGCAATGTACACATACTGCCAGCTCCAGGTTGAGTCTTGCTGATTCAAATAAGGAAAGGCAGTTTCTGCAACTGGGGCGAAACCAATTACGATGGAACAGAGGTGCCACTGAGTGATGAGGGAGCTCAGGCTAACTAGACAGGTAATCTTTTAGGAAATAGGTGGGACACTGCATAAAATATTGTTACACTCTCATGATGGAACCACGAGCATACACAGTTTTTCCATTGACATCAACAGGTATGAAACAAGGACATTGTTTTCATCTGCGACTTTGACTTAGAGACACAGTAGGACATCTTAAAGTCACTGCTGTCATTCTCTGCTTTAAACTCCATTTCAACTTTATGTTCTAGCATGAGATATAAAAAGATTAAACAATTTTCCAGCACCTGCAAGACTAAATGGGAAATTAAGGACAAGATGTGTCCCTTAACTGCAGGAAAAATCCTCACTTTTTATCAATTTAAATGAAACCCTCTTCTTGAACTGAGTACTCCATACCTAATGCATATTCTCACCATTAACTCAGCAGGCAAAAGATGGGAAGCTGTGTTATCCTGCTGAAGGATACATTGGAGGAGAATAAGTAACAGAGAATTTTTCTGCTTCAATATTTGTGGTGTCTTTGAAGTGTTAGCAATATTTGGAAAAGTGTATATGTCAGGTTAATGCCTGTTCTGTGAGCTTGTGGGAGAGACTGCAAGAAAGTGAACGATAATTTGCAGGTTTCTCCCCCCAGCCCCCTAGGAAAACCGCTAAGATGGTCCAGGTTGTGGTATCACTTTATCTTGACCACATTTTGTTTACTGAAGCTTCACTCAAATTATTTTATTGAAGAGAAAGATGGTTTTGATAGGTGCTCACCAGTTAATTATGTTGAAGTTAAATTTATGGAGGTCTGTCAGTGCTTTTGGTACGTGTAATCTCTCAAAAATATTACCTTTGAAAAGGTAACATCATGGCTGAGTAAGACAACAACAAGCCCAACCCATAAACCTTGAAATTATGAGCATATACAGCTGTGGTACCATACTGCTCTTGCTGGATCCCAACTACCCACCACAAGTATGAGACAAACAGAGATATGTAGAGCAACTTTTAAAGAATAAATTGTTATAGGGAGCAAGGAAAATATAAGATCAAGGCTGATGGGTGGAAGTTTTCTAGAAACAGAGGCATTAAGGGAATATCTGTAGGTATATATCCATACTACTACAGAGGGATAGCCAAAGTCCTGAGGTATGAGAGGGGAGGATGAAAATAGTGTATTTTGTTGATCTCTCTGCTTTACAAGCTAGCAGTATGCTGTGGGATGATTCCTTTCTGATAAGCTGTCACCATCTAAAGTATATAGGAAGCCTGGAGTGGAAAAAACAGATGGCACACAGGAGATGCAAGTGACATCGTTTGTGTCTCTGCCTGATTTCTTTACTCTTCATACAGACTTCGGTAGGTGGGGGAGGAAGAAAGCCCAGATGGGACTCTCCTCCGTCTCCACACCCTCCTCCTTGGCCTGGGAAATCTCACGAGACTCCTTTGACTTCTCTCACAAGCTATTGGTAGAGAAAAGCAGAAGGTTTCATGATTGCCGAGCATCTTGAGTGACTGGCTTGGAAAGGCATTTTTGCTGTTGGGAAAAGATTGACATGTAGCTGCGCAGAGAGAAGAGGCACTGGAAAAAAGTACAGTAAGCAATTTTTTTGGTAATAATTCTTGGACAAAGAAGTGGAAGGAGGCTTTACAGTATTTGCGTTTGAGGGAAGCTGTTAATTGGAGGTATGATCCTTTCGCTGCCAGGCCAACGGTGAGCTGACATGTTTGCAGCCATGAGGAAAGGGCATTGGCATTATTCGTTGCAGCTGGCTGGTCAGCTGGCTGGAACAAGTTCATGGCTTTTGGCCAGTTTCTACTGAACTAGTAAAACTTCCTCTAAAAAACCCTGCACCTGACACTCTTTAGGAAAACTATTGGTAGCCTCATCAGGGAAGCAAAAGCACAGCTCAATACAAAGATTAAAATCCCTAAAAGTTAGATTTTTATATATTCTAACTATTCTAAAAAATGTCAGTCGATGTTTTTGAAGAGAGGGTTTTTCTAGATGAGGAAGGAAAAGGCAGAAGCTAGTGGCTGTGGAGGTAGGAGGCCCTCAGGTCTCTCCTGGACCCAAAACTCTCGTTTAGATGAGCAGGACTTGCCTTTATGCCGACAACAAATATAGAGTTGGTCTTTGTACTAGGTGAAGAGTAACAGTAGAGCAAGGAACATCATTTTAAGACATGATTCTCATGCTGTGCCTGTAACTGCTGATGTGCCAGGAGGCATATGTAGTTAAAAGCCCCTTTGTCAGCTCCGGACTTGGATGTCCACAGAGGAAAAACCTGCCGAGCCAGCTGCTCCAGAGTGAGCCTGGAGTACAGCATGCTGGCTGGGTAGTGCCAGGATGCAGGGCAGTATGTGCAGGAGCTCTGCTTACGTCGTGATGAACAAGAGCAATCTGGTGTTTGTCACAGGTCTTAAAACTAAAACCAAGTGTAAATAAAGAACCCTGCTGCAAGCAAGCAGGATTTTTATAGTGGTTTCCAGGAATGAAATCAAACCTAAACTGTGAGGGAAATATTCTCTGCCATATTCAAAGTTTGTGTACAGAACTTTTCAAATAAATGCTCTGTAAAAGTGATTTAATTCTGCTGTGATTATGAACTTTCACAAACATGCTGCTTCACATCGCTCTCTTAAATAAATTTGATTAGTAACAGCTGTGACTCTGCAAGTCTCTCAAATTTTATTTTCTCAATAGAAGAGAGTTGAAGAAATTCTAAAATTAGGACTTTGTTTGCATTTTAAGCTAAAATGTGCTTGACAACGTCCCAGATATAATTAGGTGGACACGCTTCTGCTTGGAGAGGCTGCAATGAACTGCCTTTAGTTCAAACAGTCTCTCAGTTCTTGGAGAGCTTTGTGAGTATTAGTGTGTGCTGAACAACTACTAAAATCTAAGTTATAAGCGGTGCTGCTTAGTGAGAGGCTGTTTGAGCCCAGAAGCAGGGTCCCATGGATGCATTGTGAATTACCCTTGCACACCCTGTGCAGACAAGGCACAGGCACTCACCTCCTCCCACGCACACATATATCACGTATGTTTTCTGATGCTAGTTATTTCTTTACCACATGTATCTGTGTTGTTTTGTTCACGGTGCAGTGCTGTGTGGGACAAGAGGGCATTTGGATGCTGAGGACGTGGGTTATCTTTCCCACCTGCTCCTCCCTCATGCAGAAAATACAGCTGCTTAAGAGCAAGGATGTGCTCTGCCATTTGTGCTCTGTGCTGCTGAATCTATGGTTGGGCTTTCACCCAAAGATGCCAAATCTCACTTTATGGCGCAAGCGTGCTGCAGAGATTTCACCTTCACAGAGGACAGATTCCTCTGTCCACAGTTCTACCATATCCTTCTACTGCTGCCAGCACTGGGCTGCTTTCTGCATATGTGACTGCAACCTACTTCTCCACAATCCTTGATGTGAGCAAGGGCTGCAGGCATACTCTCCTATACATCTTTTCTGCTAATGAGCTTGTCTGCTAATTAAACAGAAAAACCAAGTTGGCAGTGCCTTTGATATTTATTCTCAGTATGGCCCTTTTGACTTGTTTAGAATTCCAGGGTGGTCTTGAGGGAAGAGGTTTAGTAAGCAATTGCTGAGTTTGTGTTATGCTTTATCAACATTGAACTAAAGTTTGTAAAATATTGTTTTGTTCCTTCTAAAGCCAGATAATTCAATATAATTAAAAAAAAATAAAGCTTAATTCAGATGGAACTTATAATTTAGAAACAAAAAAGCCATGTGGGAAAAGCTTTTTATGAAATTTATTAACACTTTTTTGTGTGCCACACATGCTCAGTGACATCCATGATGAATGACAGTCAGAGGTTAAATAGCATTTATTGCACACTTCTGACCACCTTACTTGCACTTAGCTTCCTAATTCTCCCTCAAGATTGCTTTAACCATTTCAGCCTTCTTCAGCAGCTTCAGGCAGCTGTTGTTTTCTTAAAAGGGAAAAAGAAAATCCAGCCTTGGTTAGGAAGGTTGCATTTTTACCCTGCAAATTTAAGCGTGTCCTATCTAGACGCACATTTGCCAAGGGTAAAACACATTTCTTTTTGCTGAGGTAGGAAGTAGGTTTGAAGCCGAGATCCTCTGATCTGGTAGGGTGAGAGGCAGATGGCTGGACCCCCAGGTGATTTGTATCTGCTCACTCAGTGTTCCCTATCAAGCATCAGTGCTCTGCATACTGCAGAGCAGGAGATTTCCATACCTCCAAGGAGAAACACGCTACTTGCCTCCTAGTTGTGTGACTTACACAGGTATCAGAATGTAAAGCATTAATGCACCTGAAAAAAAAACTGGACTGGGTCATTCAGAGGTTTGTAAGTTTTAATTAGTTACTGTTTTTTCCTTCCCCTCCCTATCCACCTCTCTGGAGAGTTGCTAGGTAGCTAAAGGTCTGAAGTCAGATATACACAAAAATATGGTACAAAGCCATAAGGTAGTTTAAATATGTGAAATGCTACAAGCATTCGGTAATGCTGCTGCTTCTGTTCGTGGCCCTTCTCTGGAAGTTTGTTCATGTTTGTTACTGAAGATGGGATACTAGGGTAGGTGAATTTTGTCCACTTGAATATTCCGATGATGTGGAGAGTTCTGGGTATGTGCCTTAGTCTGCTGCTTAGCAAAGGAGATACTGGTGAAGATTGCATGCAGATTAAATAAATAAAAAAAAATAATGTTACTACTTCAGGTCTATGCTAGGGTCAGGTCAACAAAATAATAAAGGGAAAGTTGAAATAACCATAAGCCACCTTGGTAACACAGTAATTTTCACAGACTTTCCATACAGTAGAATGATTAGTGACTTCCCGCAGTTACTTCACAGTGCTAATTTCAAGCCCAACAATTAAAAGTCTGCTGATATTAATACCTGAGAGAGTAGATGTCTCCGTAACCCTTTGGCAGTCCTGGTTAAGGGTTGTTGAATTTGTGATGACCATCAGGCTAGGTGCTTTGGCCAGTTGCAGGCATTAAATGAAAACAGGTGCTGCTTACACTTGTATCTTCTGTATAAGAAAATTTTAAGTTCAGAAATTGTTGTTAGGAACAGGTTTTATTAAGAGAGATTATGAAAATCTGCAGACGTTAAAATTGTTCAGGTGGAAGGTGTTGAAAGATAGATCTAAGTTAAATAGTTAAATAAGTTAAATAATCTCTCTAATTATTTCTTCATAGTTCATTAATATTCAGTATGTATGAGAACTGGTCTAGACATTGTAAAGTAAAATGGAAATATGGCTAAGTATTTTTTCTTTGTATGATTATGTAGGATAGGAATATGAGTTAATTATCAAAGACTTATTTACAGGCTGTACATGGGAAAGTTGGACTGGCAGGGAAAGCACTGTATGCAGTTATTCTCATAGTGATCCCTTCAGTGATCATGATTTAGTGATAACCGGTAAATACCTAGTTTTTTCAAAACAGAAAAAAATATTCTTTTCTGCACAGGGACACGAAGAGGTGTACATTAATTGTCTGCTTTGTATTTTTAGTAGAAATAGTAAGGAGTGATCAATTCTATTATTTTGCTTAATAATAAAGTTTAATGCTAAAGGGAATATTTTATTGGAGATGCATTTGATAATTTTCCCTTTTCTTACAAATAAAGAGATTTTAATATTTTATTTTCTCCGGGGGTTTGCTTTTACAGTTTAGCTTTGTTTGCATTTGTGGAGGCTCAAGGGGTATGTCATGACTTTCAGAACTGCTGAATATTCAAGACTTCTTGGTGCAGTCAGTGGCACTGGAAGGTGCAGCGCACTTTCAAAGGGCAGAACACAGATTGGTGCTTTTCGGTCACTAGAATAGGCAGCACATTGCTTCTTTTCTTTAAACAGATCCTGCAACTTCTGTTGATGCAAAATCTCCATGGACCACTGGCATCAGGGAGAATCAGCCCATCTGGTGCAGCTCTCATCCTGCTCTGCCCTCACCTGGGTCTGTCTTACCTGGTCTGAGCTCTGCCTCAGGGCCAGAACAAGCTCACCTCTGTCTGCGAGAAGTGGTACTCCAAAAGCTTGGTTTTATCAGTACTTTGAATTCCTTAACCTGGGCCTGACAAGTGGCAATAAAATACGTCACTGAGTCTTTCATAACACTCATAGAAGAGTGCTGTTTTTCTGGAAACAGAAAGAGAGACGGTGTTGCCAAGCTCCACTGATCAGGTCTTCAAAATGATGAAGAGGCAAGCTTGCAACAGATACCAAGGGACCAGAGAGTTCTCTTGCTCCTGGAAATTCATTTAATATTGTGGTTTCAGAAGCCAGAGCTTCAAAGAAAATACCCAGTGTTACACAGCCTTGTGATAAAAACTGTAGCAGTCAGCAACGCTGGCACACAGGAAAACTTTTCTTTAAAGATATGAATATGCATTGCATTAGCTGGCAAGGTACCTTTTGTTGATTCTTAAGTTTCCTTCGAAAAGGAGCATGTTTTTGTCAGCTGCCACTTAACAAAAAAGATGACTTGATGAGTAAAGAAATACAGAGTTTATAAACTTCGCTGTTGGTGTTCAGTTATTGTCAGGTATGTGGTAATAAAGAAGAAGACTTTCCCTGTCAGCAGACAGCATGTGTGCCTTCAGACTCCAGGACTGTTTAGTGAGGGGTTTCTTGCAAATCAGTCATTGGATTTAAGTCGTGTTTTAAATGCCTGTATTCATAGACTATGGGACTGGAAAGCAAGGTCAGTGTAGTGTCCATCCTGTAGTTATTAAAGCAGATGGATGAAAAATGCAAGCAGACATCTGCATCTGCTTTGCATATTTAAATGCAAAACCAAAAAATCCTCAAGTATTGTGGGTCTTTTACACAAGCGAGTGTGTTTTTTTCTGAAAGGAAAGTAAGAATAACTTTAAAAATTCAGGAGTGTTAGGGCAGCACAAGAGGGAAATTGGGAAGAGCGTGACTCTCGGGAAATAACTTTTTACCACTCATGAAGAATATGAAGAGCAGTGACATTGCAGTTTGATTCTTGAGCTTCATACAAGAAATTTAGGCTGTCATCAGCAATCAGATTGCCACTGGGAAAAGAAATATCATCTGCAGTGAACCCTTTTTTTAAAAAGAAAACAAAACAAAAAGAACAGTTTACTTGTATCTGATTGTCAATCCTACTGTATTTGAAACTAGGAACTGAAGCTACTGAATCAGGGCTGACTGAGGAAAAAAAATATAAAAAGTGAAGGTTGCTCTGAATAGGCAGAGGGTAGTTCTACAGTACTGATACATGTAGCAATGACCCTATTTAAAAAAAAAAAATCTGCTAAGGAGCTGGGATTTGGTCCAGTAAATTTGCTGCAAGTACATTCACCAGAGAGTGAATGTATTTGCAGCAGCCCTGTGCTGACACTGGCTAGGTGCACTTGTAGAGAAGACTAATGAGGAATAGTATTTTTAAACCCCTGTCTCTAGATACTGGAGTGTAGAAACAGGAGGAGCATCATTATGACCCTGTGCAGAGGTTTACCACTTGGCACTGGGTGATTTTGTGCAGCAGCCGTGTGGTTTTGTCAGCACGGGTCTTTGCCAAGGTGAATGGATAAACTCTGCTTTTCGGGGTCTTGTAGTAAACTCACTCCTTGTTTGATGTAGGCTTACTGTTGGTTGACTTTATCAATATATATGAGGCTCGCATAAAATAATACTTACTATTCCTATGGAATATTCCAGGAAATGAACACATTTGCTTGAGTATTATTGTATAGAAATTGGTAAGGAGTATAAAAAGTGTAAACATGTATCTTTCCTAGTAATGTTGACAAATGAATTAGATAGTCTTATGGATGTTATGTATATTAAGATTTTGCACCCACTTTCAAAAATAGGATATAGCCTCCAGGTAAAGTAGATATGTTAAATTGATTCTAAGTGGTATCTCTCTTCCTTACAGAAAGACCAAATATTCAATAATTACTTGTCAAGAAAAGAATTCTACTTCTTCAGTTCGTGTAGAAACCATATTTGCAGACAATCATTGTAGTGTATGAACACTTCTGAAATAAAGTGAGTTAGAGGAAACGAATTTCCTACTGGAATTCACAGTGGTTAGAAGGTATTATTCATGCCAGTCTCACATAGCTAATTTGCAGCTCTTTGAAATTCCTTGGTTTAGAGAAGTAACAATACTGTAATTTTCAGGGTTTGAAAGGAGAGGGGGAAGCTATAAACCCTGACTTTATAGAATAAAGTTCCCATTGCCTTTAATAGCTTGTAAGATCTCTGAGAGTGGCAGAAACCTACAGGAATCCTGCACGTGGCATGACGAGCCTTTAGAGCAGCCCTCAGTTCTGAAAGCCTGGCTTGAGTATGTAGAGGGGAGAAGTGTTTAAAATCCATGTCACAGCCAGGGGCCGTCCGTACTATTCCTGGAAATCAGGAGACGCAAAGACGCATTGTTCACGGCATCTTTCCCTTCTTTATTTTCCATACAATGGTCTTTTGGGAAGCAATAGTTACGAACACAACCTGGCAGCTCTGTGCCAACATCAGACAGCACCCTTTCTGAAAAAGGTTTGTTGCAGCTCAGCTGAACAGCTCTGTGTCCAATTTACCCTCGGTGCTGGGATGACAGCACAGAGAGTCTGAACTGAAAAAACCTCTCCCATGAGCTGGCCAAAAAAAAGCACTGCTCATGCGTGCAGCTCAAACGCAGAAATAGTTCTTTATCGTGAAACAAGAAGGGGTAAGGAAATATTTCTTAGCTTTGGGGTTTTTCAGCTCCCTTTAATTTTAGAACATCTTTTTTTGTTGTTTTCATTACTTACTGCACATAAGACTTACTAAACTGCCAGATTTAATCTGAAAACTAATTACAGCAGACCTCAGTGGTTTTGCATGCCTTACGGAGTACAACACCTGCACTCCACAGGATTGAATTCTTCATTGATAGGGCTGGAGCCGTGTTCTACCAGAGTAAACAGGCTCCAGACATGCCTGGCTGGAAACAGTGTGAAAACTTATCCCGCATCAGGCAATTGTTTGTACAAGCTTTATCCTTATCAGCAAATTCAATAACAGTTACTTGAGGAAAGGTAATTTTATTTTATTTGTTCAGTGAGCTCTTGTAGTTTATAGTTGAAAAACATCTCCTAAAGCTTTTGTCTGAGAGGAACAAGGGAAACAAACACCTTGTGTGTGCGCATGTCATGTGGGTAGCTGAAAAGGAATTGGGGGAACTTGCAAGCTGCTGCTGGTAAGACTGAGACGGGAGGTGAGTTCATGTGTGAAGTGAGTGTCAAAGTCCTGCAGTCTTACTGCCCCAGCTAAATTTTTAAATAACAGGAACAAGGGTGGAGAAATATCCTGTGCTGTTACCTGAAGTGTCTTTGCTACTTTCATTATTTCCTGTAGTAATGCACAGGATATCCAGCTGATGAACCGTAGCAGGCTATGTGATCTTCATAACATCTACAGAAACCTTCAGGATGTAATCTGTTGCTGAATCTGCAGAATAAACTTTCACAACTTACCTGCAATGCCAAGTATTGCTCCTACACGTGAGGGTTCTGGAGAAACAGAGTACAGACAAGGATATCAAAGATCTGGTCCATCTAGGATAAAGTTTTACCATTCTTTTGCCAACCAAACTTTTTCAGGTCTCTTGTTTGTGTCTTTTATCTTTTCGTATCCTCTTTTCTGTATGTCACTGTGTCCTTATTCTCCAGGATGTAGATAGGTAAGATTCATTATCTACAACTATGCTTTAATTAAAGTGCATTGATCCCTGTATGAGTGATTTTATTTTGAAGTAGCCTTACCTCAATTTAACTTTGCATGCTTTGGAAGATTAGTATGTTTTAAGAATTAGCTGTCAAATCTCAGCTTTCTTCAATTGTCTTGATTTTCCTGAGGATCCCAGTATTGACAAGCTCTTAATCTTTACTGCAATTCAATCAAATCCTTTCTTCTTCTGAAGGATTCATATTTCAGGCTTATCTGCTTTCTTCTCAGTAATTGCAGCTGCCTTTCTCTCTACATCTTGATTGCAGTGGTGCCTGCTTCTCCATATTCTTCTTTGTTTTGCTTGGTTTCTGGCTCTTTACCTCTTACATGACAACATCTCAGGAGGTCTGATCTGCAGTCTCATTGATGTGCTGTACTATCAATCTTTGAGGAAAACCTGAATCATCTGAGATTTAGGAGATCTCCCTGAGAACCAGACAACTTCGTATTTGATGATCTCCACATGATATTAATAAACATGCTTTATTTGTAAATAGCAAGTGTGGCATAAAGACAAAGCGTTATTTATGCAAATGTGAAGAAAATGTGGATGGGGTTCAGGATTTCAGGTGGTGGTCCAGTTGCAGGTGGCTCTTAACTTTTCCCCAGACTAAAGCAACTACTGCCAAGTCAACTGAAAATTTAATGTTGTAGCAATGGAAAAGACTTGTGGTCATTTTTATGTATCGTTGAAAATACTATGACCAACAAATAACCTGCAAATATGAACAGAATCATCACTAACAGAGCTGGTTTGGTAGTTAAATCATTTTTAATAATGCCTGGGTTTGCAGCAACAGAAAGTGTTAGCTATAGCGTGTGCTTGGGAATGAGCATAAGAGGAACCAGTCATCTGCAGGTCTTAGGTATGAATGATTAGGTATGATTCATGATTATGTATGAATAAGTTGTTGTTTAGATTATTAACTGTTATGTACAAAATAGGAAGAAGTATCCACCAAGAAATCTCCCTCTTAAAAAAATGGGTGCTTTCCTTTTGGCGTCAGAGTGTGAGCCTCACAGCAAGAGAGAAATGCTTGCTCTTGTGAGGTCACTGGAAAAACTCTCACTAACTCTGATTTTGTTCCAGGTTCTTGCCAGACTGTTCTGAATTTGTGTGGATTTATCCGGGGATGAAACAGCTGGGGTGCCCTTCATTACTCCCTGTCAGAGTGTTCTGTGCTCTCAGCTCTCTGAACTCATAGCAGTCAGAGCTGCCCCTGGTGCAGATCCATCTCTTCCTCCTCAAGTCCAAATCAACACGGCTTTCTCTCTGGTTCTGAAAGCTGGAATTCAGAAGAAGTACTTGAGCACGCATAGAGGGGAGGTGTTTAAGAGTAGTATATACTGCCTCCCTCTTTGGAAAGCCTGCAGTAGTTTAAGCGGTTTTATATTAACTCTGCTGTGTTCATAGCTTGCAGTCTGTTCTGTTGGTTTTAATGATGGGCAAAGGTTAATGTAAAGATGAAGGAAACCCTTAGATTGACCTCAAAAGGGAAAGAGAACTGAAGGATGAGTAAAATGGGAAGCGTCAGATCACCTTTCATGCCCCTGCTTCAGCTTGCAAGTGGATCCCAGAAGCAGTCCATCTGGAATCCCTGGTGACGGGGGTTGTTTCAGTACATTAACAAGGAGTGTATCCAAGATACAGTTGCTCAGGTCTAGCCAGAAAAAAATAACACCCTCTGGTACTCTTTTAAAGTTGAGCCAGTTGCAGCTGACACTTATTCAAACTTGTCATCACCTTCACTGCCTTTGAAAGAATATTTTGCTAAAAGGTGAGGGCATTTGCTTTTCCTCTTGATTCATCTACACAACTTTTTCTAGTCTTCAAGTAAATAAAAATGCCATTTAGGCTCAAACAGGTCTCTGGTCACAGTGTTGGGATTTATGGAAACTCGGGTTTATTAGCTTCTTTTAATATGTTGATTATTCATCAAAAGCAGAGTCAACCAATGTGAGTGCAGAAAGTCTTGAAAAGGGAGCCTCATAACTGGATAACTGAACTTTTTAAAACACGAAGAATGAAGCTCAAAACCTGTAAGGAAAAAAAAAGAAAAAAAAAGAGAGAAATTAAGGTATTTGGAGAGTTCCTTGACATGTGAAATGCCAGGAACTTCATGTATGTGATTTGTAAAAAAAAAATCTTCATACTCAAATTTGCATGTTCTTAGTCATTTTTAAACCAGGCTTTCCAGTTCATTAGGCAAAGAGGAAAATAGCAAATAAACTAGAATGTGAGGGCGATAGACCATGTACATTATATTTATTATTCAGGGGGAAAGGCCCCCAAAGCTGGCTTGCCAAAACACGATGTTATTAAGTACTACAAAGGCTAAAAATGTACTCTTTCAAATGACAATCATGGAGGTTAGCTATCCATTGAAGTCTAGTAAAAAGCATGTTGTACCTCATTTCAGTCTCACAGCAGAGGAAATTGGGAATTATACCACCAAAGCCAATACCATTGTTGAGTATGAATCAGCCTGGTGACAGTTAGGTAAGAATCTTTTATTCCAGTGCAAACCCAATACTGAATTTTTCTGCAGAGATTAATTTAAACAATGAGAGTTCCTGGGTAGTTTTCACTACTGTTACTGTTGTGCTCATTGCTGGGACTAGCAAGGTACATATTTTTCTATTTTCTCCACGTATATTCTATTTTTTTCTGTAAAATCTTAAAGTGCTTTGTTTTGTTCCACTGAAAGGAGCACCATGTTGCTGAACAAATGTCCACGAGGACTGAGATTGTCCTCAGAGTAAGCCTTCAGAAGTGCTTTCTGCAGTTCAGTGGTGTAGGGTCTGCTGCACATTTTTGAATGTTGTTTTTGTGACCGAAGAGATTTTTATGAAATCTGGCAGAGTGAAATAACTCACTGAAATGAGAGAGCACTAATTTAGTAATGGCAGAAAGCAAAAAAACATGTGAATGCAGGCGTGATACAGCTATGCAGGAGAATTCCTGTGTGGATAAATCAATCTTCTTTAAAGCTTACACAACTTAGAGCTTTTTCCTGTCCCAGATATCCAGCCACGTGTAAGATACCAGCAAGTGTGCTAGATTTACTACGGTGTTTGAACCTGTAATGACCATCATGTGTTAAGTACCAGCAGACAAAAGTTATGGAATATCATCAACAACATATTATCATTAACGCTTTGTTGTGTCAATGGTAATCTCCTTTTTAGCTACTTCAGCTATATTTTTAGTACACTGTCTTATAGGATTTATTCATTCAGGACATCATGGCTTTCGAATGAAATGTCTCTGCAGTAGTTCTTATTCTTCTCAAAATGGGCATCTTGGTTTTATAAGACCAATAGATGGAAGGACTGTGCTGTCTGGTTTCACTTCCAGCAAGTTTAGGATTTTTAGACTAAGCTAATTGTAATTAATTAGTAATTTGCTTCAGCAAGGCCAGCATGTAATTCAAGCTTGCCTTTACTGTTGGGCTTTTTCTCACTGCACTGTGCACCTGCCCCCCACCCCCAAATCTGTGCAAGGGTTTACAAGCCTTCAGCCCATATGGCACAAAACCAATTGTTGACCTTCAAGCATTTTCATAGAATCACAGAATCATAGAATAACCAGGTTGGAAGAGACCCACCGGATCGAGTCCAACCGTTCGTATCAAACACTAACCCGTGTCCCTCAGCACCTCATCCACCCGTCCCTTAAACCCCTCCAGGGAAGGTGAATCAACCCCCTCCCTGGGCAGCCTCTGACACTGCCCAATGACCCTTTCTGTGAAAAATTTTTCCTAATGTCCAGCCTAAACCTCCCCTGGCGGAGCTTGAGGCCATTCCCTCTTGTCCTGTCCCCCGTCACTTGGGAGAAGAGCCCAGCTCCCTCCTCTCCACAACCTCCTTTCAGGGAGTTGGAGAGAGCAATGAGGTCTCCCCTCAGCCTCCTCTTCTCCAGGCTAAACACCCCCAGCTCTCTCAGCCATTCCTCTTCTTCTCCAGCCCCTTCACCAGCTTCGTTGCTCTTCTCTGGACTCGCTCCAGAGCCTCAACATCCTTCTTGTGGTGAGGGGCCCAGAACTGAACACAGGATTCGAGGAGCGGTCTCACCAGTGCCGAGTCCAGAGGGAGGATAACCTCCCTGGACCTGCTGGTCACGCCGTGTCTGATCCAAGCCAAGATGCCATTGGCCTTCTTGGCCACCTGGGCCACTGCTGGCTCATGTTCAGTCGCTGTCAACCAACACCCCCAGGTCCCTCTCCTCCAGGCAGCTTTCTAGACAGACTTCTCCTAGTCTGTAGCTGCTCAGGGTTGTTGTGCCCCAAGTGCAGGACCCGGAATTTGGCCTTGCTAAACCTCATCCCATTGGTCTCAGCCCATGGATCCAGCCTGTTCAGATCCCTTTGGAGCCTCCCGACCCTCCAGCAGATCGACACTTCCACCCAGCTTAGTGTCGTCCGCAAACTTGCTAAGGGTGCACTCGATGCCTTCATCCAGGTCATCGATAAAGACATTGAACAGGGCTGGAGCCAGCACTGAGCCCTGGGGACACCACTTGTCACTGGCCTCCAGAGAGGCATCTTTTAGAGAGGTCTGTAAACATCTTTTGCAGCAGGGATGAGAGAACTGGATTTTGATGTTACTGTCAGTATAGCTTGTTTTAATTCCCACAGTTTACATTAAAAACTCTGACACCGACTCAACTTTGCTAGTGGAAATTTATTTGCAAAGAGTTTTTGGCCTCGATTTAGAGACGGAGCAATAAACTGTAGCCCAAGGGCTAAGAGGAATTAAAATTAAGCAGGGAAAGGGAGAATTGTGCCAACTAGGAAAAGGGGGAATTTCCAGGGAACAATAACATTACCATACACTTGCCTAACATCCTTTATTTGATTATCTTGAAGCACATTAGGAGAATTAATGGAGCCTCATAACTTCCCTGTGAGGCAGGTACAGCATTACGATACTGATTTGCAGATGAATAAACAAAGACCTCATGCAATCGTGGTACTCTTCAGCAAAATCCTAAATATTCCCAAGAGGAGATTTGGAAGGGTTAGGAATGACAAGCTAACATACTGTGGAGTGGTGAACCACCCATACAGTGCTCAGTCTTATTGCAGCATGACTGCCTGGCTTTTAATGTTAAGAGGAGGATGTTAAAGAACTTACACCCCCTTAAAAAAAAAATAAGTTTGGAGACCTGCTATTTTATTTCACTTCTAGCTTGCTACTTTCAACAGTCACTCCAGTCCTGCTCTGCCTTTCTGTCCTGATGCTTTCTTTTGTTTCTCTTGTTCCCCCAGTGCGATTCAAATGAGTTAGCTGTGGCTTCGCTTGTCCCTCCTAACACAGTTTGACTCAGCAATCTAAAGGGAATTTCCCATCTCTCATTTATTTGTCTGTGATTTATTCTTTGAGGAGAAAAGATTGGGCACTGGAAAAATCATGCATTTCCCAGCCTTTAAAAAACAAGCTGCAAGACCACCAGTTGGTGACAAATTTGTATCTGCTATGTTTGCCCCTACTGGGGAGCACAGCCAGTGTGGGGAAAATGCTCCACTTACCTCTCATCATGAAGGGGAGGCTGGAATTGCCCTGTGACTAAGTGCTTGATCCCTGCCTGCCAAAATACATACCTTCTAATTGACATGAAAGTAGCTTCTGGCTCGGTATTTAGGGTGTAATACAGATCCTAGCGCAAGCTTGGTTTCCAGAATAAAGCACATTCTTTTCTACCGTGCATGTTAATGCATTGTCCTCCTTCCATCTCCTAATAGCCCGTGAGATTTGAACTTGGAGTCAGCAAAGTAGCGGCTTTGTGAAGCACAAAAGAACACCAGGTTTTTATCACACCATGCCTGTATAAAAAGCTGTTCAACCATTCAGTTGCTGCCTGCATTGTGCAGCTGTTATTGTGCTGCTGAGAACATCTTGCTGTCGACACTGAAGCAGTACCTGCAGGAAACACTGGCACACTGAGCTTTTCAGGAGGAGCTGGGCTTGGGGGTTTGCCAGATTCCTGCATTGAGAGACAAGGCATTTTGTCCCCCTGCGCCTTTCCCATTCTAAGATTCTTGTAGGCAAGGAACAAATTTTTGTCCGCTCTCCAGCATCTGTCCTGGGATTTTTGCACAGTGATGCCTTCCTGACCTGGTGAAGGTCGCTGTTCCTTGCCTTTCGGATCCATCTCTCCAAAGCTTGGGTGCCCGCTGCGGGGGGATGCAGCCTTCTCACACAACAGCCCTTTCTTCACTGAACCGATGTTCAGTATCTGATCGGCCCCATCTATTTAAAGTCAGCCAAGCAGGGATCCCAGTGCTGGTGGAGAGGGTGCTTTGTTTGCTTACCAGTTAACAGGAAATTCAACTATTTCCAATTAAGCACAAACAACTGTGTGAGCACGGGGTGAAGGATGTGTCTGAAACCCACAGAAGGGCAGGGGGGTCACGGGTAAGCCTAGCCTCATTCAGCCTCCAGGGCTAAATTTGATTCTGTGCATCTGGGGGTACAATTCCCACTGTAGTTCAAGGCTGAAATTCTTCTGAGCAATTAATGCAAATGGCTATATTTTTAGCCTGGCATCCTAAAGAAACAAGACTTGTGTGATCGTATTGACTGTGTAGAAGCAGTTGTTAGCTCCCAGTAACTTGTGAGGGTTTGGATTGACTTAGTCCAGGATGCAGGACAATGGTTTTCCAAGGTCCCTCCTGAAACCAGGCAAGCAGTTGGAAGAGTGTGGCTTCAGAGAAGTGAGGAGTGTGTGGGAAATTCAGTCCTTTCAAAGACATCAGCGTTGGGACGCAAATTCCGAACAACCAGGCTTCACTGGTTCCAGTGCTTGTTTAGGAGTAACGTTTCCATATAAATAAACAGAACGTTCCTGCTGCAGGGTTGTGTGAGGCTGAATTTGGTATGTTGTGTTTCTCAGTGCCCAACACATCCGCTAACATAAACTAGCAGACTAGCTAGTGCAGAATATTAATTTCATAAGGTCTGACTTGCTGGCTACACTCCCACTGACTTTATTAAATTAAGTGGCAGTTTTGTCTGCCTATGTTTTTCAGGATCCAGACCCACAGTTTGCATACTTTTAACAGTTAGAAAGTATAACATCGTTCCTGATCTTTGCCATGCAGGATACTAACCTTGTGTTCCTAGTGCAGGAGTTGTAACCCCATTAAAATAAGACAGTATTGTGGCGGGGGGGGAAAGCATGGAAAAGTGCGTGGAAATCAATGAATGACTATACGCAAGCAGCATCGATGTGCTAGACAACAGCATGGCAAGCTGATAAATGACATACCGATGTCAAATATCAGGACTTACATGTTCTCCTCTTAAATATTTGTGCTTTTTCATTTTTTTGGTTGTTTTTAAGAGGAAGAATGCTGAAGGCACATCATCTGTGTTTCTGACAGGATCCCTTTAATCAGTCAATGGGAGTCTTTCCACTGACTCTGCTGAAAGCTAAACTTCATTTTAAAAATTAACCTAATCTCTCTTTCACCTTGCAGTCGTGTAGAAAACATTTGAAACCCTTGAAAATACAATTTCAGGCTATAACATGGAGTATTGTAGTTCCCCTTCTCACGTGGAATTGATTTGATGTCTGGTACTGCCAAATTCCAGTCCGATACAAATTGCAACAGCTGAATTGCAATTTTTAAATCAACCCTGAAGACGAGGGGTTTATAATGGTTTCATGGGAAGAATGTTTATCTTTGCAGCTGTATGAAAATAGAGGTCTATTCCATTTAGATTTATCTGCCCAACTCCCATGAGGCATATTAGGTACATGTTGTGTTGGGATTTCTGTATATTATCCTTGCTCCGTCTTATTTCTTGCAGATTCCCTTTCCACTGTCTGTGCTGGTCTCCCAAGTCTGTCCTTCCATTTTGCTTCTCTTCCATACCACCTTGACGCTTAGAAGTCTTTTCCCCTCCTCATGGGCCATTTGTCAGTCCTCTTTGATGCCACCGCTGACTGAAATGTACAATAGTGCTCTGCAGGAGGACGTTTGCCTGTGTTTTTTTAACAAGTCCCTGTGCTGCTGCTGCAGGCAACAGACATGATTACTATATAAATCAAGGCGCACGTGGATACACACGGGGAGCTGGGCCCAGACACCAAATCCTTCATCTCTGGAACATAAGGACAATTCTCATACACAGGCAAAATTCCCTTGGCTCAGTAAGTCTCTGGGTTTTTTAGTTTGGATCTGACAAGAGTGATATTGTTTGGTGGACCACCTGCCTCCCCATCCATGATCTAAAAGCTACTGTCCCTTTCATTTATGATTAACTCATATTTCTGAGACAACTACAGTGACTGTGGATGTGGAAGAGTGCATTTAAGAAAGTTCTTAATGTGTTTTAATGTATTTAGATGGCTTGTGACCAGCAAGGTGCTGACAGAAGTGATCGGGACTCGCTTTTTCATCCTGTAGTGACCCACCTGACAAACTGTGAACCTGTGTTTGGTGTTAGCCATAATACTGGGACCTATAGTCTTCCTGTGAGTCTGCTGTTGGGCATCATCATTACGTATTTTAGTGTATAACATCTATAACATCAGTTGATATGCAGAAGACTTCCTTCTGTCCTTCCCTCTCCTTGAATTATTTCTGTAAGATTAAGAAGTTGATGAGTTAATAAAGGAGCAAAATAATATATGCCCATGAGACCCCGTTTCCAAGCGTGGACTCCAAATGAAAATGAGTGGAATACACAACAGTAGCTGTAACTGTGTTTTCTTACTCTTTCAATTCCTTTCATCCAGCTCATATCCTTCTCTTATTCCCATTTTCTTAGGAGTTTCCTCTGAAACTTTACCCTTTCTTCTCCCTTTGCCCGTAATTGCCGTCTTTTACTTCTAAAGAGTCCTTTACACATATCTGCATCTGTCCTTCTTCCTCACAGTCTTTTTGCAGCTATATTCATTTCAAAATATCCTTCTCGTCTTCATATTTTTCGCTCTGTCTTCCACTTGCTGATCGTTTCTCTCCCTCCATGCCCAGATGCCGTGGCAGCTCTCTGTCCCTAGGCTGCTTCACCTCTTTGAACCTCCAGCTTCGCAGTTCTCACAGTCTTTGTTCTCTGCTTCCCCGTGCATCTCCCTTTCTTTCTCACCTTATTCTTGCTCTTCCTCATTTCTTTTCCAGATTCTTCCATCCGCTGTGTGTAAATATAATTGTACCTTTAGCCTCTTATGTTCTGTAGTGTGGGAAATCTGTGTAGGAATCTGAGAGTAGGATTTCACCTCAACTATAAAATACATTTTGGAGGTTGTGGTAGTGATTCATGCCTCCTTCTCACATTTGGCCCACTCCTGATGTTTAGCTAGGAGTCCTAACAAATCACTGGCATTGGAGGAAATTGAGCATCGGTTCTTCCATTGATAGATGTTACTGGATCAGTATTGCCTTGAAAGTATCGTAGTATGGGAACAGATTAAGACAGCAACCACACAGCGGGGGGGTGTAGAGAGATGCAGCCAGCGTAAGCACAAAGAGTTGTTGGAACTGGTAACACTGCATCATCTTTCTTCATCTTCCCATATGCTCAGGTATATTCATACCTCTTCTGTGTCGGTCTTCACAGTACTTTCCACAAAGCCTAAAACAGAGTCCAATTAGGAGCACTGCTTGAATTTTTTCACTCGCTGTACTTGCTTCTGCAACTGCTCCCCATAGTGAAGTCAAAGGGATTTCTACATGCAGAATGAATGCCAAACTCCACTATTTTAGACTATAAAAGCTTCCCAGGAGTAGGGAGAGCATCTCTCTGTATCTGTACAATGCTGAGCATACAGCTGGTGCTCAATAAATAATATATGTATAGGCTGTGTAAGGAGTGACTGTTCAGCTAGTGCAGCTGAGGTAAAACATCTTTTTGTATAATAAGAAGCAATGCATTATCACTTTTACTGGCCTATTTTATAATTTAGGTTTTAAATGATGAAAGTGTATTAGCCAGCTAGTTCAAGGGAAGCTCATTTACACCGCCTTCACACAACATGTCGCATGTTTCAAATGAGAGGAAAGATAGCTAGTTCTCTACAGCCGAATGCATAGTGATTAAACTGTCTGGGCACCAGCAGTAGGCAGCCATCGAACAGATCATTATTAAGATGGCTATAATTACAGAGTCAAAGCAGCCTCTTGCAGCGCACTGCTAATCTGCTTTGAAAACCAGGGGCACAAAGGCATATTCCTTTATATGTTGAGACCCAAGCTGTGCAAAGTGGCTGCAGATTTTTATGTTACATCAGTCGTGTCTTAAGCTGTTAACTGCTTCTGTCTGCTATTTGGAAGCTGGCCTGTTTTCCTGGCTGGGGGGATTTGAGATAGAAATAAGTGCTGAGTAAAGGGCTGTTTAAAAAAAAAAGAAAAGTATAGCTATGACACCTCCACAAGAGCTCTCGTGGTATTGCTTTAGTCATTAGCTGAGTGGATACTTGAGCTTAATCAGTATCAAAGGGACATACACAAAGTCATCTATTTCATTAAGCTAATTTACATGACTCAGCTTACCAAGAATCAAATTTTCATGTATTGTCCATCTTGCTGTCAGTAGAATAAGGGGAGGAATAAATGGTAAGCAATGCAAGACTGAGATGTGGTAGTGGTTGTTCCTTTTTTCAGAGATACATGCCAGTCTTTCAGGAGCCTTCATTGCCTTTGGATACTAAAGATATAGACTAATAAGCTTCATAAAGTTTATTTTTAATAACTTCTACTTAGAAATCAAACTTAGAGACTTTATTAGTGCAAGGTCTTCAAAGCAGTGCCTAGTTAAGGTTTTAGCCACTGCTGTGGTTGAAGAGGAAGGTAAGTGTTGGTTTGGGAGGAGGTGATGGGAGGATTAGAATAGTTAGTTAAAATAGACCCTTAGCCTCCCCTGGTCCCCAAGACACATCAGTGAAGTGTTTTGTGTCTAACTTCACACAACACTGCTGTCCCAAGGGAATTGCTGCTGCTGTTTATATCGTGCCAGATCTGGCTGTGGCTTTAGCAGAAAGCTGTAATGTGCTGAGATGGCTGTTCTTGTTCTTCTGTTTTGTCCCTGGTGTTCATGACACTGTCCTCCTTCCGTACTGAATTTTTGTCATTCCTTCTTTCTTTCTCTAAAAAAGAAAGGTAATATTTAACATCTTTCTTTTTATTATTGCTAGAATTGAAACTTACTGACTGTTGAATTAAACCATTTTTTTTTGGTTGTATCATCTGGTAACTGTTTGCGTGTTAAACCTTCAATTTGTCCTGGGCATTGTCACTGAGGTTTGCTTTTAAGTGTGAATTTGTTGTGATGATTAGATTATTCTGGTTAAGCTCAGCTGCTGGAATCCAATAATTAAATGCAATTTAACTTGATTGATTAGACAGAATGAAGGAAAACTTCCGTGAGACAACTGACAAAATATGGGGCATCATTTCTCTTGTTATTGAACCAAGAATGAGTGGTGAATTATGCAAACCACTCCCAGACTCTGTTGAGGGCTTTTCAAACACTGCTGTTTCTGAAGTCTGATGTTCATGGAAAAGTATCAGCATTTTGTTATTTGGGTAACTTTTGTGCGTATAGCTAGGAAAAAATGTAGTTCTGACTGACCAGTTGGTAATGATGGAAAAAACTAAATGAATGCATGATTATGAGTTGAATATTTCCAGTGAGATGAATCAACATGCTTGTGCTCCTTGAACTGCAAAACTGTGCTCCGAAGCCATGTCCCTGCTGAAACAGAAACTGCAAGCAATAAATCCCCTGTCTTAAGGAATGCATCCCATGTGTGTGGATGCATGCATGATTGAGTTTTTAAGGACTTGTTGCTGGACTGGAGGTCAACAGTTGAATGTGTTTATTCAAGCCCAAAACATTGATCTTAGCAGTTTGAGATGTTGGAAGTCAGTTATTATGCTGTAATGCTGTAGAAATGCTGTCAATATTTTTACAGTTTAGTAACTAAAATATTTGCTTAGGGAAAGACCAGGGCCAAAGAAGACTTGTGTGTTTGAATCAAGAGAACTGCAGGTGGAAACAGTTTTTCTCGTACCTGTAAATTAAAAAGAAAAAAAACCTTTATCCACACTTATATATATATTGTCTATGTGGACTGTAAACTTTCCAGGGCAAGACCTTTTTTCCTTAAAAACTGCACAGCACCTAGAATTCATAGAATCATCAGGATTTGAAAAGACCTCTAAGATCACTAAGTTTAACTGTCAGCCCAACTCCACTATGCCTAGTAAAACCATATCTTGGAGTGCCAGGTCTACACCCTTTTTCAAACACCTCCAGGGATGGTGACTCCACCACTTCCCTGGGTAGCCTCTTCCAGTGCTCCACTGCTCATTCAGTGCAAAAGTTTTTCCTAATATCCAATCTAAACTTTCCCTGGTACAGCTTGAGGTCACTCCTCTCACTTTATATCACTAGTCACTTGGGAGAAGAGGCTAAGAGCCACTTCACTGAAACCTCCTTTCCACTAGGTGTAGGGAGCAATAAGGTCTCTCCTCAGCCTCCTCTTCTCCAGAAGAAACAGCCCCAGGTCCTTCAGCCTCTCCTCATAAGACTTATTATCCAGACCCTCCACCAGCTTCATTGCCCTCCTCTGGATGCACTCCAGCACCTCAATGTCTTTCTTGTACTGAGAGGCCCAAAACTGAGCAGGTGATTTGAGGTGTGGTCTCACCAGCCCCAAGTGCAGGAGTACGATCCCTTTCTTACTCCTGCTGGCTTGGCAAACTCCTCCAGGTGGATCCCATCCAGCCCCATGGACTTCTGAGGGTCCAGGTGGCATAGCAGGTCGCTTAACGCTCCCTCCTGGATTATGGGACCCTGTCTTTCAGCTGAGGGGGCTGAATACCCAGGGGGAAACTGTCTGGCTGTTAAAGACGGAGCCAAAGACGGCCGAAGAATGCACCTGGGAGTGCTGCTGGATGAGAAGCTCAACGTGAGCCAGCAATACAGCCCAGAAAGCCAACTCTATCCTGGGCTGCCTCAAAAGAAGCGTGGCCAGTGGGTTGAGGGAGGGGATTCTCCCTCTCTGCTCTCATGAGACCTCGCCTGGAGTACTGTGTCTAGTTCTGGAGCCCTCAGCACAGCAAAGACATGGACCTATTAGAGCGAGTCCAGAGGAGAGACACGAAGGTGGTCCGAGGGCTGGAGCACCTCCCTTATGAGGGCACGCTGAGCGTTGGCTTTGTTCATCCTTGATAGGAGAAGTCTCCAAGAACACCCTGGTGCAGCCTTCCAGTCCTTAGAGGAGGCTACAGGAAAGCTGGGGAGGGGCTCTTTGTCAAAGGGTGCGGTAATAGGATGAGGGGTAATGGTTTTAAGCTGGAAGAGGGGAGATTAAATTAAATATCAGGAAGAAATTGTTCCCTGTGAGGGAGTGGTGAGCCACTGGCGCAGGCTGCCCAGAGATGTTGTGGGTGCCCCGTCCCTGAAGGGGCTCAAGGCTGGGTTAAACGGGGCTTTGAGCAACCTGATGCGGTGGGAGGTGTTCCTGCCCATGGCAGGGGTTGTGGAACTGCACAATTTTTAAAGTCCGTTCCAACCCAAACCATTCTATGATTCAACCAATGACCCCAGGTAGAATACAAGTTTAAGAAAACATAACCAAAAGGAGCTCTAGTGCAATAGTGTCTTCTGCTGGTGAAGATACTTTATTTTTCCTTTTTTTCCCTGTCGTTAGCACTACTTTAATCACAAGCAATATTTTGCTATACAGGTTGTAGCCCAAGCTTTATTATTGGAGCAGTGATAGACAGTAGGTTACAGTCTTCTAGTTAATAGTTGGGTTCAGCCAGCGATAGAAGTGATAGAAAAATTCTTCACAGAAAGGGTCACTGGGCACTGGCAGAGGCTGCCCAGGGAGGGGGTTGAGTCACCTTCCCTGGAGGGGTTTAAGGGACGAGTGGACGAGGTGCTAAGGGACATGGTTTAGTGTTTGATAGGAATGGTTGGACTCGATCTGGTGGGTCTCTTCTAACCTGGTTATTCTACGATTCTATGATTCTATAGTGTGAACAGGACTGCGTGATGCATTACTTTGTTCAGTCGATGCAGGACACTGGGTGACCATAGATGATGTTTGTGACAAAGGAGCAATCAGTAATCAAATTGCTGTTGTAGGAAATCATCAATCCATCTGTTGCATAGATTTGCGGAGTCAAAGAGAAAAGGTTATAAGGAGGAAAGGTTGAAGGCAGCTTACAGCTGAATAAGCTCAAAGGAGAGGTTTCCTATGCTTCTATTCAAAACTATGTTACCTCTGAAGTCATATCTAGTTTTGCTAATTAGACCTGCTTTATTTCAGGCCTGTCATAAAAGAGAACATACCTTTTGTCTGTGTTTACACTAGAAATACCTTGAAAGAAGCATATTGGAAAGAAGTTTTTTATTAAGTTTGCGTGTGATGGTTCATGCAGTACAAATAGTTTTACTTGTGAGAGATGTAGGCAGGAGGATCCTGTAGAGGGTGCGTGGCTTCCCATTTTTGCCTTGATGTGTTTGACTATATGTATTTCTAAGCGTGCACAGCAAGAGAAGAGACTGAAGTGGAAGCTGTGATGAAAAGATTCTCTCCTCATTTGCATTTCCAGTCAGGCAAAATTCTTCTGGATGACTGTGTCCTGCCCCTGGGGAACGCACAGCAGGAACACGGGCTTCATTCCAGGCAGAGGGAAATGATTATCTTCAGTGGGTCAAGGCAAAGGAGGGTGCCTAGCTGTATTGACTGAGAAGGAGGATGGCAGCTGAACTATCTCCATGACAGAAAAAGAAGGAACATGCCTGGTGAGCTCCAGGAGGAAGCAACTTGATCTCCATCTTCTTCATTGTCCAGCCCCCAGGAGAAAGCTGCCACATCTCTCTATCCCAATTTCTCTATGTAACATCTCTTTCCAGAGCTTACCAGCATTCAGCTAAGAGAAATAATGTCACAAGTCAGGTTTATTAAAACATACGTTAAGAGGTATATTCCACGTTTAGTCATCCTTTGATCATCAAGAGCAGGTTTTTTTCATTTATGTGAAACAGAACTGATCTTCTTCAAGCTGTCCAAAATAGGAGGGAAGATGCCATCTGTCCTTATGAGCTTGCAGCAGAAATAACGTTCTCAGCTTTTGGAGACTGTAAGGGTGTATGTGAGTGAGGGGAGTAATCTGTTGCGTGAGGAAAGCCAAATCTGTTCTTGCATGAGGAAAGCCAGGTCCTCTTACAAGAGAGTTGCTGTATGTAAGTGCTGGGAAGAGAAGGGATTGTGGGGAGCTCCTTAGGATTCGGAAATGAAGCTTACAAGCATTTCTCACAGCCTGCAGAAGCGAGGCATTAGAGTTTTCAGTCTCACAAACCGATTCCATTCTTTATAAAAGCAGAGCATTGTCAGTTTGTAACTTCATCTTGCCAGTAATAGGTTTGTGTTGCCCCTTCAGGCTGCATATTCCTCCATCAAGGCTCTGTGCGGGTTGTTTCTTCTTGTCCAGGACAGTAAGCAATACTTCTAGGACACCAGGGGAAAAAAAAAGAAGTATGGTAATTTGCTGAGGGAAGAAAATGAGTTTCCAGCTCTAAATTAAGGAGGGAAGTTGTGGGACACACCAGTACTCAATTATATAATTGTGAATTACCAAATATTTCCACCTTTTTTCCCATTTTTAAATACGTGATAACATACCTAATTTTTTTATTTATTTTTGTTTGTTTGCTTGTTTAATGATATTGTTCTTCAGAATGTTTTAAGAGTGCCATTTATTCTGTGACTGGGCATTTTTTCTGACTCCACATGTAGTAAGCCTAGCTTACTGGTAAGTGGACTAAATAAAGGTCTTTTTTCTTTCTGGAAGTTTTGGGAGAGTGTGGAGAAGCTCTGGGCTATTTTTGCCACTGAAGTACGTCTGTGGCTAGTGTCTACGAAAAGCTGTTGCTGACAACCGTGAGGTAGTGGAGATGTCAGATAACAGGGTCCCTCAGAGCTTCCAGAAATATTTTGTATGTTATGGGCTCTCTTTCAAAGTTACTTTTTTTCCACCAGAAGCAGGGAAATACCTGAAGAGATGTCTTTTGAATATCTGTTGCTGCAAGTCATTAAGAGAATTCTTCTTCTGAAAAGCTGTTTAATTGAGCTATCTCAGACCATTTTGCAGGTGGTATTGGTTCTGCTGTCTGAGGTACTAGAAATTATCAATTTATATAGTCATAGACACTGCAAAAATTACTTTTTCACGGCACATGTTAAATATAGTGGCACACAGGTGCAAAGAATATATTGTCTCTTAATTAAAGCTGATGTAGTGATGTTTACCACAGAAGAGCAATAACCATCAGACTCTGTTTTGACATGCTTAGAGGCAAATTTTAACAAGAAGAAATACAGTGTGGAATGTGACCAAAAGAATCTAATTTGCTTTCTTTAAGAAAGCAAGAATTCAAACCGAAAGAGGAATTTCTTCTTTTAAAAGATTAAGTATAACCTTGAATTTCACTCAAAATTTGGATGTGGTGTTTCCATTTCCTGTCCCATGAGACTATGCCCAAAAGCCATATAAAGTTAGCAGAATTTAACAGAGTCATTTTATTAGGATGTGTACTTTTATGACAATGAAATATTAAATATATACAGTTCTTTGTAGTTGTAAGGTTTATAAGCAGGTAAAGCAACATCAACCATGAGGTGGTGTAGATTGTATGAGCTGTGGGGCAGCTACAGGTCTTTCTGAAGTCCAGTGGGAATCAGTACTCCACAAACTAGCAGACTTCAGGGTCAGCGTTTCCACTGACATAAATTAACACAAGCTGATGCCCTTTAGGTGTAGCTGCTAACTGTGACTGTGCTCCAAGGTGAAGAGCTACTGCTCTGTGGTGAAAGAAAGCATAATCTGTCAGAGACGTAGAATCATAGAATCATAGAATAACCAGGTTGGAAGAGACCCACCGGATCATTGAGTACAACCATCATTCCAACCAACATCATTCATATCTGTAGGCAAGGCTGAACTGGAGTCCAGTTGAGGGTGTCACCCCTTGATGCCAACCTGGATCACTTCAAGCTCTTCTAGTGAGTTCAGTGCAATCCGTGCATACAGCCTTCGGTCTCATTAGAAGGTAATTTGATTTCCTTGTCTAATGTCTTTGGTGCTTTTTTTCATCTTCTATCTGCTGGCAGGAATTCGGGTCTTGGCTGTAGATCAGCTCCTGGCAACTGATCAGCTGAATGTCCACATTATTGAGGCCAACATAAAGTTAAAGAAAACTCTCTCTGCAGCATTTGATATAAATCACATAAACAGCAGAACTGCAGAGTAAGAAATAACATCAGCAGTTTGCCAGCTATGCTGTTGTCTTCCCTGTTCATGCACAGGAAATTTTGTTCTGTTAGGCAAGCTGGGAAGGATTCGTTTGGTTTCAAAACACCTGGCAGACTTGTTAAAAACCCATGGCTGCGTGCGCCTACTTATCGAGCGTTTTTGCTGGATTTATATAGATGCAGTCAGCTAATGAAACGTTACTTTTTCTCTGTTTCCGACACCTTTAAGGAGTGAAGTTGAAGAGCATGGGGAATAAGAGGAGGTCTGGGAATAGGACTCTGGTTGTCTGAGAAAGCCTTAGTATTTTGCTTAAAGACAAACTTTCATCAGTGAACCCCAGAGCCTTTCCATCCTGTTGCTGGTAGATGTTATTTCATCACACAGTGTGGGTTTTTTTTTTCAGCTTCACAAAATTAGCTGGAATATTAGCAATGTTGTTTTCAGCATCAGTCATTAGCTGTGTGCTGGTGCCATGAAAATGACTTCTCTTCTCATGTATCTCATTACTTGCAGTTGGAACCTGAATGCAGCCAATCATTCCTAAAATAGCCATAGGAAGTGTAAGCCATATAGAAACGTCTTTGTCTTTCTGCGGGGTTTTGGGCTGCATAGCTGAGCCTGCCCTAGCGCAGGACCTGGAAACAGGCTGCTGTCTCATCTGGGTGACAGTCTGGATTCTCCTTTGCAAAAACCCTGCACATGGTATCAAAAAGGCAGGAGATATTTCCTGCAAAAGAAGGGAACAACTTTGCCTTGCTCTACCAATGAGCCAGAGAACAGATTAGAGGCTTTTCCTATCCACAAGGAAGCTCATCCATCATGCCCCATTCAGGCAGCCATACTCAGTGGGCTTGTTCTCTCTTGCTACACTGAACCTTTTTCTCTACAGCTTTTCCAAAGAAGTAAAGCACATAATAACAGAGATATTGCTTTTGTAACTTGTACTACAGGCATTTGTCAATGCTGCTTTGACTTCCTTTTCTATGCAACCCTAATTCCCTTGTACTGTGCTAAGAAGCAGGTGTGAACAAACGTGTAAGAATGCTTGTATTCTTCAGTATGTGGGTGGATGTGTGTCAAAAGAAGACAGTAGTATATTTATGTGGTGTAAAGGATGGTCTCTGTCTAAACGTAATCTTGTTTTTTACTTTTTCTGACCCTCACCACCTCAATTTTAAGTTTGCCCTTCAAATCACACTAGTAGTTCATGTTTCCTCTCAATTACAGACCCTCAGTAATTAAAGTGATCTTGCACTCTTCTATTAATTACAGGAATTGTGATTTTTTATATTGGGAGGTTAATTGATGATATCTGCATACAGCATTTTCCCTTTAAAATGAATTGAATTACAGTAATTAACCTTATGTCCAGGTTAACAGACGATATCATTTGTCTCAGCAGTATCCTGGAAGCAGTATTTTCTTATGTATCCGCTGGCTTCTTGCTTTGCCTTATGTTTTTTCTATAACCCTGAAGTGGTGGAATAAGGAGTGAAAAATGTGTCATGTCAGCATATTAAGGTGATCCTTTGACTCAAAGAGCACTCTTTTAAGAGTTGGGTACTTTCTTGTATTAACTTTTCCATTAAGCTGCTTGGGTTGTATGTGCTGTAAAATTTGAGCATTTTGGGGGCATGAATCCAGGCAGAGCAAAACTCAAGACAGTCTGCCACTTGCAGCTAGCAATTACCAACAAACTACAGGAACTGGATTATTGCGAGCATCATGCTCATCTCAGAGGGAAGGCAAACTACATAGATTTTCTGTCTAAGAGTCAGATTTATTCTACTCCTTTAAGGTTTCCAAAAATATCAACAAAAAACATCTTGAAAGATAGAGATCTATGATATTTCTCTAAAGTATTAATAAAAAGCCTTCCCTGCAGTATCTGAACGTTTTAAATTTGGGTGAACATCTATGAGTATATGGGCACGTGTGAATGGATGAGCATCTTGAGGGAGAGAGACGTCAGAGGTAATGCTAAAAAACAATGTTCCCAGTTAATTTGATTGTTTTCTTAGCACTTGGAGTGTTCTGTTTTCTCCCCTACCTGCTTGAGCTTATCTACAGGCGTTTTTTAAATTTCCCACAGGGATTATATTTGTTTTGTGGACATTTTTCATTTTTGCAGTAATCTATTTCATGCTGTTCCGTGAGGTGCAGAGAAACACGAGAAAACCGATTTCGTAAACAAATTTGGGGCTAAAATTATATGTTGAGGACGCTTTTCTTACCTGAATCTTTATCTGTCAAGGACAAACATAACTCATACTGATGAGTTTGCCTGGTCTCTAGAGGGAAAAGCCTTACCATTTTTTCTGCCTGGATGGGTTGGCTTTCCTGAGCACAATGTCCTTGTGCTGAGCAGCCTTCCTCAGAACACAGTGCTCAGGTTTAGCCTGAGTTTTCCTGCTGCCATGACTGGACGACCACAGTTTGGAACAAGCAGTGGGCTGTCCAGAGGAAGCTTTCAGGAGCAAAGCACTTTTAGCTACTATGGTGTCTACAACTGCAGTAATTAATATGTAAAAGGTAATGTCTGTTGCACAGATTGATGTTGTACCATACTACTTTATGCCAAATCTGGTTGGTCCCTTTTGAAAAAAATACTCTGACGAGTGAAACACTGCTGTTTCACTCAAGGTAAATGAGACCAGGTTAATGAGTCAGTTTTTACACAAGTGGATTTAGGAGAAGATCTAGCCAAATTGCACAAGCGAAACAGCGTGCTCTGGTCGCTTAACAGCTGACTTAAACATGAGGATTTACATTTCTCTTATCATTTTAAAAAGGTGGACACTTGTTTCAAATAAATGGGACAGATTTCATGAAGAATACAGCCAGGTGTTTGTGCATTAAATGCATGAACGCTTCTTGCATTAACAAAGAGAAAGGAGAATTGTTTGTGATTATATTGAGCTTTAAACATAGTGATATGTTCTGTGGGATCCTAACTTTTTCTTCAAAGTTAACCTATGCCATTGTATATTGATCTGATCTGTTATGCAGACGTAAGAAGACTGGAAATAAAGTTTTTCTTCTTGGTTAGAGGATGAAGAAGGGCTTCAATCCATTTAAGTATGTACCGGCAGTGAAAGGAAACAAATGCTAAGTATCTGAGGGAATCTGACCTGAAGAGTTGGCTGAGCTGCAGGGATTGTTTTAGGATTACTGCCTGATCCTAGTGTTATGTTTACAGCAGGCATGTGGCAGCTGAGACAATGTCTGCAGGGCTGTGTCAAACTTTTAATCAGTGAAAATTGTCAATATGTTGTGAAAACGTATCAGGCTTCATTTTTCACTTTTGTTTCTAAAAGGAGAGGAAAACAAAGGGAGACCACGTTTCTTTCTCGTTACAGCTTTGGGTCACCTGCAGCTACATAATTTTTATTCCATCCATCAGATGAGAGAATGGAAGGTCAGTTCACTGGCATGGATATTTCCCAGGCAAAGTGAGGGCTGGGGAGAGTAATGGTGTTGCTGGTAGTGTATCTGTTTTCTATTAAGCATGCTGAGATGAAACAGCAAAGTATGTATTAGAGGTGGCATTCTCTCCTGTCCGAAGGCAGTGATCGCTACATTTAGCTCTTAAATCAATTCAAAATCTTGACAGCGGTTTGCTGAAGTCCCACAAATAATCAATAGAGCTATTTTTATCTCTTAAATGAGTGAGGCTTTTAAAAATAATAAAGACATCTTTGTAATGACCAATGAAGCTGTTCCAGAGTTAGATCCATTGCTCTGTGTGGTTGGGGGTGATGAGCAAATGGGGTTATTTAGGCTTTGCCTTTGTTCCATTGTGCAGGTTTATAACCCCAAAATAAAATTGCAAATGTTTCTGGCAGTCATCCTCCAGGCACAGATGGCTTTCCTCCTAGTTTTGGCAAGCCTGATTTCAGTATAAAACTGAGCAATTATTAGAAAGTGAAATATTGCATGATATAATACCACTACCACCACTATCAACATCGTGACAAATGGAGCGTTCATTGTTTCTGGTGCCACGTGAGATAGCTGGTGCCACTGTTACCCCTTCCTCTAAAACCTGTGCTTCTGCTGCTGCTGGTGATGCACAGACAGGGGGATGGAACAGAGCAGATGCTTTAGCAAGGAACTGTGGCCATTTTCTCATTTGTGTTGGCTCTATATTTCAATGCAAATATCACTGAACAGGTGGCTGATGAGGCCCCCGTGGACTGTTTATAGTAAAGGTTACAACCAAAATCGATAGGCCTGAGATGCTTCTAATTCCATCTGGGAGATGTTCATCTTCCATCTGACTGTTCCCTCTCTGAACAGCAGCATCCTATTAACGCTGCAGTCATCAGGGATGTCTCACTCGGGTCAGCAGAAGGCTTCTCCTATTCAGGCCTGCAATTGTTCTTTACATTTTCTTTTTGCACTGTGCTGGATCGAGCAGTAATGTTGATCTTGACAGGACAGGTTGCCAGCATTAAGCATGCTGAGTTTTGCCTACTGACTTGACACCTGCTACTACTGTTCATCAGGCCGAGGCTCATCAGTGCTGCCTGGGGGTTGTCCAAATCTTTTTCAGCTTATCGCTTACTGAAGCAGGAGGCAGTGATGTTACATATCATAGCTGACATTATTTTGTGTGATGCATGGCCTTGTAAAGTTGCAAATGATGGGAGAGGAAAGATGGTAAGGATTTATGTTTTCACAAGCCTAAACAAAATAAGCAATTACCCCTGAAACTTAGGTGAAAAGTACTTTTTATTTTGGCTCAAATTTTATTTTAGATGCACGTTTTTGCAAATCTTAGTGGGTAAGACCTTTGTGGTCTGTGCATCTGTGTTACATCGAATTAGTGATGAAGTTTGTATGCTTCTTTTTGATGAAGGTAGATGCTGTTGCTTACTATATGAGGCAAAATCATTCTTGTTGGTGTCTTTCCCTTGGGCCTCATCGTCACGTCTGGCTTGCAGCCCGCAGCAGCTGGGCAATGAGTAAGCAGTACTGAACCCAATCAAAATGGTAGTAAAGCATATATAGCAGAGGGCACCCATACATTCCTCTTACAGTGTGGGAAGACTTCTTCTTATGCACAGGAGATAAGAGAGAGTGCGCTCCATACGCATAATTTAGGGAACACAGGGATGCTGGACAGGTGGAGCCTCCATCCCCTCACCAGCATGCAGGAGCAACTGCTTCTTGCCACACAACTCAAAAGAGTACAGGTGGTTACCCCAATGCATTCGTGCACCAGCACTGGCATAAGGGTCAGCTACCTGGAGTGCTAGAGTGGTTTTTTGGCCACGTGAAGTGAATGGCCAGCTGTAGAGACAACAGGAGCAGGACAGGAGAGGAAAGATGAATGATGGCCACACCATCGGTCAGAGGAAGATGTTGGAGGTTGGTAGTGATGATAGCGCAGAGCTGGCAGTAAGTCTCCATGGCCACCTGCACCACCATTCAGGTGACTGAGCAGCAATTGTTAGAGAAAGGACAACATGAGCAGAAAGCTGCCATCCCGGGCACTGTCCTGACGCGTGCCAATTCAGTTGTAACGTCTGGCACTCCGTGCTGTGTCTTGCTGATAGCCACTTGTGTCTCCTCTCTCTTGAGCTCCCCAAACACCCACTGAGCTTCTGTTCGCTCACATCTGTCTGATACCCTTGGCACCGCTCAGCCTGCGCTTTCTGCATGATGCCTTCTGCTGCCGGGTGCGGCCACGCAAGGTGTCTGAGCAGCAGCTAGCCCACTACCCGCACGGGCGTAGACAAAGGATCCTTTCCTGAACAGCTCTGCTGTGCTGGCCTAACTTTCCTTGTTTTCTGGAAGCTGCAGCTTGCAGGTTGTATTCCTTTCTTTTTGTTGTTGTTGCATTATTCCTAATTCTATTCTCTGAACTTGCACAGAACTCTCGTCTTTCACTTTCTAGGAACTGTGAATTTAAAGGGGTAAATAGCAGTAACGGCGTCTTCCACTTAGAGATTTCCAAAGGCTTAGCCAAAGGAGATGAAGGATGCTTGCCAGCATCGCATGGCAAGTCTGCACTGTAGCAGGGAACAGCCATCAGCTCGGCCGACTGGTTTCTGTGCTCTGCCTTCCGTGCAGCAAAGCGTGTGCTCCGTTGATCAGTCCATGGGGTTTTGTATATAGGTAGATAGATGTTGCTCTGTAAGTCACATTGATGAGAAGCTGAAGTAGGACCTGGGTTTCTGATTCACTTGCATGACTTCAAAGCTCTTTCCGCGGGAGAATCACAAATCTTTTTTGTTATCTGTGTTATGCAACTCAAATCAGTTTCTCTTCTGCTTTTTTGTGGTCCTCTTATTTTTGCCAGGGTAAGAAATGCTGAATGTAATGAGAAGGACTATTTGCTGAGTATTTCCAGGGTCAGTTCACAGAAGCTGCTACTTTTCTGGTCATGCGTTTTTCCTTATGCAGCAGTTCAGATTCATCAAGCTTCACCTTTTAGTTTCCTCACTGTTTGGTTAAATGCTGTTCATCCTTACTCAACTTACCGTCTTTCTGAAGAGTAAGACATTTCTACATGTTTTTAGAAACAAAAGAATTTGTTTAGGACAGACATGTTTTTTTAAGGCAATCAGATTTTCTGGTCTTGCTTCATGCATAACACAGACCATTGAATTTTGCCTGGTAATTCTCACATTAACCTTAATAATTTGTGGATTGAAGTGCAGCTGTTCTGTGTGAACACAACCCATTATGGCATAAGGAAGGTCTGTAATAAGGGAGTATAACAAGATCTTTCCAGTACTGAGAAGGCTTATTGTGCCATGGGAAAATTCTGACATGCTTACATACTTTGATTTTACTTGGCGTTAATACTGGGGTTGGCTGGATTGTGCAGTGAGGCTAAAGCAACAAGATTGGAGATTTTCTAACATGGAAGAGTGTCCCTTTTAATAGTTGTTTATAGTCGTGTCAGCACAGTCATTGCTGTTGCTGTTGAATTTGTTCTCAAGATCAAACCTGGCCTTAAACTTCTATAGAATTTATTAGGAAGTTAGCTCTTCCATGTAGGATGTTTCATGTGATTGGTGTAACCTTTCTGGAACCTACAAGCTGGAAATACAATAACCTGGTTACTAGGGTATTATGACAGCAGCCATGGAATCATTTCCTTAGCTAAGCAGCTATTCTATATGCATTTCCACTTAAAGTGTTGCTCAGTAGATGCTAAAAATATCAGACAGCAAAAATCAGGGCTCATCACAGTGGCTTCTTGTTGTCTCGAATAGCCATAGATAGCTATAGTGGATGGACTTGGCACAGTGAAATCAGACTTTTTCTCCTTTGTTTGGAAGGGTCATTACTTTCTTAGCTTCAGAAACTGCTTCACGCCAGCTGCTTTATTTTTACTAAATTAAATGCTCCTATGTGAAGCGTCTATCTGTGTGTGTGGAGGTATATGTGTATGCATATGTGTATGTATATGCTTACTCGGGCTTTGACTGAGTTAATGTAATAGTAATAGCAACTATATTGCACTGGTATGCAGAAATCCTGCTTAGGAGTGGTTCACGTTTGGGCTGCAATGTACAAACGGAAAAACTTATTCCATCTAGGAAGGCAAAACTTTGATTTCTGTATGCATTAAGAAATTATGGTTTATTTATACTTAATCATAATACAACAAAAAGGAGGGAACACAGAAGTGAGCAGAACAAGCCATATTAATAAGGTATTTGAAATCGTCAACTTCAGAAGGAAGAATCAGAGCACCAAAGTATCTTGCATAAAGTTACATTTGCATTGGTTTTAGACATGCAAGAAGCAGATTAGCTGAGAGTATTTTGAAGCTCGAAAGAAATCTGATCTCCACCAACTCAGTGGCTACAAGTCACTGCTTTAGACATAGATTGTAAGACCTGGTCTTAAACATTTCCAGGGATGCATTTTCTCAGCATATGCGCTAGTAAAAAAAAAAAACCATCAAAATTAACTCTTTTTGTCACCACTAGATTCCTTCAACAAGAGCAGTAATCATGATTTGAACAGAGAGAACTGGAGTTCTTGGAGTGAGTTCTCTCTCAACCAGTATGGCTTAATGCAGGACAGGTTGAACTGCAGGGCTATACATTTACTAAAGGTCTCTCCATTGATATTTGCAAAACTTGTGTTTGGAGACAGAGCCTGTACACACTCGGCATCACTGCCTAGTGATGCTTCATCATGCTTCATCAGACACTGTGTTCACAAGCAGTTTTGGTTAGAAAGTAGTTTCAGCACAGTTGCAAGTGAGAACATTTGCATCACTCCCAGGAGCCCAGCCAGAGCTGAGTATTCGCTGAACAGGAAATTTGTACTAAAAATAAGTGTGACCTTCTCAAATCAGCACTTTTCTGAGATTCCACTGAAACAATACAGCTCTTTGCACCATTGTAAGAACACCAAAAGTAACATTATGTTTGAGTAATTACCTCCTAGTAAAAAAAGCTGCATTTGGATGCAACTTGAGACCTACGCTGTTACTTTATTGGCACAGACATTGATCCAGATGTGTAGCCCACTTGAATCATTGACAGATCAAAGTAGACATTTTGCATGTACTTTGTATTGATTTGAATAACTATCTTAGCATTAGATCATCAGAGAATTATGGGTTTTTTTTCTCTCTTCTCCTACTTTCCTTCCCCAGAAGCTACCCGTAAGAATGACACAGAATTTCATATATTTTAAAACCTATTACTCTAGTCTTTGTTAAGATGGCAATACGTCATTACATTTGTCAGTTAATTCTTTTCAGGTAAAAGAAAAGATATCTGGCCCCGTAAGAGGCGCATAGAGTGAAAAATTAAGTGTGCTGGGCATTGTTCATTTTCCTGAAAGCTGTCTCCCATGTATATTTACACAGAGCGGTACACAGGTCTGCATGAGAAGTTGGGAATGATGGTGCAGAATTGCATATGGGAGAGATTTTTCAGGCTTTAAAGTAGAGTGGCACGAGACGTCTGCAGTACCGTAATGCTTTCCTCATAGCTAAGATACATTGCTAAGTAGTGGATGATGTGCTGATGGGGAGTAACAGAAAGCAGCTATTCTTATGCTCTGAAGTCTCACTGTGAGCCAAGTGGTTTGAGTTGTCAGCCTGCAGACTGATTCTGTGGATGAATAAGCTTTAAGTGGAAGAATAGGATGGCTTGGTAAGTTCTTCCTGTTAAGCTGTTGCTCCTCATGTGTGTTTCAGAAAAGACTTCTGCACTGGACTGTAACACTTCCAAGAAAGAAAGAATTTAAATCTAGTTTTGTGTTAAAATATGGGGCTTTGTCACTTTGCCATGTACTTATGGGGCAAAATTTTTCAAGTGGCAGAATAACATTTTGCAAAATCGTGTAGAAAGAGAGGAATTAACCCCTATAATGTGTATATCCTACTTTTAATTCAAACCTTTTGGGGGAAACTGTGTTTCCAAGTATTACATTTACTTTTTATTCTTATTTCTACTTTGAGCATTCCCGAGGGCCCCAAATGATGTTTCACTGGGCTTGGAAACAAATAGAAAGAAACAATTCCTGCCTCAGAGAGGTAACAGTCAAGAGATAAACGTAAGAGGTGATTAAAGAGACAAATGGAGGGAACAGGTGAAGAAAGTGTCTGCAGGCGGAGACGTAGCTGTGTCAGTAATCATACACAGCTATCGGCCTAACCAGAGCTAGATGGAAATGCTTCTCTTGGGGCTTGTATGTACTATCTTCTAGTATGCATTCTCACATAAGGTATAATAGACAGACAGTGCCTGCATTGTATCGCAGTTCTTCTTGCTATTTTTATCCTTTGCCTTCTATCTGACACATCATTCAGTTTAAGTGTCAGTCATTGCCTTGTATTAAATTTTATTTTGTCTAGTCTAAGTCTAGCTCAGTCTCTCGGTTATTTTGCTAATTGGGACAGAGAATCAGACAAGCTCCCAATTTGTGAATTTGAATAATAGGCAAACACAGAGTATAGTAAATCATTAGTCCTTATGGACTCTATTGCCCTGCAAGGGAGTGCCTATTCCAATCCTCTTATAGGACCTGAAATTGTATTTGAAAACAAATATCTGATAAGGCAAGTTAATTTTTGTGACGTTTTTCAGTTAGGTAGAAGATGAGGAATCAACTGTGTCTGTGAAAGTACAAATGAAAATGCAACATTCTAGACTTGTTGATGCTTTTTTTGGCATTGAGAAGGGATACATAGGTATCTAATATTAAATGATGTTGCAGAAGGGCAAGTTAGCACTTTGTTTGCCAAATTAAGTTTCAAAGACTATGTAGGTTATGAAGTTTGACTTCCTGCCCGTAAATCTTGAATGACTGACAGACTACTGTAAAATAGCTTTGTTCAAAAGGAATCTTTGGCAAGCAGCATCAAAGGTTTGAAACTCTGGAAGGGATGAAAAGAAAACCCCACTTCTACACTGATTTCCCCTGTAGATCAATGACTCTCTGAAATTTGCCTGGGAATTATGAGCTATTTACTGTATTATGTGCTGTTTTCTCTCCCTGTATCCAAAGGTCCCTGTGGTTCCTTTTATCTTCAAGATTTAGGGGTATTTTTGTATGTGAAATGTGAATGAGTGAATGCGTCAGTGGAACACGAGGGAAAATATGCTGGCTTTAGACAGTTCTGTTCTCCCTTATTTTATCGCGAGTTGGAGTATTGGTTTTATGGCACCTAAATTTATGGGTACATATTTTTATGGTAAAGCCCAATGACATGTTCTGCATTCTCTATCAAGCTCTCTCAGGGTTTCTTCACTTGATTCACAGCTCTGTAGGGTATGAATCAGTCCTGTAGTATAACCCTTAATCTCTTTTTAACCAGAATAATGTAGGGGGGATGGGGGTGGTATTTATGGTGTGTGTCATCATGTCATCATCTAATTATGTAAACCAAAGAAGGGGAAAACAAAATATTTCCTGGGAAAATCTTGTCAGCTGTCGATCGGTGCAGGAGACAAAGTTTCTTTATTGCATATAAGCAGCTGAGGCAGAAAATTCTTTGAAACCCACAGAAACTTGGCTATTCTCAAGCAAGATGTGCCACTGCTGAGGAATGGGCTGAAGGGTAACTGGTCTGGTGGGGCATTTTCTGCTTAGATACATGACATACCTGCTTATGTACGGTGAGAGTTTTGAGGAGAAGGAAAGTTCCCTCTACTATGTATGGACTCTTTTTAGCTTTCTATATTCAGTGGTTAAATCTGAATCGACAGAAGGTGCTTAAGCCCATGTTTGTCTTCCACAGGGTGAAGTGAAGAAGTGAAGCCTCCCAGCTGAACTACTATGAGGTCAGAAGCCTTGCTGCTATATTTCACACTGCTACACTTCGCTGGGGCTGGTTTCCCAGAAGATTCTGAGCCAATCAGTATTTCGCATGGCAACTGTAAGTATAAGTGGCCAGAGGACTTCATTAGCTTAATACTGATCCTGGGACTTCAACAGTATTTTGGTACCATTGCAATGAATAAAGTTGTTTTTCTTGATGTCTCCCAGGTCAGCCAATTTACATTACAAGATACTACTATAGGATCACAACTTTTTCATGTTGTCTTATCAATGTGGTAAACTTCCAAAACCATAGCTTTTCTCCTTCTCAAACAGAGACACTTCAATAGCATAATCAAACCAAATATCTTCTAGATCCAGCAAGAAAGGAAAGAAGCCTTTTCCCCACCCAGCTCCATAATCGAAGTGTCTCTCACCTGACTTGTGAAAATGTAGTTCTGGATAAACAGTGGACCACCTTAGAGTATCAAGCAGAGCACACTAAATTAACTGAACTCTGAAAACCTAATTTGTTGTTCTAATACAAATAACTGAACTTATTTCTTTAAGCTCTGGTGGATTCTGCTTTAGCAATAGGCTTTTTTTCCTAAGCTGGCAATGTAGCTAAAAACCAAATCAAGACAAAGAATCTTTTGTAACAGAATCTGTCTTGTTTGTTACAAGCAGTAATTGGCAAACTCTCCAAAATCTAGGGTAACACAGACAGCTGCAAATCAGTATTGATATTTGCTGGCTAAACAGGTGGAGAGCTTTCTGTGCATTTCGCCATGCAAGTCAGGCTTAGCATAACTGATTCTTTCACATTTACCTCATCTCAATTACAGTTGCTGCAAAGAAAAGTCTTCCAAAATCCCAAAGGTTCAGATGTTTGAGAGAAAGTCTTTAAAAAAGTCTGTAAAAGTGTGCTGAAGAGTAGCAAGTCACCAAATGAGTAGGCTTATGTTTAAGCCTGCTTTGGGTCAGAAATTTGCTTCTGAAGCAAATCTCTTGATTGTCCTTGCTCACTGTGCTTGGGGTGGCCTTGGCATCCATAAGCTTGTCTATGTTGGGTAACACCAAGCTGAAAGACAGACTTCAGGGGCACAGTTGATGCGGTCCAGATGCTAACAGGCGTCTGGGATATGAGAACAGGGCAGAACTACACGGAAGCAAACCCTGCTGAAACGTGTCTAGTGTGACCACTGAGACTTTAGCACTAGCACTGGGACCCTGAAGAAGGGTGATGCTAACAGTCGTTACTAATGCAGAAACAGTCCATCTTGAACCTTTTGGAGAAATGGGACATGGCATAACTTTTTCCTCTGAGGCATGGCATGCTGAAATCCACATGAATGTAAAGGCCCCCAGTTCATGCTAGATACATGAGTTACAGAGGGAATGGTGCTGGGCAGTTAACAGCCTGGCAGTTAAACTTGACATTTTGCATCTAGGACCTGCTCAGAAGGATTAAACTTCCAAATATAAATCCTGTCAGGGCTGTCTTAATTTATTTCTCTAAGATTTCTCAGCATCTGGTTTGCAGGGAAGTTCCTGTTCATATCCAGTTTTATCACCAAGCTTTTTGATACATGGCACTCTCAGCTGCTTTGCTCAAGCCATGCTGTGAATCAATAACTTTGACCAAGCTTAACAGGGAAAATAGTTTTACAGGACAATAGTTGAAAACAACACAACAGTAGCTGAGTTTCTGAAGAAACAGACTCCCCCAAACAGCTTCAGGTTTCTGGGAAAGCATGTTTATGGGGAAAAGGCTCAGACGTAGCTAGGCACTAGTCAGCTTTGTATAACATGCACATGCAGCAGTTCTGCATTGATAATGATGCTCATCAAGGTTTGTCCTCCTGCCTTCTGTCTTTTAATTTACTTAACTAGCTCCCTAGTTTGTACCTCTAGTTGTCATGATCACGTATACATAGGATGGATAACAGCAAGGTGGCTCTTGGTCAGAAGCGTTCACTGTTATTATAGGCCGTACACAAAGATCATCTTGCGAGCAGCAAGACACCCCATGTACACTGAAGTCTAACCAAAAAAATCATGGGAACAGAATGAATAAGTGCTTGTGATGACTGGCGGGGCTGGGGGAAAAGCTGACTAGTTGATAGCATAAGCTCAGTATGGGGCTTCCAGGCTGGTCAGATGGGTTGCCAAAACAGTATGGATTGACTTTCATTTGATAAAGTTCAAGTGGTGGTTTCCCACTATTTCTCAAAAATCCCCACAGCTTTTCTACAATGGCAGTCCTGTAGGAAAGGCAGGGTGCTTGTAGGTTGAACCAAGGACAGCCAAGTCTCTTGCCTTAACCACTACCATTCCAGTCATTGTGGTGATTGATAGGTCACTGTGAAACAGCTTTGTCCTGCTAGACACATTTTGGCAGCTGGGAGTGAGCATTTAAGCTCAGCAAGCACTGAAAGCAAAACTATGAGAAAGTGCCATGTACCTGTGTGCCAAGAGCTCCAGAACTGCTTTGTGCTCTAAAAAACCTCACCATTTGTCTTCTGCAAAGGTCAAGACTTTCTCCTTTGCAGCTACAAATATTATAACCTTGAAGTAACCTCCATCTCTCTATGCTCTTGCCTCTTAACCCCCGGCTGTGCTGCCAGGGCAGAGCAGAAAGCGTGGGTCCTGGCTGTAGCTGGCCGCGTGGTGCTCCGTATTAGCACCATTTCAGTTTATGATTCTCTTTTGATCCTATATTTTCTCTCCCTTTCCGCAGATACAAGACAGTATCCGGTGTTCGTGGGTCACAAACCAGGCCGGAACAGCACGCAGAGGCACCGGCTGGACATCCAGCTGGTCATGGTCATGAACAGGACCCTCTACATTGCTGCTAGGTCAGTAGTTCCCTGCTTCACTGCTCTCCCCTTGCTGATTTCAGAGGAGGAAGGAGAAGACGAGGGATTTTCTGAGTTCTTCGCTGCTGGACACGTTACATTTAGGATTTTGTCACACCTGGGGAGACCCTCGCGGTCTGTTAGTAACTCATATTGGGAACCTTGTTAGTCAGTCAGCTGAAGATCATTTTTCTGAGGTGCTGAGACAATCCTCTCAGGAATGACTGCCTTTGAGTCCTGCAAGAGGGAATTTGCCAGAGAAATTATTTAGCTCCGTAGAAGAGAGAGTCCATCCTCATCCTGTAATTTTGTTTGTGCACACTGTTAATGACATATTTTAAAGAATGATTCTGCTGATGCACAAATACATGTTCTGAGAAGAGTTATTAAACTGTAACTGTTGCAGGTTTAGGCATGTTTTTAATATCTTTTAAGACAAAAAAGAGGCAAACATTTGCTGCTTCTTTTGATGTGCTCAGCAAGGTTAATTGAATTTAGTGTCTGGATTTTTTCAGAGAGCTATACTGTGCAGATACAAGCACATGCATTTTTATGAAAATTGCATATAGAGCCACCCCTTCTGTTTGCATAGCTCAGCACGGCACCATCAGCTTCAGTGGAGCTACAGCAACTTGCACAGCTGCCAGCCTGGCACAGGTGAAACATTAACACTGCCTCTCCCTGCCTGTTGTTAGCAAAGGAGGTTCACAATTTTAGAGTGAGAATTACCTAATGGACCCAGGAAAGGTGCAAGAAGGACCCCCATTAATAAGGATGGGTGGTCCGGTGTAGGAGCCTTTGAATCCAGGTCCTGTGTGGGACCTCCCCACATGCTGTCCCTCTGGTAGCTGCTTGTTTCCTGCCTGTTTTCTAGCCCTTCTCCTTCATCAAAGAAATATACACTGTTCTGTGTGTGCCACAGAGAGACAGGCTGTTGCTGCAGATGGGAGAAGTGGTAGGTGGGATGGCCAGGAGGTGAGAGGTAACAGCTGCTGAACAGGCAGCTTCTCACCACCAGCCATGTCCTCAAAGCCCTTGGCAGCCTCTGGGAGCTGCCTGGCTTCTTTCTCAAACAGCCACTCCCCATCTTCTGGGTGGTCGGATGTGTCCTGTGGTGGAGATCTGCCTGTCTAAGTAATTAGTTGTGTTCCGCCAGCAGAGTCGCTGAGCACCGCTCTTACATAGTCGTGTCCCGGCTGCTGAAGACCACGCTTCTACCTGTTCCCCTCCCTACCCAGGCTTTGCAGTTGTACTGGCTAAGCGCAGCCTCTTAAGGCTTCTTTTGTACCCCAGACCATATGGAGTGGGTGGCAGAGCTCTGGATTCTCACTTGTGACCAGCCCTGGTGTCAGGTCCAGGGAAGAGGCAGCATCCTTGTATGGGAGCTATGCTAGCATCGCTTGTAGGGCGCTAAAAGCAGGCAGCCCCACAGCAAGGCATCCCTCTGCTTTTAACCTGAGCTCAGGGATTAGTATTTTCTCTGCATTCAGGGTGATAGAGAGCAGGGCTGGGGAGCAGGCTGCAGGGGTTTGAAAGGTGGTGGCAGGATTTCCCCCTTTTCATGGCTCAGTTCCCTTCGCTTTTCTTCTTTGTTTTCCTTTGAATTAGGAAATCATTTGCAGTGGGAAGGTGGTAAATCAGCTTTGTGGATTTTGCTCTGCTGTATTCATAGTTTGTTCCCAGACTAAGACTGACGCAATTAGACTGTCACAGTGCCCAAGCAACTGGTATTACAGCAGGAAAACCCAGCAAAACGTTTTGGGATATGAAAACACTGCGTCCACAAATTATATTAAATAATACTAATAGTTGGGGGTTAGTATGTGTTCTGCTATGTGAATATGCATTCTGTGCTATTATGTAGGTATGTATTTTTATAAAACAGTTTACTACAACAAGGGTGCTTATATACTCCTACGGTCTTGTGACCTATATAAGAGAATAAAACCTGCTCTGTTTTATACTTACACAAGCACAAAAAATCTTCTTAGATTTTTTTTCCTTTGGTAACTCAGAAGCTTTTTGATGTATTCTTTTCCCCCTCCACATGTTACTGAACAAAATCCCTGCTGGGCTGAGAAGCCTGTGTGATACAAGTTAAAACTCCATGGTCATTGTTATTTTTAAGTAATAAACTTGAGAAAATGACTCATCCTTTGATAACTGGAGTGAATGAAAGTTTGTATTTGCAATACCGCCTCTCCTTTAGAGGTAATAGTAAATCTAGGGAATGAAGCAAATCTGTACACAATCAAACTCATTTCTGCAAGAGTTATGCAACAAGATTCGTTGAAAATTGTAGCTAACATAAATCCCGTAGCTATCGTACCAGATATTGCTTTCATGCTGGTTTTTTTAATACACTGAAGTATAGCAATGCTAAGTTTACATTTGTACCCAATTATCTGAAAAGCAATCAAACCAAATTATTAAATATTGAGAGTTTTTATTACGGGGTTATTTGGTTTCGGCTGGGTGGTTTTTTTTGTTTGCTTGCTTGTTTTAGAAAATCCAGTATTTACTTTGCAAACAGTTTCCCTGCACAGGAAAGGACTAACTCAGATTTGAGAACCACTGACACTTTATTATGGAGTGACTGGCATAGGATAAAATTTCTGTCTGTCAGTTGCTTATTTTGTCACACAGAATACGTAACTTCTGTATTAGCTATTACCATACAAAATTTTGTGTTGCTTTGGAAAGGCTTTATTTCATGTTACCAGGCAGAGATATCCAGCCAATATAAATTAGAATAACTCAAACGAAGCCTGTGAAGCCATGCTGTCCAAATATCTGCCTTGTAGTCTGCAAAGGACCAGCTCTGTTTTCTTTTTTCTCGTGGGAAGGGTACTCCCTCACTGTCTCTCTCACACTCACCCACACCCGCACGCACACCCCCTTTTCTAAGTTTGCCATGTCTCCTCCTCCCATTGTCTTGTTCAGTGGCAGCTGTTATTCACATTATCTGACACCCCTCATGTGTATGTACAAAATGGTTTATTGAGCCCACAAAGCACTGGGATGGCTCGCTCCTCATTTGCAGTTACACATTTCCAGACGACGCACAGAGTGGCCAAGGGTCATGCACAGCCGGTGGCATTATTTAAATTCCCTTCCTCCACAAGATTATGCCATGGCAACAAAACTTGGTTCTGCTGACTGGAGGTGGGAAAAACGGAAGCTCTAGGATTAAGTCAATTTGTGTTAGAATAACTTAATTAGCAGCGAGCTGTATACATACCACAGCAAGTAGATAGTAGGAGTTGGACAGCAGTGGGAAAAGGAGGGCAAGGACAATCCCGCATTGTCTGTGGTTAGAGAGCCCTCCCCTGCATTTGACAGCTCTTTCGCTCTCTGGTGACATTGTCAGCAAATACGTTTCACGTATGGCATGAGAAAATTATATGTAATTTGGCTGTTACTAACCCTCTTTCGTATGGTCCCATAACTTAGCATCTGAGTTTTCTTTAAACCGTTTCTTGAACCAGAAGGCAAGTGCCCTGAAAACTGTTTGTTGAGAGTGGAACTAAATAACTGAAGACTCGTTCTGAGTACCACCACTGTATTTTGTAATTGTCTTGTTTAAAAAAGAAAAAAATCATGACCACTGGAAAGCAAGACTGATGATTAAAATCGAGATCCATGCTGGAAGAAGGTTTTTAGAGCTCCAGCCGCACCTAATTTGCAATTCAAGAGATTTTGTTCCCACTGTTATATAGTAGGAGTGACAGCAACAGAGAGTGATGTACATAAAAAGGAAACTGTGCGGTAACCTATGAAGCTGATATGTCATGCTAATAGGTAATTTTAGTCCAGCACCCACCCTGACCACACTCTGCCAGTAAAGTCAGGCAAATAATAAACTGAAGAATTAAACCATTCTTAGAAGTAAGTGACAGCTCTGGCTTTACAGTATCTGGAGAAGAAAACCCACAGCTCCTCAGTTTGGCATCTTACAAAGCAAACAGCCTCAAGTGCTGTAGCAGACAATAGATTTTTTGAAGTCAGTACCTCACAACAGTGCTGCCTCTTTTCTCTGTGTGACAGAAGCGTTGCTTATTCCTCTTATAGCAGTGGTTTATGTTTGCTTTATTTAAGAGACTAGCACTGTTCCCCCAAACTCAGTAAAAGGAAGCTAACCTTGAGAGCAAGGATTTCTGAAATGGAAACAGTCTGTATCCTACTTACAGCAGTCCCCTCCGATGCTGCGGATCATGCTCCAGCTGCACAGCCTCCTGCATTTGGAAAAAAAAGCCACTGTTATTTCAAGGAAAAATTAGGTGGTCAGTCCTGATTTGATGTGGTGGCGACTATGGCGTTGTGGGTGTATTTTTTAAAATTTTGGTTTCTATACAGAGATATCCTTGTTCTCTGCTTAGAGAGAGGAGAATGTTTGAAAGTATCTCTTTACCTGAGTAGCTGAATCTGTTTCCTATTTCCAAGGAGAGATTGGCAACTAGTTGAAGAGCGAGACAGGTTCTCAGAAAAACAGGGAAGTAAATTCAAGCAAGAAATGTTAGCTTTTTTCAGAGGCGTATTTTACAGTTTAGTTTGGCTACCAGTGATTGAAGAGAGAAATGATTTCTGGGAATAGTTTTGTGGCTGTCAGCCTTTTGCCTACCATATTGTCAATCAGATTATCACAGCTGAGGATAGATGCATAATTTTCAAAGCAAAGAAAAGTAAGGAAGCATTAACCTCTTTTTAACCCTGGATGGCTAAATGTGTCACAGTGACTGCTAGCCCTGGAATCTGGCAACGCTGCCTAAGTACTATTGTCGCTGATTTCAGGATACGTAAAACATCTGCATGCTAGTTTGTGGCATCTGCTGTAGGACCTATAGCGCAGAAATTATGTGACTCTCGTCTTCCTTCCAAAATCTCATTTGTTCAAATAATTGCTTTTGGAAAAGAATCTTGCTTTGAAGCTTAGTAGCATTTTTCTTTTTTTCTTAACAAGAAGAAAGATAGTTTATATATGAAAGTGCTTTTCTGGGAGAAGCAGGCGATGCTGTAAGTAATGTTCCCTGGTAAGACCTGTGATCTTTTTTTGAATGGATTATGGATTATCTTGTGGTAGATAGCTCTCTTCATAGAAAATGAACTGTCTGACTGCTCCATTTGACTTTGCATTCGTTTGCCTTTGTTTACAGGGACCATATTTATACTGTTGATATGGACGCATCACATGCAGAAGAAATTTATTTTAGCAAAGTAAGTAGCTTTTATCGTCATCCAGAAACCAAGGACACTAGAACAAGCTTCAAATAAATAGGAAGATGACATTGTTTCAAACAACTTGGCAGCGCTGCTGTAAAAACCATAATAAGCAAGTAAGATGGCATTGCTAATCAGATTTGGGGAAGGCTAGAACAGCAATCATGTCCTCTGTGAATTTGTGATAAGTGATTTAGCTGGGCTGATAAGCAATCCATACTGAAATACAGTAGGGTCTGTGATGGAACATCTGTCAAACATCTATTCATTTATATTCAGCAGTTTTCTATAACAGCTATGCTATCCCAATTAAGTATACTGAAACTTTCATCATAAAAAGCAAGTGCTATTTGCATATTTTCATGCATACAAATTTTATTCACTCATACAAGTACTCACTAAATAAAACCTCCTTAGAACATCACTTTGTAGATGTGTTCACGTTACCTCCATAGGAAGTTACATTCGGTGTAAGAAGAGCTTTGTCTGCATTATGATATTGTATATTAACGTAAACTTATTAGAAATAATATCCCTGCAGCTTCTTTGCATCACATATATGTTGTACAGTATGTACCAACCACAGCCTTGGCCTAGCAGATCATAACAAATTTGGACATTGGATGAATTCCACTGTAGGAGAGGAGAGATTTCAGTATAACTATGAATGATGCTGAGGATGAGCTTATGACCAATTACTCATCAGAAAGCAAGGGTGCGGGCTTGTAATGGAAATAAACATGCATGGTTGTTCTTTCCGTTTGGGGACCTTCATGAATGCACAGTGCCTCAGTTTACTGATCAAAGGCACTGTCAGGACTGTTGTGGCTGTAGTATCTGAGATGTTACTCTCTTAGGCCATGGGTTTTTAAATAAAGTTTTATTTTAATTAATCAGCCCACCACATTTCACCACTCCTGAAACTCACTGAAAAAGGGTCCAGGCTGAGATTTACCTGTAAATGTTCTGGAGGAAGAGTGTTGGCAGGTAAAGTCAATAGGGTCTAGATAGGTGGAGGGCTTCCTGAACCTGTTAACTGACTTGAAGTGATAAGAATTACCTGAATTTTTTTTCTTTGCTGTTCTAAAATTTTGTCTTCCAGAATGCATATTTCATACCTAGTTGGGGTTTATAGTCCAAAAATGTTCTCTTCTGATTTGCAGAACCATATCAAATTAAAAGAAGAGAACATCTAGTGCTTTTAAGAAAAGTGCTCATACTTTTGAATTTGACCCTATTGCTGAATTCTGTTGATTTCGGCTTTAAAAAAAAGGGGATAGGTTTCTAGTTTATTGAATAGATAGCAACACGAAATTAAGTGAATGCTCCATATCACTGATCTCTTGTTGTACTGGTGAATTAATCATGGAGAAAGGGTGCAGAGAGCTTTCAATAAATATATGTTCAACAGCCAGTCTCCCTGAAGGAACTTCTGAAATGAAATGCAACAACCTCTGGGTTCTAATTGATTTCTTGCTTGATCCTTGCAGAAATTGACGTGGAAATCTAGACAAGCTGATGTAGACACATGCAGAATGAAGGGAAAACATAAGGTATGCAATTTTATTTTATTCTGCATCTGCCACTTTAGTTTAGTTGCTTCACTATTATCTCAGGCTGCTGTCTGTGATGTGGAATGGATCATGCCATTCACTTCTTGCCAGTAATTGCTTTTTCCATCAATGTACTGAAGGCTTTAATTTGCAAAAATAGTTTACTTTTAATGTGATAAACATTATGACAGTAGCCGCAGCAATATCCTGAAATGCTTAAAGCGCAAGGGATTTTGGACATAATGCTTGGTGTACAGATTTTATTTGCCACTGCCTCAAAAGCTAAATGCTCCTATCCGTCCTCCTGCAGGAATTTACTGAGAAGTTGGTGTAAAGCATCAGAAGGCATGAATTTGTACATTTGTGGAAGTACTCTTTCTCACACCGATGTTACCCCACTGTAACCTATGGCTAGTACTAGTGATACCAGCATTAGCTGCAGACTCTGATTCTTTACATCTGCTTCGCCTTCTGATTACAGAGGCTTTATGCCAATACTTGCCTTGGTGATGCTGCTGTATTGCAGCAACATAGATGAGAAGATAAGACTCTTAAAGAAAGCAAGAGCATTCAAACAAAATCCACTTACATGTACAACAGCAAAATCTGGACTATAATATGAGTATCCTACCTTTAGTTCTTTGTAACCATTTATAAACCACTAGAATATAAATCAATTGCATCTTGCTCATTGTCAGTTAAACATAGTTGAAATAAAGCCCAGAATATCACAGTGGCTACCAGCCAATTTCATTTTAGACCTGACAATGAAATATCACAGCATAAAAATAAAACCAGACACCCAAAATGCATTAGCTGAGATACTTTTTATTATTTTTCTTCAGGATGAATGTCATAATTTTATTAAGGTTCTCCTAAAAAGAAATGAGGACACATTGTTTATCTGTGGAACAAATGCATTCAACCCTTCTTGCAGGAACTACAAGGTATGTGACCTGTTTGTGGGATTTCATTTATGCCTTTCTGTTTGATTTATGGTGACTATGCTGGCAGCAGCACGAGGTTGTCATTCAACGATGCATCGTTTAACTCTGTAGCGTTTATCCCAACCTGTTTCAATGCTACAGAGCTCTATGTTGATTGCATTTCTGAGGACTGCTCAGATTGATTGACTTCTTCTTCACAATTCCTGCACCATCAGAGTTTATAGCCACTTTGCATTGCCCTCCATAGGGGCAGAGTCCTTCAGAACCCTGCCTGGAGTTGCGGTCACTCCTCAGAAAGTTACTGAGCTTGTCACTGACACCGACATCAAGTCATAGGCTAATGCTGAGGGTTACCTCTAGGGCAGCACTTTTTAAAAGTCTCTGTTGTGCTGTTCTTAATCCCAAAGCTAGTTCTTATGATGCTTGAGAGCTTAGCACATCAAAATCTGGGAAGATTAGTGTTGGGCACCCAGCAGATATGGAAGCTGTGGAGATCCCATGGCATTGTGTACTGTAAAAGTGATTGGCAGCAGATCTCCACAGGGAAAGGCACAGCAGGATAGTGATGTATTCCTCACTAGCTCAGGATCCACAGAGCCAAAACATAATCTAGAGCAGCGTAGAAAACTGTGCCGGCCCATCAATACTCCACATTAATTCCTTGACCCCAATTTCTTCCTCTGACATAGTGTGTCACTGTCATCTGCATTTTAACAGGGCCCGAATATTTCAAATATTTCCCATTTTCTCAGGCTTGCACCACTATAATCTGATATAACCCCCTACAGTGAATGTCTCTGGAGTAGCTTTGAAATTAATTCACTTAGGGCCTTCATATCCAGACTCTGCTTTTACAGGGCACTGCTGTGTCCCACAGGTCATTTCTCATCCTTCTGCAGGAAGAAGGAAATTCAGCTTTGCTATGCTGCTTCTGATAAAGTCATGACACAGTTCTTATTCATTTCTTTGGGTTCAGAGTTATTGTAAAAAACAGGAAAAGCATCCAGGAAAACAACTTCCTTAGTGGTGTTTGCTGTGACTGTTGCTCTTCCTTTATTTTTCTGTAGTGCTACTTTACCTTGTTTAGCCGCTGTGATAGCTATAGTTTAGGAAACACTGGAGGAAGCTTAGTGTAGTCTTTTCTTTCAGTCTTTGAAGGAAGAATCAGATTTGAATAAAAATACAGGCCTGCGTCATGGTTACTGTGTGGTACAGGAGCTGCTCTGGTAACAGCCAATTCTAATTTTCTTTCTTTCATTTCATCCCGCTCCTGGGATGCAATGGAGCTTCTTGTTCCCAGTGCTGCATTTAGTCTTCCAGCACGGGTTGTCATTTTTTAGCTCTCAATGCCATTAATGCAGCTCACAAATCTCAACTAGTCCCCTTGCTAGAAAGCAATCCTTCAGCACAAATACACATTTCCTTGGCATCCTGATGTGAGGGATATAAATGTCCCTCCTTACCTTTACTGCAGGTGTTCCATACCCTGTGATTCTTAGCCTCTGCAGACTGCCTCACCTGTTGCTGAGCTGCGAGGGCTCGGTAGTGGTACCTCAGAGAGTTAGCAAAAGGTCTCTCCAACACCTGCCCTGGCATTTCCTTCATGTATTTCTGTGTTATATAGAGAGAGCACTAATGATGTGCCAAATGGGAAAAAGGGCTGTCCCTCCACACTGCCAACGGAATGTGGATGAGCCTGGGATGTGGGGCTCAGTGCAGGGAAAGTTGCTCAGGACTGTAACTCATTTCCTCTCACTAGCACGTGAGATGCTTTTCAGCCCTTCAGTAAACACAACTAATTCCCTTCAGAGTGGATTTTGACAGGAAGGATACATGATAGAAAACAAATTATGACAAATCATCCCCTGGAGGACTTGGGTGCTGTAATATACGAGCTAAAAGTTGATTGGAGTAGTTGATGGTGCCGAGTAGTTTATTTTTCAGGATCTGTGAATCTGTACCATATGTGATTTATACACTATGAGCTGCTCAAGTTACTTAAATATGCTAGAAAGATTTTTATCCCCCAAATATGGTAGCATAGGAGTCTCAAAGAGGTAAAAGCTGTACCTTTCCCCTGTAGCTCACCAAATTCTCTTGAACTGAGCATAAAGCTGATCTGTGTATTTATGTCATTAGCAGTGCCCTGGGTGAATTTATTTCCCAGGAGTTACACTTAAGCCTCAGATTTTACAATTCCTGCACAGATTAATTCTTGCCTGATGGTAAGAGGATTTCTCCGTGACACAGACTCAACTAATACAGTAAGACTTGGAGAGCATCCTTCTGAGTATGTAAATCAAGGAAGAGAGCACCACTGTTGAGACTAGAGCAGAAGGATCTCCGGACTTTGGAGAGAAAAATGCACACACAGATAATTGTCCTAGTGTTGTTTCTTTTGACTGCTGTTCCTTGCAGTCTTTTCTGTGTATAAGAGCGCTTCTGTTGGATCACTGTTGAGGATAAATTTTGAATCCTTGCCAGAACCACAGACCACATAGCCTGCTACAGTTCAACAGGAAGCTTGTGTACAGATAAAATATAGACTGAAGACTTTTGTAAAATGTGTCAGGGTAAGAGTGATTAGCTCCAAAAGAATGCTTGACTTATTGGATGTACTTTCTTCAGATAGATTTTATTTTAACACCGTGATTTTTGTTAGATTTTTAATTCACAGTCAGTTAGAGAAACGACCTTTCTCTCTGCCCAGAAAAGAAGAAACACTGTCGCAAGCCTCATCTTGGGTAAGAAGTTTTGTTCCTCTTTCTGAGGAGCTCTCATTCGTTTTTCAGATGGATACCCTGGAGTTCCTGGGAGATGAATTCAGTGGAATGGCCAGGTGCCCCTATGATGCAAAGCATGCCAACGTTGCATTGTTCGCAGGTAAAGTGACAGAGATAAACCTTTTGTTTTCTGTCCTGCAGCCCACGCTTTTGAGTCCAGAATGTCAAAATTTAAAACATACCAAAGGGGATTAATAATTACTAAAAACAAGAGGCATAAGGAAATCATGAGCACGGAAGTCTTCCCATCTCTGGAATTAACTTCACTACCATAAACATTGCCTAAAGCCTCAGTTTCCTGGTTCAATATTTCAGTGTTTCCTGGATTCTTGATAATTTGATGCCAGACCAGTGTGAGGCACCATTTCTGGCAGCATCCGGCTTCTGTGAAAGTCAAGAAAAGTCAGGGCTTGTGTGAACTTTAATGAGTGGGCAGGATGTTCTCTTTCACAGCTCTAAACTCAAATTAACCTTCATAACAAAAGGAAGTTAGGGAACATGCTTGTTGTCCCCTTTTCTAGATCTAGGAGGAAAGGGATGGTGATTTTATTTTAAAGCAGAAAACATCCCTGTGTGGTGTTAGCAGCTGTAGTAGATAAAGGTCACAAGTGTGGTTAGTAATGATTTATGCTGCATGCAGCAGAATACAGTTAACTGATTTCTACTACAAAAGTTTAAAAAAGTGAGTTCTTAATAATGATGTTAATTTTGGTTGTGGAATGCTGTTTTTGTACCTCTCTTCATGAATTCCTGGTTAAATTGTTTCTTTATTGAACTTCTCTTAGTGTGAATTTTGATGATCTTTTCTTAGATTGGGATGTAAAATAAGTGTAAAGATAATACAGAAATCACTCATAATAACGTCAGTCCTGTTCACCAGGCGTGATACTAGAAAGCAGAGTCTGGGTTGCTATGTAGAAGTATTTTATCCAATCCTTTGAAGATTTAAGATTATGCAAGTATTCCAGCCACTCTCAACTGTGTCTGTAGCCGAAGGGTTGTATGAAGCACTACTGTAATTTGAGGTGGTATCATCTGACTTATAAAGGAGAGATTTTATAGCAGGTTGCAATTTTTTTTTTTACTATAGTGTAAGTAAGTGAGTCCTTTTGATTCCAAACTAATGGTGATGATGGTGATGGTAGACAGTATGAGAGGGAATGGCCTCAAGCTCCACCAGGGGAGGTTTAGGCTAGACATTAGGAAAAAGTTTTCCCAGAAAGGGTCATTGGTCCCTGGCAGAGGCTGCCCAGGGAGGGGGTTGAGTCCCCTTCCCTGGAGGGGTTTAAGGGACGGGTGGACGAGGTGCTGAGGGACATGGGTTAGTGTTTGATCGGAATGGTTGGACTCGATGATCCGGTGGGTCTCTTCCAACCTGGTTATTCTATGATTCTATGATTTCTTAATTACAGCCAAAAGAATGCAATGTAGAAATTCTCTGATTGTAGCAGGTAATTCGTAACCCATGTAAGGACTGAGATACCTTCAGGGAAAGATTTATCCTGTATGTCTGAGATTCCCTATCCTTAGGACAGTCTCACTCACACTTCAGAAGGGTCTTTCTCACTATACTGGCCAAGGAAGCATTTATGACCAGTTTAGCGTAAATATTTACTTTGCTGAAGTTTGGTACGATGACTTCCAGTTTGCCACTGAAGAGATCCTTGCATTATTTGAAAGTAAAATGAATATCTATAGAAATTATCATGATGATTCAGAATAAATTTGATACTCTCCAGATAAATTCTTGCAGAATATACCCTGTAAATTTGCTTGCTTTGGAAAAGCACTGTTTCGTATGCCATACATATTGGTACTTGCAATAACTTTTCAGAATGCAGGGAAAAGCAGTTTCATAGACGTTTAGGGCACTAATCCAACTCATTTGAGTCTGTTGGGTGTACTTACATGAATATGGCAGCCTGTAGCTATTACAGGTGATATGTGTGTATTGTAATTGGTGACATGGCCTTCAGGAACTTGGCAGGAAAGAAAATAAATGTGTGATTGTGTTAACATAAGTTCATACATCCATATCTAAACTGTTCACCTTTTTATTATATTTTAAAATTGTTTTTAGTATCAGCTGGTTTTGTAATTATCTTTTTTTTGGTTTGGCTGAGAACAAAAAATTAAATAGCCAAATAAAGAGGGGAATTTTGAGGCTCAGAACAAAGAGTACAGTCCTGCTAATAGAAAACAGCCTGATTTTTAAACCTTGAGCTGAAATCAAACATTGTCCTTGAGGAGAGCTCAACCAATAGGAGCTCTCTGCTTTGTTCTGAGTGGATCCTCAGCGCTGGTGCCTTCGTGACCCAGCCCCCAGCAGATTCTCTGTCCAAGGAGATGTAGGCCATTTGGACTTTTATGTAGACACAGCAGAGACACAAGTTTCCATCCTTGTGCCATCATGCATGTTGTGTTCCAAGATCTGTCTCACACATGAAAACAGCCCTGTACAGTTACCATGACCTGCAAAGGGACTGGACAACAAATACAATTTTAAAATATTATTGGAGCTCATGCTTTTACCTCCTGATAGTTTTGCATCTTTTGCTTTTCCTTGGGGTGCCATTTTGTAGACCCTTCCTTGTCACTTGTCATCCAGTTCCTTAAGAGAGAGGAATGCATCATTCATGTGGGAAATGCCTAAACCGCATTTTGGAAAAGAAACTTTGATAGGCAGTCCTCCTCCATCTCTTTGCATCCCTGTTCCACCTCAGCTTCCTGCACACTATTTGATTTTTTGCTAGTGATCTTTGGCAGAGGAGAAGTGCTCTCAAAAAGAGAAGTTGGCATAAATGTCAATTAGTTGACAGTCCCTCAGTCTTGTCTGGTTTGTCCTCCCGATTAGAACTAGCAGTTCTATTGTGGCTTTTATTTTGCTCACATACATAAGCAGAATTTATAAACGTTGAACCAGAGCCACGTGCAGGGAAACTGGGTAGGGTAGTTCAGTATGATTTACCTAAACTGGAGAAAATTACTCCATAAGGTTTCTTCTCCAACAGCATCCTTCTTAAATTATAATTTTGAAAATTGGTGACTTCCTTTTTCAGTGCTCAGCCCTGTTTATCTAGGATTTTTTCCCTTCAGTGCTCCTAAGGAGATTGTGATGATTTCACTTGCCCCATCTCATTTGACTGATGAGACTAAGTAATTATATTGTTTCTAATGCTCCTCCCCTCTTGTTTCTTCTTTCCATCCTCCCCAGAGGGAAAACTGTATTCTGCCACAGTGACCGACTTCCTTGCAATCGATGCAGTCATATACCGGAGCCTTGGAGACAGCCCAACTCTGCGGACAGTCAAACATGACTCAAAGTGGTTGAAAGGTAGATAAATAAACAAAGTGAAAAAAAAGCAGCATCTTTGATGAGAGTCTTGGATTTCTGACAGACTTCTCTGTCATTTCATTTCACCAGCGCTTTCTGGCAGCAAGAAGGAACTAAATTAAACCTCTTACTTACACTGATCTGTTTATCTCTTTCCCTTTCTCCTGACCCCAAGTTAGAGGACCTGACAGAATCTGTGAGCATGGTAAATCAGAATATATATTCCAGCAAGCTTTTCAAGCTGAAATCCATCAGTTTACAGCTGTTGGATGTAAAGGTTGGAACTTGAAGGGCTTGATGTGCTTGGGCTGTGTTTGAAAATATTCCTGCCCCGGGACTATGTTAGGTAACAGGCAAGGCTTCATGAAATACACTGGATTTGTCCTGTAACATTAAGATTCATCAATGAAAATAAAATTATGTGGATATCACACAAAGCCTTTCTTTTATAGTTCTTGGGAACTGTGCAATTGCCATTGAATTAGGCAATTTCTGTACCCTAAATGCCCTCATTGTTAAGAACGGTGCTGTTTAGCTTCACGTAGGCGTTATGAATAGTTAGCATTTGGAGTGATTTTAACAGGGAGCAAAGCCATAGTTTTGAAGTCTTTTTTCTGTGCGCAGAAATGTTTTGCCAGGTGTCAACTTTAGCTGTCCCACTTTGCTTGCTGCTACAGACACATGTGGGCAGAAACAGTTACGTGGTTTGTTATTCTCTCCACACACAGCCTGCATGCCATAAAGAGCACTGCCTGGACCCCTCAGGCACGGCATAATGTATTGCCTCTTTACCTTTCCTCGTGCACCACGCAGGGCAGATGTATTAGTGGCAACACTTAACTGACTTGCAGGGGCATTGCATAGACTTGTCCCCAGCCATCCTGTCCCCAGACAGCAATTCTTCTACAATAATAATATTATTTGTTCTCAGAACAGAGCAAATTTGCCTGATGCAGGCATTTCACCTCTGGATATTGGGTGTGAGCATATTTGCCTTCTTTTTGCGTGCTATATGCCGTACGTGGTGCCTAAATAGGATGTCTTGCATTTTTTCCTAGAACCATACTTTGTCCAGGCAGTGGACTATGGCAATTACATTTACTTCTTCTTCCGGGAAATCGCAGTGGAGTACAACAGCATGGGAAAGGTAAGGGCAAGAAATATCGCCTTGAATGGCTCTGTCAGAGTTAGGAGGAGGAAAGCATACGCTGTTCTAGGGCCGGCGCTGTTGTGAGTGACCTTGAAATGAGAACCATAAATCATGATGACAAGGTCATCATTTTGAGAAGATTCCTATCGCTCAAGCCAAAAGGTTGGTTGGAGTGAAACATTGCACTTGTCTTGAAAGGAAACGGGGTGGTTTCTTACAGTGAGGGTGTATGCTGGAATCTCTTTTCTCAAATCATAAAAAACACAAGCAAATGTAGTTATTTCAGCATAGTAGGTAACTTTTTCAAATGGTTTCCAAACCAGGGAGATATTTTTCTTCAAAAAATCAATTGGAGTGCTGAGTAAACAGGGTCAGGAATTCTGTGCTCTGCCATTTTGCAAAGAATAATTAAACACTTTCTACATTTTTGCTAATTTCACAATAGCTTTCTGAATAAGCAGTCAGAAAAGCCGACCGAGGTCACAAAGGTGGAGGGCAGGAATAAAAGCCCAGCAAGATTTGCATAGTTTTTAAATGCTGAAAACACAAGAGTCAGGGCAGGCAGCGTGGGCTGCGGGGATTGTGAATATAAAATGTGCTTTTGTTTGAGGAAATAGAAAGCTAAGCAGTCTGTATGGAAACGAGTTTGTATGAGTTGAGAACAGATCTCCTGAAGGATTTATAGCTGTACAGCAAATGCCACAGCCTTATCTTTTGTAGCACACGCTTCCAAAGCTGAGGTTTTTTCTGTGTTTCTTATTTGTCACAGATTATGGAAACATGGGATTAAATTAAGCACTTTGCTGTGTTATTCCAAACGTTTTAAAAGCAGAATTCCAATAAAGTCTTTTACTTCAAACAAACATTTCATTTTCTCCATTATTTTTTCTCTACTCCTTCCAGGTAGTTTTCCCAAGGGTGGCTCAGGTTTGCAAAAATGACATGGGAGGATCTCAGAGAGTGCTGGAAAAACAGTGGACTTCCTTTCTCAAGGCTCGTTTGAACTGCTCAGTTCCTGGCGATTCACACTTCTACTTTAACATACTGCAAGCAGTTACAGATGTTATCCATTTCAATGGAAGGGATGTTGTTTTAGCAACCTTCTCAACTCCGTATAATAGGTAATAGGTGCCATAACCTTTTACCTCCTGTTTCCTTTATGTTTTGCTTTTCACTGCATGTTCTTTTTACTTTATGAAGGTACAAGAAGTGATTGCTCATACAGTGTAATTAATTACGTACTACGTGCTTACTGATAGTTGTGTTGTGTGTTAAGAGACATGGTATTGCTTACTGCATTTTATATCTGATAATTTAGAGCAGCTTTCAACCATTTACTATCTAGACATGTTCCTTGTACATATTTTTCTTTACATGGGAGTAATTCAGACCGGCCACCAAGAGGTTTTGCAGAGTGTAGCTTGCAGAATGTCATTCTAAAGAGAAAATAATTTTTTTTTCTCATAAAGACTTGGTCTGTCCTGTTTACATCTAAACTCCAAGAAACATGTTAGTACTCCTTCCATGCATTTCATGCATCCTTAATGACTTGCATTTTCTCCTGGGAGAGCCAAGATCCTACACTGTCCTGCTGACTGGAGGAGAGTCGCCAGAACATCTGTATTTCATTGTTTGTGTAGTTTTCCAAAAGCATCGGTTCATCTGCAAAGAATTTATTACCATCACACATTATAACATGTTTCTCCAGAAGCTGTTAGAAGAGTAACTGTATCTAATTATCGAGGTCTCCCAGAGAAGTTAAAAAAATAATACCATTCTAATTAAAAAATGTATTGCTATTTCACAGAATGAGGCTTGAGCTGAAAGAGGGTTTTGTTGGTTTTTTTTTTACTGAAATTCATCTGGTTTTGCTGTGTGCTCGCCACCTCTTGTCAAAGCCTGACCTCAGTGAGGTCGTGCACAGAACTGACTTCAAATGAGAGTAAGCTCAGGGCTGTAGTGTATAATCGCTGCCTTTGACATCAAAACATTAGGAATTGCAAAGGAAAAATTATGCCACTAATAGGGAATACAGGCTTAAATTAAAAAGATCTGTCTTTATGCAAACGTGGCTTACTAAAAACAAGTGAACAAACAGAGATTCAGCATCAGAAAATAGATTGTATCTTCAGATTATCTCAAAACTGAGATTGTTTTTCTGCTCTGTTAGTATTTACAGTGATGTGTCATGCTACAATACTTTTCCTTAAATCTGTATTTTAAAATCTAAGTATTTGGTGTTAAAATCAGGGGACTATTTTATTGGCCTTGCTTTTGTCAGACATTGAAGGTGACGGGAAGGCACATAGGCATGGATACACCTCACTGACAGACCTGCCTCTGAGATGGATGCATCTCTCTCATTCCCTCTCCACTGAGGAGAAACTGCATCAAATATCTGTGAAACAAAGCTTCCTTCCAGAGTGAGCTGGGAGAGTTTCCCCAGTCTAACCCGAGGTCACGTAGGGTAGGAGCTGATGAGTTGTAGAGCAGTGGTTGGGAGATGCCTTGGCTGTGACCCACAATACTCTATCTGTATGGCTTTATCACACTGTGGAGCCACAGACTGCCGTCCCTAAGAGTAAGAGCTGTTGCAGTCTTCTCACCACAGCAGTCCCCCCATCGCTGCAGAGTTGTGTGTTGAGCACAGTTCTCAGTGCTTTTAGTGCTCTGTAGTACACCTTGAGATTTTAGGGCTGTTTTTCCTTTAAGGCTGTTTTTCCTTTAGGGCTTGATTCAGCAAAGTGCAGAATCTTCGAGCTGGAGTGGTTCTTGAGGAGTCTTTCAGGGTGAGGTCTTGTGTGTGGCCAAACATGCCTTTGACCAACTCTTACATTGACCTACTTGTGGCTGTGAAAATGTAAAACTCTTGCTGTGTAGTATCACATTAATGTAGAGCTTTGAAGTTTCCTTCCGTATAAAACACGATATGTGGAGATCAAAGTTAGACTCATACTATCTCCCTGCTTGTTGCTTCCTTCAGTAACAAGCCTTTTGAAACCTTTTAATATTCAAACAGTTATTTTCCTATCAATCGATACACCTTCATGTGTTTAGTTTTATTGTCTGTAACAGTGTGATAGTTCCTACATTTTTATTTTAGTGTATAATAGCCTACTAGCTAAAAGCAGAATTGAAAGCCTCAGCCAGCTGGGTTTATGCTATTTACCTGATAAAATCAAGCAGTGACAGTCAGACGCAAATACAATAGTTCATGGGTACAAAAATTAAAGGTGGATAACTGAATAATTCATGCTTCCAACTGACAGACCATGGGAAACCCCTAATCCTTTCAGAAAGTATGTAGGTAAAGATATAATTACGTTTAGACAATGCTGCTGCGTGCTTGCATGCAAATAATCAAAAAGCTGATATTTACAACTTTATGATCTAAAAATAAAATGGAATTTGCTTTTATAAGCTCTTCATACCTCATTGAGTTAAGCAAATTTCTGAGCACAGCTAAATCCTTTCCATTGGGAGAAATTGGTGGAGATCAGGCTGTGGGAGGATGGAGCCATAACATGCAAAAGCCGGACCAATGGCATGTTGCAGCATGCTCCCAGTTTGATGAGCACCAACATCTGAACTGTCTGCAGTGTATTTCTGAGGCACGACAAGGACTGTGAGAATTAAAATCAAGAGATGTTGTAACTTACCAGAACTTAAATTTACAAATAATGGGCTCTGAATGAGTCTGGCTATTACTCCTCGTGCTTCGCCAGTGGTACAAGGAGTTTCCCAGATTCTTTGCTCTCTTTGCGATTATTGCAATTACTTCTTTCTATAGAGGCTTTGAAATAAATTGTGCTGGCAGGAGCTCTCTGATGATTGGTATATTTAAGGCTTTTCCATGGGACTGTCTTTTCCTGTCAATATTCAAGAGGTTACAGTTCAGAATTGAGAAGCCTAGGACAGGGAGACTTCTATACAGCATGTTTTTGACTCAGGATTTTATGCATAACTGCAGAATGAGTAACAATTTCTGGGAAATGTCATTTTGCAGCATCCCTGGCTCTGCAGTCTGTGCCTATGACATGCTTGACATTGCCAATGTATTTACTGGGAGATTCAAAGAACAGAAGTCTCCAGATTCTACTTGGACACCAGTCCCTGATGAACGAGTGCCCAAGCCCAGGTATGTTTCATGTACAGTGATACTGCTTTGTTCCTGCCTGCAGCACAAAGGTTTCTGATAATTTGAACATGCTTGTAAGGTGCAGATACAAATTGACATACATGTTGTAACAGTAAAGCAGCATTTCAATTGTATTTGTGGACTGCAATACCATATAATAATATCAAAGGACTCCATATGTGTTTAATCCAAACTACCCAAACACCAGAGGCTTGAGGGAAGGTCAAGGGTCTGCACACCCCTGGCATCTTATTGCATACCAACTGAGTGGAGCTAGGCAGCTCCACTCAGTTGGTTCGCAGAGTGCCTCTGGTTAAGGGATGGGGGTAAGGATTTTTCCACTTAAACAAGTTTTGTGTAACGTAAATCAGGCCAGCGTCACATCTTCTTGGTTGGAATAATCTAGTAGTTAAGAATGGTGTGAGTTACGCACCTGTTGCAAATCGGTTCAATAATGGATATATCTCATTACAAAGCCTGCAACGTTTCTGTGGTTTGCTGCTCTGCAGTTAACATGCAATTTATGTGCCACAGAGGATGCATCTTTGCAAGAAAAAAACAGCATTCCATCAAAATGGAGATTCACTTTACCTTATTCCTTCTATGAGTTGTTTTCCCTGTTTCCTCTTCTTTCCTCTTTGCATGTCTCTCCTCTATTACACTCTTCCAATTTCCTAAAAGCGCCTGTTTCATACACGTTGCTGTTGACAGCCACTTGTTAACTTATTTAGACCAGTGACGTTTTGTTCAAAGAGCATGATATGAATGTAGATAAAGCAAATTCACTGAACTCAGTCAAGCTCTACCACTTTAATGTATATTTTGCATTGCCTGTGATATCTTGCATAACTTCTGAAGCTCTGTGGTGGCAACCTAAATTCAAAGTTGGCCCATCATGTTTTAGAGCTGCCAAGCATAGTATTCCCATGCTGTCTTTACTCTGAGGTTGTCGCTCCAGAGTAGAGCCTGGAAAGGACTGGAAAATGTGGTAAATTTTGTGTCTGTTTTCAGTGTGAGCCTTAGTAAGGCTAGCACTGTTGCTGCATTTTCCTTTCATTTTTTTTGCAGTGATTCAACAACTTAATGGGATGGCCTTGCACTTGGCAGTGCAAGGCTGCACAAGGGCTCCAAGTTTGTTTGTTTGGAACTTACTCAGATAGAGTACAGACAAATCTTCTCTTCCAGTAGGAAGGAAGAAGAGGAAATTGCGTTGTGAGCTTGTGAGATGAGCCAATAGCAGGCTAACAGTTATGATGAAGACAATACTGCTCATTCTAAGTCAGTAGGAAATAACATGATCTGAATTGGTGAACACTGTTTCATGTAACATTTGGCCATCAATCTGCTTGATAGAAATAATCATTAGCTCTAACTCATGTTGCAGTGCGTGAGAAGCATAAGTTGCCTTTGAAATAAGGTCATTTTTATTTGGATATCTCAGTATGGTGCAGAAACATTAGCGCTCCTATTGATCCTATCATTTCTCGGAAACATATCAGAGCCATTCAGGGGCCTCACTTCCCTTTCTGGCTGAGGTGTAAATCAGGGTTTACTTGGTCTTATATTTACTTGATTAAACCAGTTTTGAGATTAAAACAGGATTAATCCAATCATGTGATTAGGATTTAGGAGGAAATAGCCCTCCAGATTAGATATAGAGAACCCTAGGCTCTGTGGTGCCAGAAGGCTGATCCCTAGAGTTCTCTGGGAATGTCACCTCATGAATGAGTGCCCTTGCAAAGACCTAGACTTGCATCACCTAGACTGGTGATGCCTTTGGTTTCTCCTTCTTTCCTTCTATTGCTAATTTGGTATGCAGTTACAAGACAGACGAAATATTTTGGATACAAAGAGGCAGAGCACACATTCTCTGCATGTAGTCTTCATTGTGCAGTTGTGTGGGACCAGACTCACTGACCCAGCTAGTCCTGTGTTACCTACCAATATAACATTTAGTTACAGAAGGTTTGAATATCTAAATCTTAGCGATAGGTATGATAGGACCAGCATTATATTTTGTTCAAATTGGCATTACCCCATTGAGATCAGTGGCTTTGCCTATGTCAGAGCAGATGAAGACTGGATCGCAGCATGTTTATGACTGGGTGGTCCATCTTTCATCTTCCCATCTCATGGTGGATCAGAGTCTTGAAGCCTCATAATAGAAATAGGATCAAATGGACCTTTTGTGGGAGAAAATAACCCACAAAACACAGTAGCAGGCAAAGCATTTTGCTGCTTCCTCTGTACAGATGAGCTGACCGGGCAGGAGTGTTGAGTCACCTTTGAGGGACCAGGGTAGATTTTAGCACAAGGTGAACAGATTTGCATGTAAGTTGTTGAAGAATGATTAGATGACATTTCAGTGGAAGTCATCAATGTGCTAGGATAATTAAATAGTCTCATCCAAATTGAAAGAAAGGTAAAACCAAGGTTTACATGGGTGCTTGTTGAGTTGTCTTCTCCAATAGTCCACCTTCTACCAGACAGGACTGAAAGCAGCGCTCTTTCAAACATTGTAAAAAAAAAGGACTTAATTCTGTATGTTAGGGACTGCTTTTACTTCAGGAAAGAGCAGTCAACCTAGGCAAGTTGCAGATCAGAAAGCAGCTGTGTCCAGTGAGCAGCATCTGGCCAAACGCTCGCATGCAGTGATGAGATTCCCTGAGATGGGATGAACTGCAAACTGCGTCACACTCCTGCTGAAGAAATCCTGTCATTGTGTTCTTAGGTGAAATGTTAAGTCCTTTTGAGTGGGGGGTAGAATGGGATTTTAGGCTTTCCCTGAGGGGCTGAACAACTCCATCAGACTTCTCAGTCCTCCATTCACTGAGGGCCTCATTACAATAGGAGATTTGCACTAATCAGTGCAACTAATTTAGGCATCAAATAAGTGTTCTAGCTTTACCCTCTTGTTTTATTTAGGCCTGGTTGCTGTGCTGGCTCTACATCATTAGAAAAATACGTAACCTCTAACGAGTTCCCTGATGATACTCTGAACTTCATCAAAACACACCCACTGATGGACGAAGCTGTTCCTTCCATTGTCAATCGACCCTGGTTCCTGAGAACGATGGTCAGGTACGTACCTCTGAGTGGGCTCTTGTCCTTATCGTAGCTATCAAGTTGTGCTAATAGTCTTGCTTAGAACACTTTCAAACTCTATAAACTTCCTTGATGTGGTGGACGTGAATCCAGGATTGATGGCAGCGCTGATCAGGTGCCACAGAACTCCTTGAGCAGTTTTCAGGATTAGAGAAAAACTTAGTCCTTTCCAACCACACTGTGCCAAAACAGGATCTTGGAGAAAAAGCCGTGCAGGGGAGGTTGATCTGCCTGTGGGTTTATGGGTCAGTGTCTGAGCAAGCTCTATAGAAAACTGGGCAAGGATCAGCAGACAGCCCAGGGATGTGTACACAGGATACAAACGTGTCTGCCAGGATATGTTCACAGGATATGAAGATGTCTGTCGGGATATGTACTGGTATGTTTCAATGTTTACAGAAGTATATGGGCAGAAGTAATCACATAATCTGTATCCTTTCTATGGCAACAAGAGAAAAATAATGATGAAGAGATTTGAACAAAGACTCATATATCAGCAAGCCTCAAATACACCATCCCCATCCTATCAAAATATGTTCCCACTCTCTGCTGTGGTCACTATACTGTTTATCTACCCTCCAGCTGTCAACAGAATAGTCCGACTAATTTTTGCCGTATTTTCCTCTCTTCCTCCTTACAAGGGTAGAGTTTTCTGCTGAGCAGTGCTTAGTTTTAGTAATGTACCTTCTGTCGGGTTTTTATGTCAGATTATGTACTTCCTACCAAAGACTAGAGCAGCAAGCTCTGCAGAGCACTTTCCTTTGGTTGCCGATACCACGTAACTCTAACCAAATCACTAGTACTTGTCTTCATTAAATTATGTCATCCCAAGATTCACTATCATCTCAGCACTGAGCTTGCTTAGTGGCAGTTGTGTGATTATTTTTAGTGAGGTAAAATGGTGTTTACTGTCTCGCTGTTGCACTCACACGCTCTTCCTGCCAAAAAGAGTTGAATGTAGATCAATTTTCATTATTGCTGCTTTTGATGTGACAGAGCTTGAAATTAATAAAAAATTTCACTGTGCTGATTTTCTTTCTCTGCCTGAACAAGTCACCAGGCTAGTACTTTGCTTTTGATTGGAAGGATAATTCCTAAACGGCCTTGGACTCTTAGCACCCCTTCAGCTTTCTGCAAACACTTCTACTAGCTGTTGGACGTATGGATGTGCAGACAAATGTGAGAATTCCCCACCATTTGAGGAGCCAAACTAGTACTGTCTGTGTTGACTTATAGGGTTATTCAGCTAGGAAAAGTGCTTAAATATGTTATATGGTTGCTAGAAGGCTACCACACAGTTGTCTGAAGTTGAAAAAGGGGTAAAATAAATGCAATCTAATCCCAAGTGATGTGAAATGTTGTGTTGTTATTCTAGATACCGCCTGACCAAAATTGCTGTGGACTCTTCTGCTGGGCCCTATCAGAACTACACCGTGGTTTTCTTGGGATCAGAGAAAGGAATCATCCTGAAGTTCTTGGCACGGACAGGAAACAGTGGTTTCCTAAATGATAGCCTTTTCCTGGAGGAGATGAGCGTTTACAATCCTGAAAAGTGTGTATCTGATTCTTTGTACTCATGTACGGGTGACTTTGAACTTGTGATTTCCCAGAGAGTAGGTTGTTCCATAGAAAAGGAAGTCATTAGAGAAGCCAAGTTTTTTGAGTAATTTTAAATTGTTTGGGGAGGGGATGTCTGCTTATCAGTCTCTACATTGCAATAAGATATTTTTTTATCCAGTATGTGTAGAAAATAGCCCATCCTATGCAGCAGCTGATGGATAATTAAAAGTGAAGTTCTGCAAAGGAAGATTAATTTTCTAATCCTATAAAAAACCTGATTCCTCTCCAAATAACTCAACAACCAGCAAGCTGCTCTCCAAGGGATATTTCCCGCATTTCAGCTTTCCTCAAATATGCCTAAGGGGGCTTTGAAGTGGGCCATAATAATACAGAAATTTCAGCTACTTTGAGTACTGGAGAAGAATAAACATAGAAAATGAAGGACCCTCAGAAAGCTTGTCTGTGTGCCATCTCTCTCCATTTTCTCGATTCCCCTGTCCCATGCATTTTTAATACTCACTTATATGTTTATTGATGTTTTTAGTGGCTATTGTGTGTTATTTTTCCTTGACTTGTTCAATTCTTCCTTTCTCAGGGTTTTTTTTGTGACTATTTTGGGGTTTATTTGGGTTTGGTTTTTTTTTTTTCATCTTGAGGAATTATTAAGTTTTCATCTGCTTTCCCAGCAGAACTCATTTATAAGATTATCTCACTTTTTTTTTAACCAGGTGCAGCTATGATGGTGTGGAAGACAAGCGAATTGTGGGCATGCAGCTTGACAAGCCCAGCAGCGCCCTGTATGTCGCCTTCTCCACCTGTGTCATCAAGGTTCCCCTGGGACGTTGCGAGCGTCATGGCAAATGTAAAAAGTACGTGTTTTGTGGTGGCTGTCAGAAGCACACGCACCAGGCGTGGGGAAGGAGGGAGCACTCATCAATGCCATCTTGTGCTCTTCTTTCCCAAGGGCCTGCATAGCATCCAGAGACCCGTATTGTGGATGGGTGAAGGAGAATGGGGCGTGCACACAGCTGGTCCTTGGCTCCAAGTAAGTAAGGGCTCTGGCTGGATGGGCCGTGAGGCTCTGGCAGTGGTGCCAGGCAGTCTTGGGCAGAGCTGTTTGAAACATGGGGCTCTTAGGGAAGGAAAAATTGTGGGAAGTGTTTGTTTCTACCTTATTTGCATTCACTTCTGAAATGCCTCAGGATTTTTTTTTTTTTTATGTGAACTCTTAGCTTATTTGTAACTGCTGAAAGAGGAGAAAGAAGAAAATGAAAGAGCTGTACTAAGGTCCACGTGTTGTTGAAAGGAGGGAACTGGATGGGGATGTCTGGACCAGCTACACTGATTAAAGAGGCAATAGAATCCAAATTAAATTACTGAAGCAATTTGTCCACTGAAGACATAACCAGTCCTTCTAATTTACTGTTCATTACTAAGAGGAATCACAGAACACAGTGAAAGTTTAAAGCAGATTCGGAGAAGTGCTGGATCTCTCCTTGCTTAACAGTAGAATTTAATTATTTTATAATAATGTAAATATGTGAAGATTTGTTTAAGTGTGGTTACCGAAGCCTCCTTGAAGTGAGCAGACCCACTTCAGAGGTCTTATTTCTTGGCCATGTCATGCTCACCTGTGCTGAGGTAGAGCTGTACTTCCTAGAGGTAGCAGCAGAAGTGTAGTGCAAACATCACACAACCTCAGCAGACCTACAGCTGGCCTCTTTTAACCTTGCTTCTGTACAGGTCCTCAGTATATAATGGATGAATTACCATCATGTGCTTCTGTCTTGTTCTTAATTTGCTATTTCAAGTCAAAATTTTTTGGCTACTGAGGATGCCATAGGTGTGTGTGTCTGTATATGCTTTACTGCAAAAGCATGGACTGTTCCTGATGGGATATTTGGTAGAATAAAGTTAAAACGCACCTGCGTCTGTATCATCATTCCCAAAGTTATTGAGTCTTTTTGCACTTCCGTGGAAAGTTGTAGGGGATTTCCATATCTCACTCTTAATAGCAGCTCCCATGTTTATAAATAGATCCATTAAGACAGAGGTGGTGCAGCTTCTGATGGTGCAGTCCAGAGATGAGCAAGGCAGGTCGCTCTCTGTCCAGCACACCGCACTTAGGGAGGGGTCCAGATCAGCTGTGAAGATGTCTGGTGAACGTCTAAGCTATCCAGCAGGAGGCGGAGATGTTAGGACCCCTGTTAGGTGAAAGTTGAGCAGGAGTTTTAAGAGCATGGAGTTGGGAATGAGGTGCCTGCAAGGGTAATTAAGCCTCAAGGGCAGAATCCTAACTAATGCAGACAAAGGTTTATGTTGGAGGTTTTCCAAGGCCCTTGTCATTCACCTTTGACTGTACTGAAATTTGGAAGAGCAGCTTCATTAGTTAACCAGAATCACAGGCAGAGGTTATGAGCGTAAAATAGGAGTGTCAGCTGGAAAAGCCTGTGAGCGTTTTTCAGTATAGCCCCTTGAGTTCAGTGGGATGCTTTCCGTGGACTAGACCTTGTGCCTTGCAGCCTCATCCAGAGTAGTACCTGAATCACTGCTGAAATGTAGGTTGTCTTCCCTCAGCACGGTATCTACCCAATGGGTTATTTTCCTTCTTACATCAAAGTGTCTACTAAGTGAACAAACTAAGGTAGGATCATAATTGCTTCTGATATTATAGAGTTGACAGTTTAAAAAGTAGGGATCTGTTTCCCTCCCATGACAATGAGACATGCAGTGGACTTTAAAAAAGTAATAATAAGAAGACAAAGCATTATCAGAAGCCAAGAAATAATTAAGCAGTGATGAATAACTGAAATGTCTGTGTTGCAATTTTTCAGCCTTGTTGTGGAAGTTCCAAAGAAACTGCCAGTTCCCCAGCAGGGTTTTGTTTCAGTTGCACATGCGATAATTTCTTTCTGCTAGTGCCTGTGACTGTTGTTATTCATACTGTTTTCTTCCTTTCTATTATTTAGACTGGCATTTGAACAGGACATAGAACATGGCAATACAGACGGCCTGGGTGACTGCCAAAGTAAGCAAAGCTTTTACCCTCTATTTACCATGTGTCACAGCATCCTCCTGAATGCCTCAAATCACCATTACCTGTCGGGCATTCCTTTGTGAGCCACAACAGGGACGGCAACTGCCGCTAATGATGCAGGTTCAGAAAAGCAGCAATTGTTTAAATGTATCTAAAGAAAATATCCCAGTGGGTGTGATTTATACAAACACCAAACTTCAAAACCCTAGTTTGAGAGGATATTGATTATAGTAATTGTGTAATGAATTGAGTGTTCATTGTCTTTATTAGCCATGGTGGTCAGGTTGTTTATGGAAATGTACAAAAGTGGCTTGATTTCTTGGTATGGTCTGTGACTTGAGCTACATTCTCATGCAGGACAGGGAGACAGTGAAATATATCTTCAGCTTTGGATCCAGATCAAGAAGTAGGAGCTCCTTAGTCTGTGAATCTTAATGGATTTTACACACAGGCCAGACAACATAATGGTATTAAGGGTCAGGCACTACTGATCCTGCCTAAGAAATCTTAATGGTGAACGTTAGGTACTGACAGTGTGAGCTGGAAGCTTAAACACGGTCTTTAAACATTTAAGTTAAGTTTTGTGCTGAGGTGCTTAAAAGTGCACAGGGTACAACTGCATGCAAAGAAATACCAACAGGAATATCAACATCTGTGTCCAGGATGGCTCTCATTCCAAGTGTTCTTGCCAAGGGTGGTTTAATTCTGAGTCCCAAATATTTAGTATAAACCTTATGAAATCAAGAATTTTTGGTGTCATTTACATTGGTGCTTGTAGATGTAACAAAACTGCTGAAGCTGAGGAGGTAATGTGCGGTGACAGGGTCATTATTTTTGGAATACAGAGCAAAATAACAGAGGGCTAGATTGTGCTGTGGGATACAATGCAGGACAGCTGCTCTGGAGAAAGCCAGAGCCTTCTGCCTTGTGCATCCTTGTTCAAGAGCCATTTACTACTGTGATCGCTGTGCTTGAGGGAATACAAGGAATTCAGCCTCTCCATGCCCTCCATCTCAGCTGCACCTACAGATAGGGTTATGTAGGCTGTCTATAAGTTTTTTAAAGGAGGTGTACACATAGTCCCTCCTGTGGTCCCTGTAAAATGGGTTAGCACCACAATCAGGTCAGTTCCCAGCTGGTGCAACTTTGCCCTTTTCAGCCAGTTCTGCTCTCCTTGGACAAATGGGTTAGACAGGAGTGGAGTGTACCTTACATCAGTTAAATATAAAAGAAGGGTAGGAAATTATTCAGAAACAGCACATTGTTCTCACCAAGAGAGATCTACTCCTGTGCAGAGAGCCACAAAGCCCATACCATGCTTAAATCCATCTTTAGCCCTGAATGATGCATTGATCCTTGACACTGCACAGGGGTAGATCTCACTCCCTGCTAACCCATCTGATCTTATTACTTCATGTGATTTTGGGTCATGTGAGTTTTGTCCTCATTGAACTCCCATTGCTGGCTGCATCACTTGTGGTGTCTTGCACTAGATTAGGACTTGATCTTGCAAAGAAACCCATAGCAGGGATGACGCTGGCCTTCCCACTTCATATGCCTTAGAGCTGGTCATGAACACTTTCAAAACCAGACATTGTTCTCAGGTATTTCTGAATATTAGTTTTGCCTGGGTCCTTAGGGTACTAATCACATAAATATAAGCTGAAGCATAGAAGGTTGCTAGCAGCAAACTACTAAAAAGAATAAAAGAGAGAGAAATAATGATTTTTTTTCCCCTGTTATTTGTCTTTCAGATTCCTTCGTAGCCCTGAATGGTAAGGAAGTTCTTAGTTTCATTATTTACTGACAGCAAATCCATCTTGGAGGAATCACTTCTTAGTGAACTTCTAAGTATTTTCATGCTTTTGTTTTATTTCATGTCTCTTCCCAATTTATTTTGTTCATAGACATTTCAACTGCTTCACCTGATCATGAAATGTCATACAACACAGTGTATGGTCAGTTTATGGGTGTTTTTAAAAATCTTCCCTGGATCCTTGTGTTAGCTAGTAGTTCCTGTACTCAAATAGCTGTTACTCTTTTTCACTTGTTTTGTCTTGGTTTTGAGGGCCTGATTCACTAATCACAACTAGGATTAAGTCATACCTCTTGATTTTCAATCCCTCTTTTCTAGTTCTCCCTGAAAACTGTCTCCATTGAATTAATGTGGCCTATTTTAACGGCATCCCAGCAGACATGATTAAAAGCGTGCTTCATCTGAACACACACACAAAGGAACACTTGGGTACAGTGATGCATCTTATCTGTTTGCCAGGAAAAACAAGATAGCTGCTCACAACACACTCATGGGATGTCCATGCTGGTGCCATGACTGCTATAGCAGCCAGTCAGAGATGCCTTAGAGGAGGGAGCAGAACTGTCCCTGGGTTACAGGAAGATATCTCATAAGGAAAATTAACCTGTTACCATGTGAGTTGAGACTGGATTCTGCCTCAGAACCTTTAATAGGATGAGTGATTTATGTTGTCCATGCTTGCAGTATCATAATGCTTGAATGGGGCCTGGTCTGTAAAAAAAACCGCAGGGATTTGCATAGCAAATTAAATGATCTGAGCTGAAGAGGAGCATTTCTGCAAGCCTAGAGTAGCAGTTTCCCATGAGGCATCTGTTAATCTGTGCTCACAGTGCTTTCCACTACTTTGTTCTTTATATTTGGAATGGATTATGCTGGTACTTGGAGTGCAGAGTAAATGTCTTCATGAGGAATTACTGCAGAATAAATAATCACGTAAAATTAAAAATTAGACTTATATTGCAGCAGTTTCTTTTATAGACATCCTGACCAAAGACAAGTACTCACAAGCTAAGAGGATGTGTGGTATTGCTCTCAGTGAAGTCAGTGGCAAATTTCCATGTGTGATGGGAGCTTGCTTGTGAAGTTGCTTTCAGGTTGTACAAGACTAGAACTTCACCAGCGCTAGGCAAATTCACCATCTGTTTGGCTGAATGTAGCAAGAAGTAGGTTACTGTGCAGTTACAATGAACATTTAATTGATACTTTTATCTCACTCTTGCAAAATATGTAGGTAAAAAACAGAACCAATGGCAGCTTAGTATTGCAGAGTATGAGTACCTGGAGGCACAGTAATGCTGTCCAGCATTTGTAAAAATAAAAGCAAATTCCCTGTGTTGTTTATCATCAGGAAATGGAAAATATGCAGGTGAAACTTGTTTGAAAGCATGATAAAAAAAAAAACTAGTGAAGAGAATATACAAAATGAAAGACAAGCTGAGAATTCTTAATGTGCGGAAGACTCATGTTTTCATCTGCATATACAGCTTGTACTTTCTTTCATTTGAAAATTGCTGTATTTCCAATGCACAGAGCAGTACTTAAAGAAAAGTAATAATAAAATCCATACTACTGGATGTAAAGATAAAGAAAACACCCTTGGGCTTAGTGCTGATGTGCCAGAAATGTTCTAGATTTTGTAGGCTGCACAGTTATAGCAGTGGGGCTGTGGTTCTGGATCTTGTCAGCTACATATTAGTAGGGACTTTAGCAAAAGCTGATATTTTAATCTGACCAAGAAAGCAGAAAGTGATTCAAGTGAACAGCAGAGTGAAAAAAACAGCCGTCCCAGGGAGTACAAGTAACAAAAGGGAGTACATTCTACTGTCCAGACATGTCAGTCAGGACAGACTTCATGAATCAGATTATTTCATTGACCCTCTTCAGGTACATCCTGATAATGTGGTGTCTAGGCAAGTCAGCTCTCCCTTTTATGGGTTTAGTTTAAATACCCATTCTGATATTATTGAAGGCAGTCCTTGTCTTCACCTAACATTGCAAAATGTTAAAGGAAATGTGCTAGTCACCTCTGTTGATCTTCCACATGAGGAGTGTAAATTATCCAGCATGAGGTAGTAAACTATTCTCAGTAAACATGCCCATGTTTGCTAGCTATAGTGACTGCTCTAAATCATTTTTTTCTTGAGAAAAAGAAAATTTCATCAGTGGCGCATGTTGATTTTATTGAGTACTGTTAAATTCATAAGTAAATGGTATTTCGTGATAGATTAAACCTCAGAATGCTAGGATATACCAGAATACCAACCAAGTGAATGCTTAGGGTGTTTTTGGATCCAGTGGGCTAAACATATCCAATGGCATCTGAAACTCGAATTGCAAAAGAAGTCGTGAGGCCTGATTCCCATGATTTACTGCACTATAAATCAGCTCAGTTCAACAGACTTACTGGCAATCTATAGCACCATGAATGAAAGGAGAACCAAATCCTTAACCTTGATGATACTCCTTAATTTGGCAGGTGGGTTCCATTTTCTGGGGCAGTCTCACATGATCCATTGCAAACAAGTGAAATGCAAAGTCCACACAGGTTCAAGTGCATCCCTTTTGACTCCTGAGGACAGGATAGCAGGCTGAAGGTCTGCCTGCAGAATGTTATAGAGAAATTATGCAAGAGCCACATATTTAAACAAGGGGATTAGGTGAGATTCCTCTGCAAAATTGTAAGCAGCTTCAATTACTTTTGGAAACATCAATTCTTAGTGAATTGGGCCCTTATTTTACCCCCTAGTCATAGTCCTTTCTCCCTCTGTAGTATTGATTTAGCCTTTCCCTCTAATTGTCTAATTAGGTTGCTATAGCTGCTAATAGGATAGTGTGCAGACTTCTTAACCTCTGAGATCTTAATGACTTGTGCATATTAGAGCAACTATCAAACACGTATTGAATCCCTGTCTTTGTTTTAAACCTGAAAAAAACCTCCTTATATTTTACAAGTGCACTTCAGAATGAGTTATAGTCACAGAAGTGCAGCCCTTCTGAATCATTATCTGTGCCTGTAGACACTGAGTGCTTTTACTCTCCCGTTGATTACGGCACTCCAAATGAAAAGTTTTTGCAAATAACGGAAGCACCTCGACCAGATTTTTTTTTTAAAGTGTGTCTATTTTGATTTTTGCGTGTTTACCTTAAACAAAAACGTTTGAAAAGCACTGTGTCTGCAGTTTTTCAGGTGGTTTGTTTTAAAACAAAGGTAGAATTGTTATTTTTAGGTGTTTAGGTATTAACCAGTATTAACACAGAAGTACTGGCCACATCTCAGATATGCTAAAGTGTCTTTAAATTGCAGAGAGGTCTGTTTACACAGTCGGAGTGGTAAGAATGGTGTAATGGAATAAAAGGGCCCACTACGTATACGTATGGCACGTTATAAAGGTTTAATAATGGCAGTGTGTGAGAGGGCCAGGACTGGGTTGCCTGCCACTTCACTCTGTTCTCTGTTTATGAGAGAAACTTAACTAGCTCATACATTTGTGGTGCCGCTGTGCTCAGAGGTGAAATTCACACAGCGGGACCAGCTGTTCAGGCACTTACAGGATGCAGTGATGCTGCTTATGGAGCAGCCACTGCCCAGTAGTAAGTGTGTGCAGCATCCAGCTCCGATACAAGCAGGACAGGCTATTAAGCTCTAAGCTGCTCCTGCCCTGCTTCCTCAAAATTGAGTGGAAGAAAGTTCATCTCTATGAGGTGTGGAAGGTTGTTTCTCCGTGTGTAGTAGACTAACACATTAGTAACAGAGTGAGTAGACTGATTTCTTGTGTTTGTGTGAAACACTTCTCTACCTAACCACCATCTGGTACACATTAATATCTTCACAAAGCCTTAGCTTTCCATTATGAAGAAGCTCTCTGTGTATTTACAGCATATGGTTCAGGAAATCTTTTTTCTTTTTTTTCTTTCAGAAATGTGTCCCTTAGGCATGTATTTCCCTAGGCGTATATTTCATCTAGATTACTGTATTAAGAATTGCTTTTCTTTAACCATAATCACAGCTTTTCCTTAGAATTCCCCCTTTAAGCACACCTAAAGTGCAAGTGTCTGGACAGCGATATGAGCATTCAAATGCATGTCAAATACAAGCATAAAATATGATTGTTACTTGGCAAGATTGTCTTCTCTTTTACCTTCTTATCAAGCTATGACTAATTGCTTTCTTATGTTGAGTGCAGCACTGTATTTGTAGGCTGACCAAATATTGTACACATTATTGTGGTTGCTGAATAGGGTATTAACTTGGAGACTTGAGCCCCGTGAATGCCGGCACTGTGGTTTAGTCCTTAGGGAAAAGAAGACATGGAAATCTCATAATTTCCATTTTCTGGCCTGTTCTCTGTCCCGTTATTTCTCTTAGTTCTTGAAGATGAGCACAGGAGTTGACAAGCGTAAAATGGTGTAGGGGTGAACGCTTTCACAGTCCAGAATATTCTTGCTTCGAGAAGGGATGTGTTTTCAGTTGCTGGACCTCTACCTCTCCTTTTGGAAAGAAGTCCTCCTACTGCAGAGCTGCTATGGAGGAGGCAGCACATTTGGATCAGAGTCCATCATCCATGTGTGTTTCCAGTGGTCCCAGACACACTGTGTCTTACAGAAACCTTTAGAAGTGGAAAATGTTTAGCTTCTCTTTTCTATTTGAGTAGCATTAAAAGCCCTGTTTTTAACAAAAGACAGCCTCTAATTCGCTGTGTTATAGAAAGGTGGCTGGGAGAAGCCATGCTTCCTATCAAGAGAAATAAAAAATAATCCACTCCCTTTGTCAGTAAAAGCCTTCAGCCTGAGGACCAGAGCTAAATTGCGTTAATGATTAGGTGCAGTGACTTAAAGTTGGCTTCATGGTGAGAACACTGTGAATTTAACCAGTTTTCCCTGCTAAGCATACCAGTTACGGGGATAAGTTGTGCCATGTCCTGTGCTAAGCACAGTCCAAAATGCTGCCATGTATAATCCTGTGCGGTAAATCAAAAGGGCTCCTTCAAAATATATGGAGGAGCACAGACATTTTCTTTCTCTAAGACCATTAATATTATTAATTTTTATTAATTATTAATTATTCAGTAGGCTTCTTTAAACCATAACAGCATCTTAATAGAACTTGCAGCTTTTTTGCCCACTTTATCAGTTCACAACCCCATGAAGCTGGTGGAAGGGCTGGATGAAATGAAGCACGTGGGGGTATCCAAAAGCTTGGAATCATTGGGGGCCAACATTTAGAATTTTGATTGATGGAGTGGAATTGGGGACCTGGGTTCATCAGTGCTTTCTGTGCTTCTGAAGGACGGGGCTGAATGGCTTTAGAAGCCATTTAAAGCTGGTTTTTTGAGATGCAGCTTCTGAAAGCCTTATGCTTATCCAGTGACCGTTTACAATAAACTACAGAAGCACAGTATTTACCTGCCCAGCCTTCTCCGTGAGGCTTTAAATTTGGGCATTTTTTGTTGTTTGATCTTTGCCCCAGTGAGTCTCAAATATTTTCCTGAGCACTGAGACAACGTCAAGGGAAGGAGCAGGGAGAGTCTGTAGCATGGTGATTGCACTCCTCACCAAGGAAAGCCTCATTTAAGGAAGAAAAATTAATTTGCTGAGCTGTTAAAAAGGAGGCAAGAGAAAAGAGGGCTTCTGTCACTCTGTCTGGTATTACCTGAAGAGAAAGCATTATTTGCCATTCTGTCTGTAATAATCCAATTCTGTTAGTTTGTGTCTGAGCAAGTTTCTAAAACCAGTCTATTGATGGGCTCTTTCAGGGAAGTAGGTAAAGAGAAGTATAGTTACTCCACATCAAACTATCCAGGCCCAGAGCTCCTTGAGTGCTGCTGAAAATAATTAATTTCGGTGCACATGCTAAAAGGGAACTTTGAGACCTGTGCTCTGTGTAGATGTTAAAATGTTGTGATGTGGGTGGCATTTTGGTGCCATCACAGCAGTGAAGCAGCCTGAGGCACCAGGGAGTCCAGCTTGGAGGCATCTTTCAGGTGTGGTAGACTCCAGGCACTCCAAGCATCTTAGGTGCTGAGGTACTTCTGAGGATCTAGCTGCAAAAGAGTCTACAAGCACATCTCTGCCCCAGACAAACTGCTGTTAAAATTGTCTGATGCTTCCAACGTGGCATGTCCTCTGACTGTGCTGTTTGTTGGGGTGTATTTGATAGGCAAGGAGCTCATCAGCCTTATGCAGGACAGCAGTAACGACATCTAGGGTAGCTGTAATGGAAAAAAAGGCATGCAAGAGCCCCGTCGAGCAGCTGCTAGAGTCACAGGTTCATAGGTAGATCCACATAGTACGACGCTGTCTTCTCAGTCACTCTGAGCAGAAATGGTGTTCCGTTTCATGCTTATCTCAGAGCCATTCTGGACTCTCATCTCAGACAGGACTGATGGCAAGGGTGCAAGCGGGTGTGAGCAGCTGGTGGGCCCTGCACGTTCCCATCTGGAAGGCAATGCTACCCCAAGGGGATAGGCAGTCCCCTGGGGGCATGAGGCACAGAGCCCTGATGTCACCGATTTGTAGCTCTTCTGGCATTCCTCTTCAGTTTTAACCATATTAGAAGTTGTTCTGTGTCAAATTAGTTTTTAAAACGCTTTTTAATTAAGCCGATTACGAGGCAGCATGGGCCAGCTCTTAAATGTTGGTGAGGTATCTGTACCGAATCCAGCCAAAGGATGCTTGACTCAGATGAAGTGTGCTCACCCTCTTCCACATGCATTTAGATCTGTTGAGTAAAAGCCCACAACTGCCCGCTCAGCGGCAGCCTGAGGCGTGCGTGCACCTCTTAACTCCCCGATCTGAGAGTTTCCAATCCCCTCTTTCCTGGGGGATGTGCATTGAAGGACTTTTGAAACGTTGCTCAGCCTGAGACAAAACGTTCACCCATCACGGAAGCAAAGCAGTGTGTGCATTCCTGAGCGTGTGGAGGTAGCGTGGTAAGTGACTAATGACACTTGTCTTCCCTACCTGTATTTATAATATAAACAGGACACTCCAGTTCCCTAGTCCCAAGCACCACCACTTCCGACTCTCACGCTCGACAGGGTTATGATGCTAGGGGACGCATGCTGGATTGGAAGGATCCGCTTGGTTCATCTGAAAATACAGATCCATATGTGGCAGTTTCATCCCATAATCATCAAGACAAGAAGGGTAAGGCCTTGGAAATGACGTCCTGTGGTGAGGAGGGAGGGAGGGGAAGGACTAAAGTGTAACTGCTTCCAGCTGGCTCGGAGTAACATATAATGAAACTCCTGTGCTATAATTAAAAGCTTATCATAAAGCCTGAAACTAAACAGCCAATCTCAGACTCAGTCCTAGATAATTCACTGCCTGAGGAAACCACACAAAACAAACAGACGTGTGTGCCTTTGCAGAGTCTGTTGTGTACGGGAAGGAGGGAAACACTGGAGATTCAGCTCTCTTTATACATGACCTGCCCTGTTCTCTGGTGGATTGCCATTGTTCTTAATGGTGCACTTTTATGTTGCTTTTTTGTCTGTATTCCCAGGGCAGCACAGCAGATCTCAGCTAATTTCACATTATTTCCATCTCTTAACAACAGACAGAGATACTGAAGGTCTTCTCTAGTTGAACCATTGAAGTAAAACTGACAGTAGTTCTAGCCACTGAGCTTACATCCCACTAATATCTTTAAGAGTGGGTCTGAGGAGGTCATTAGTGTATTTTAAAAGATGCAAAGGTGACTGCTGATGGGAAGAGATTCTGTTTTGTGCTTTCAAAGCACCAAAAGGTTGGGATTTAGGTGTCATTTCGCTGTTTTCACCCTGTGTGGAAGCACACTTGGTTCTAATACAAGTGATAACCCAGTCCTTTGGCCTCAAGGCCCCCTTAGCTTTACATACAGAGGATTAGGCAGACAATTGTCCAGATTTGCCACTTGAATATGGTTAAAGAAGCAGTTTTTCTACTATGCAAAGATGGCGGTGCCCCCTCCTTCCATCTTGGTCCTCCATCATTTTCCCAGCTCCATTTAATCTGTGTCTCAAAGAGGTTAAAATGATTCCTTTGTAAATAGGGGAATTAGGTTTAAGTAGCTCCACTGCCTAGAGAGATCTGAGTCCTTGTTATTCTTCTCCAGGGTGTTCCTGGATTGCTTCTTTCAATCTCTTCTCTGTTGAAGATGTTTCATTCTGCTTGGACTAATTAAGTAATCAGTGGGCCAGAAGGAGGATGGGTATGAGCAAGACTCACTTGCTGAGTGGTTAGGGCACTCACCAGGGGCAAGAACACACATGAGCTTCAGTCCTTTCTGCTATGAATACTTGATATAAAACACTTAAAATATTAATTTAAATGTGGATTCCATTCTCTATTGTTCATGCATTTTACATGAAAAACTCATTAGACAAAAGCCTCAGCTGTTCCTAGAGAAGCTACTGGCATGCCAGACCTGCTGCTTTGAGTTGTCTGTCCAAGCTAGTAGGTTACTAAATCATATTCCTTCCACTCCATCTGACCCAGTGAATCTTGAATCCTCTGTATTGGCTGTGGAGACTTACAGCAGGGGGTGATGAGCCCTTTAACACTGCAAAACAGTCTTCAGCAGAGCTACACAAACAGCTGACAGCGGTCTGGACCCAGACTGTGAACTCAATGCCTGTTATTCACAACAGCCTCAGATACACGGTGCCTCCCATAGTCCTAGGATATCCTGGATTTATCACTGAACCCCCCAGGACTGACCTCCAAGAGCATCCGCAGTTCCTAGCCGTGAAGGCGATGGGCGTCACCTGGCTGGCCCAGCAGAGACAAAGCCTGAAGCGATTTCTAGCCGAGGAGCCCAGCCAAATTAGGCAGGCAATGCACTAAAATTTCCTGAGAATGCATGGCAAACATTAATCTATTAGCCTTGGCTTTTGGGCTTGATGGGAGGATATGGAATATGAAGATTTGAATACCCTCTGGTAAAGGATGCAAACTTGTCTCCCACCTCCCAGCATTAGCTTTTCCTATGAAAAGGAAAAAACGACCATTTACTCTTCCTCCTTCGAGTGGATTTTAGAAGTGGCCCATTTGAACAAATGTTTTTTCAGAGCTCGATCCAGTAGACATTCTGGGAGAATCACTGCAAATCTGAAGTAAAATAGTGAGTTTCTAGAACCTGATCGGGCGTACATATGAGTTAAGCACAGAGCTCCTCTTCACCCTGTGGGCTGCTGGGCCTTGGTTGAGGAAGAATTTAAGACAGCTACAATACTCGAACAACAGTAACTTAAGGGTGCAAGGGACTGAGGATGGACACTCAGATTCCTAATTCCTTCTTAAGTTCAGTTTGAGGTGTTTTCCTCATTTTTTTAAATTCCTCAGCTGTTGCTCTCCACCTGTGGAAGAGCAATTCAGAAAAAGTGATTTCTAATTATCACATATGTAGAGGAAGGAAGGTAGATAAATCTACGTGCTCTTCTAAAGATGGCATGTGACTTAGGTTCCTCTCAGCGATAAATCAGTGATAATGCTGACAGGCAATAATAAGGCTTTATCCTTTTTCTGTCCAGTCTGCTGGTAGCACCTGGTGTTCAAAATGCTTGAGGTGAGAGGGCATTTCTTAGAAAATCCAGTTTTCCCTCTTCTGAAAGTAAGTGGCGTCTTTCTCTCCTCCACCCTGAGAGAAGAGGATGTCATTAAGCAGATTTGATGAGGAAGGAAGGAAGTTAAAAAGGAAAAGATCCAGCTCTTCTGCTGGCGTCAGACAGGGTAGCGTGTCAGAAACCAGCGATACTGGAAGATCTGGCCCAGAGGAATGCGGAGACTTGTATGCATTTTAATGGCACTATTTGTTATGTGTGGGTCCCTACTTCACAAGTCTTTTGTGGAGTAATGCTTAATAGATGGAAAGCTAGCTCTTAAAAGCATCTTGTATGCCAGCAGCAGCTTTCAGAAGAGCATGCAGTGAAAATATTAATAAATGTATAGCTGTTGGATTCTAATCATTTTCGCTTCAATTCACTGACTGATGAGGTGGCTTACATTCAATAGTTGCCTCCCTAGGGAGTTATGGTTACCAAAGAGCCTTATTAGCACTTGACAGGGTCATTTAAATATCATGCATTCTTTGGTGACTAATTATGAATATTGACAAAGCTGGAAGCAGTCTACACACAATCAAAACAATGGTGGCAGAGGTGACCGCATGGTTGTTTACCATTTTACCATCTACTTGTGTGTTGTTACTCCTTGCCTTGCCCAGTCAGAGCCGGTTGGCTCCAAAATTACTATTGATTTGTTGTTTTAAAAGGGCAAAGGAAAGAGTTCTTACACAAAATTAAATCAGAAAATATTATGCTTACTGTCCTTTTATCAAGATTTTGTTTTCGCTTTTGATTTCTTTTACTTTCACACATTGACGAAGAAAAAATACTTTTTTTCTTTTTCATGTTTTCTCTGTTGTTTTGCAAGGTGCTTTGTGTTGTTCTTCATTGGTCGTGTCTAATCCTTTGGACAGTGTTTTCTTTCTTTTCCTGTGCTCACAAACGGCTTCTTACTGATTGTACTAATTGTACAGAACCCACTTGCTGCCTTCTTTTCTGTAACACGGGTGCTTTGATGATGTCACATCCATCCATATGCTTCACTTTTAATTCAGTGCAGGCATCTTGGGGAATATCTGTGGGGGCGTGAAGAGGGGGTTCTTTAAAAGGGTTGACTCATGGGAATGTGACATTTGTGTGCCACAGCTTTAGTAGCTAAATATACTCTGGGATTGTTGTTTCTGAGCTACACCACGTCTCTTGCCAAGATGAAAATGTGTAGTGCAACCCATAGAGTGGGAACTATGCGTTGCCATCCTACTGGCATTTTCATTTTGGTCATTAAGGAATCTGCCCTTCCTATTGCAGAATGAAAAAAAGAAATTGGCTGTTATTGGGCAAACTGCACCCCTCTTTCCTCTTCTCCATCTCATCCCCAGGAAAAAAAAAAAAAAAAGAGAGAAAGAAAAAGAAAAAAAACATGTTCTAGAGTATGTTTACGTTTTGTTTCTTTTCTTGCTGTGTTCTACTGTTAATTTAATTGTGTGTCTCTCACCTTTGTCAAAACAGTTCCCCTAACCTTGCCATCTAACCTTTCCCCTGCTGCCATTGTACTTGATCTCCCTCCCTCCTCCTGTGGAGCACTCCAAGGCTTTACCCTCTAGACCCCTGTAGTGCCGTAGCGCGGAGTCTCTCTGTAGTTGTCCTACTAACAAGGGGGAGAGTACTACTGCTCATAGAGAGGCCTGGTGAAGAAAACAAAAGTGATTTTCTTCAGGAGTAGCTGTCCTTGCCCCTCATTACCCTGCTGCCCTTCTCTGCTGCCTCCTATCCTTTTCTGACTCCTTTCAGAAATGCCTTGTGCTTTTCAAGTCCTGGGTTCATTAGCACAAATACAGCCAACTGCTCAGTTTTCTCGCTCGCTCCCTAAATTCCCGGAGCCTGCCTTTTAATCACAGGTTTTATAAATTGGTTGCAAATTCAGCTTACGGTTTCATGGTTCTGCTCAGTTTCTTCTCTGCAGCTTTTAGGTGGACCTGGCTGAGCTGGGCACTGAATGATCAAAGTGTAGTGTTGCTGCTAGCAGGCTTGATGTTTGTATTCTTAGTTGTCTCAAAACTCATTAAGTGAAGATTATGAGGTGGTATCTCCTTTCCCTAACAAGGCTTGTGTTGATATCCATGCAACAATGGTAAAAAGCTGATTAGAAGTGGAATGTGATGGACGCAGTTTGCAGAGTTAAAGACTTGCTAGTGTATTATGTCAAGAGTGCCCCTGTAGGCCTGGTGTCTGGTAGCACCAATTATTTTATAGACTGTAGAATCTTTATTATTTTTACTAATAACTGCAGCCCTTCCTCTGGTACAGAATTAGACATCATTAGCAATAGTCGCCTCCTGTGTTTGGAGAGGGATGTGCTACTGGGGAGCCCAAGGGCTGTTCATTTCAAAACCTTGACTCCAGAAGATACTTCATATGGTACACAAGTGGCAGTGTTACTAAATTTGCTGTGATTATCACTACTTGAAAGATTTGCCAAGTGCTGACAATGCTTGTCTCCGGAGAGTCTGCGAATGTTCAGGCAGATTCTGCTGCAGTGAGACAGAATTATATGAAACTTCAGGTACAGTTGTGATAAAGACTGTAACCTGCTGATTTAACAAGATACTTTACAAGGAGATGTGCAACAAGAGATAAAAAAAAAAATCAGTGGCAAAACAAAGCTTTGGACTCTTTTTTTGCATAAATTAAACAACTGGTGTTCATCATGGGAAGGCTGAGTTTTGCACATACATTTGCTGAGTATGTTTTTAAACAAAAGTGGTTTTATATGCTATATGTGCAAGGATCTAAAAGATTTAAAGTGGGTTTTTATCAGAGGAAGCAGGGAAAAGTTTATTTTATCTTGCTGGCATTTTGTAATAATTCAGAAGAGGATTTAAAGCGGCACGAAATTTATCAAAACGTATCTTTTGAGTCGATGGTTGCAGGTCTGTGGGAGAGGGCTGGGATTTTCAGGGTGAAGCAAATACTCTGTATTTGATCCACGTCGTCATCTGGGCACTGTCAGAAGGAACTCACTGATCCTCAAAAACTTTTAGGCTAATTGGAGAAGGAGTTGCACCGCGGTCAGTTCTGCCTGGGAGAGGCTTAGGAAGAGCTATAAACTCAAAGTATGTGTGCCTGGGAGGAAGCTAAGCAAACACAGCTATTCTTTCCCATCTCTCAGACCACTGTATGCACAAACAAAAGTAGAGTGCAAGTACTTTGCACTTCACTAACAATTTCTAGTGCTGAGGAAACAATAAAGATAGAATCAGACCGGATTCTCCCCTTACTATAAGTCATTTACCTACATTCTAAAATAGTAAGAGTGCTATGAGAAAGGGAGTAGAGAACTTGCCCTGATTCTGTCTCTGATTCTACAGCATTTTGCTGAGATGTGAAGTGAGAGGTGTGGTTACTTGGACCTGTAGTGCTTCACAAAGAGATTTCACCTGCGCAAGACAAGATTACATGGGACTCAGTCCATTTAAACTTTTATAGATCCACACGTAGATGAAAACTTTCTTACTTTTCCCGTCAGGATTTAAATAGAGGTTGTTGGATAAGTCTATGCTAAAGAAAGCCTTGTGGATTTTTTTTTTTTTACTAAAATGTCCTTAGGGAAATTAGCATCATCTTACTATAAACATCCCTGTTTCTAGAGGAGATATTTACTTTTTCTTCGCATATACTAGCTGTTTGAGTGAAATACTAAAAAAAAATATTCTTTTAAAACAAACATACAAACAAACAGTCCTGTATTTGTCTAGAATGGCTCTAATGAGCAACTTGTCCAGGGTCTGTATGTCTCAGAGACTAATCACAGCATACCTGCTGTGTGGCACCGTTCCAGCTCCGTATCAGATAAATACCAGGAAGCCATTGTGAGCAGTTAAATGGGACAAAATTTCTCAGCACAGCTTGTAATGGCCAGGTACCTGTGTCACCAGGCTAGGCTAATAACTAGCAGACATGCCAGAATATTGATGGCCTTGCCACACTGGAGTCGCTGGTGTCCTGTGACATGTACCAGCGGGCTGTGCAGTCAGGATTAAGAGAACACATCAGGCTTGTCCAGGGGAATGACAGTGATCCTTCCTCTGCTCTGTCTTGCATGTAGAAGCTGTCTGCTCCCAGGGCTAGGGACCGCTAATCATCTCAGATTGCATCCTCAAGTTCAAACAGTGGCAGTAGAAAACTGGATGCTAATTAATAAAATGGGAATTGTATATAAAATTGATGAAAGAACAATGCTGGGTATTCCTGACAACAGGCTTTCTTTCAGACTTGTTTTTGTGATGTTTTTGTAAGTTTCTCTGAGAGCAAGAGTGAAGAGACAGAGAGGAGACAAGGCATGCAGAAAAGATGGCAGAAACTAGTCCCCAGAGAGGGCCATATCCTTAAGCCAATTTTAATCAAACAAGGGGGTTGTAATAGAATACAAGGTAGTGACTTAGTGTTTCTTCTCTGTGACTAAGTCTTCATTTCAAACGTTATGTAAAAAAAGCCCCAGCTCATTTAATCACAGATTTTCTGTCGTACATTCTGAAAGCGTAAGGAGAGGAACAGTTCATTGCAAAAGATAGGCAAGAATGAGGAAATCAAAGTAACGAAGGGGATATATTCCAATATACCGGCTGCCTGTGCCACACCTAGAGGAATGCCTGTACTTCAGCACTGGTACTAACTTAAATTTTTCAGAAATCAAAATGTTTCTACATTTCACTAATGGCACGGATTTCAGATTTAACTAGCAGAAGTGGAAAGGTTGAGTACCAAGATTAGAATCAGGAGCCTTTTGCTATTTAGTATCCAAAAAAGATGTCATTGGTAATAGAAGAGGTTCTGTTGATGTGCAACCCCTGGTTATGAAACTGTCAACAGAGCTTTTCTGTCCCTGAATTACTGGATCCTACAAATACAAGAAGGATGAATTTTAAAACACAGCACATCAAATGTCAACAGTGGCTGCAGGAAACAGCAGGTATCCTTGACCTGTGACTGTCTGCCTGCATAGATTTAAAGTCAGGCTATCCATTTCCATTGCTGCAATGAGCCGTAGAAGCTTGTCTTGCTAAAACAGGGAAAAACTGTCATTGCCCCAGGACCTTGATCTGCTTTCTCAATAAAAGAGGCCACGTCTAATTTGTCAAGGCAGCTGCTCAGGGTTCAGGGCATTAGAACTATTGTGTGGTGGACTAGATCCCCAGCTGCATTCATCCACAGTCACCCGGTGAGGACAGCTTGGTGGAGGAGTGCAGACTGCCTCGTGCTCTTGTTTGACCCTTGTAGCACTGACATATTTATCAAGAGCTGGGAATTTGCTGTAGAGGATGCTGGCCCTGCAGGGCCACTACTCTGTCTGGAAATAGCGAAGCATTAAGTGCTGGACAGGATGTTAAGTAACACCCCGTCTTATTTTTGTGGTGTTCATATGGGATACAGGGAGTCGTGAGATACAAAGATGCTGAATTGGGAGGGCAATCTAGCCCTTTACGTAAGAGATGTGTGAAAGTGCTTTGAAATTTGAAGGGATTTAAGAGCAGAAAATCTCTTAAAGCACCTTTTGGTGTTACGTTAGTGCCAGTGTACAATTAAAATGTCAATACGCCGTTAAAGATGTTTGAATAATTCATTTTTCTCATATAGGATGTGTCTAGTTTAAATAATTGTATTAATTAATAGGTAAGATGTCCTGTAGAAATTCTGCAGTGACCTAAACTTTGACAGTCCTGGTTCAGAGCACTTTTAATATGATCTGTGGATTATGAATTGTTTAATTCATGCCTTTGTAGAAAACACCACCTACATTTTTCTTACACAGATAACCTTTTAGTGAATGGTATCAGAATCCTTGTCAGTATGTAGGAAGGATCCTGACTGACTTTTCACATTTTTTTCCCAGTTTTCTTTAAAACTGTGAAAGAGGTGAGCTTGATTCTTAATGTCAGGATGGGCTGGTGCTTACTGATTAACAGCATGCAGTTAATTAAAAAAAAGAAAAACCTGCAGAGAGCATAATTTATATTTTGCTGTGTTAATTTTATTGAACATTAAATACAGATAACAAATGTCATTGCCTTTGGAAAGTAGTTATTACTGTGAATATCCTTAGTTTAGGCAGGTGTTTAGGCAGGTGTTACTTCGAGCTTTTTTAATAGTCATTTAGTGAGACACTGTAGTCTCTAGTATCCGATTACTTTTTCTGTGACTTTTGCTAGACTTTAATCACGTGTTCTAAGATTTTCCATGCCAGTAGCTGAGAACGAGGAAGGGGAAAATATGTTGTTATTATAATGTTGCATAAAAGAGTCTTAAAGGTATTCTACTGAGAAGTTTTGAGGCAGATGGTGCAGACTTACCATTATACCAAAAATGCACATACTGACATCCATGAAGAAAGAAGAGCTTCACTGGCCAAGCTGTAGTTTTTGAGTTTTCAAGTTTTTGAGTTTTCAAGTTTTTGAGAAATCTCAGTCCCTCCTATCCAGAAGAGACCTGTCACAGTTGGGCAACTAAATACACAGACAACTCCGTGCACATTGAGCATTGGTGCTGTGGCTGATAAGCCCATTAACCACTAGCTGATAGTCTGACAGCTCTCCTTGCCCTAGCAGACCAGAATAAGTCAGTCCCTCTGCTGAAGGAGATCTTAACAGCTCCACCGGCATCAGAAGAGCTTAGGAGAGTTTGTAGAGAACTCGGTCAGAAAGCATTAAGCGGCATTTCAAGCACAGCTGTACAATGCAGCAAAGATTTGGAAATGGCTATCACCAGTTTTTTGTTGGCCAGGAAGAATACCTGTAATGCTGTGTCATAGTGAGTCTTGTTGGATGACCAGACCCAGGCTCGTTCCAGCTCCCTACATCTACCAAAGCGGTTAGCCCTGGATATTAAGCTGTAATTCTCCCACCAGCAACCAAACACTGCAGCCTTCTGTGAAATAAGATTTTAGATGAAGGGGTAGCTTGATAGCATTGTCACTACTGAGCATCAAGCAGACAGTTCCTTCATATGCCTAACAAGGATTTTTTTAATGGAAAATAGCACCAGCTGCATGCTGTCCATAATATGCCATCTTGTTCATGTCCTACCCCATCTTACCCACAATTGTAATAGAAAATAAAAGAATAGCTGTTAAAAAAAAGTGGGGGGAAGCAGGCCCTACAAAGCTGCTGTTATGCACTCCCATGTTCTTGAAGAAAGAAACAGAGGAGGTTTTGGGGGCAGCCTGAAAGATCTGCAATTAGAAAACACAAACAGTACCAGCACAGACAGGGAATATAAGCATGCACAGAAACACCTCTTGAACAGCAGCACACCGAAGCCTTCATTAAAATAATTCCAAAAGTCTTTTGAGAAGCACATATTTTCCAGGTGTTTCCTTGTTCTTTAAAACAGAAAACTATACTGAGTTCCTGTTTGGAGGCAAGCAGGATGAGTGAGACAGAAGCCATAACGCTGGGTACACACTGAGTACCGCTTGTTTTTAAAGAAGCTAACAGAAGTGGTCTTGTCGTGCGGTGCAGAAAAGGCTGTTGGTAGTTTCTTTGAGCTTGTGGTCAGCACTGGAGAAATTTAATTCCTGCCACCGGCTTATAGCTCGCATCAAATAGTTCAACAATTCTCCATGTGTTTTCCTTGCTGAATGAGTCCCAATCAGAGGCTCTCAAAGGAGGGCACAGAGCAGGGGTGCCCTCTGTCCCTTCTTATGCCTGTGCACCCCACTGAACTTCTTGCATTCACCGCAGAGCCTGCCCAAAGGTTTGGGCAATCACGGTTCGTAATAAAGAACAGAAAGAGCACTGCTTTTTTCTTTTTTTTCAGATAGTGTTCAGCTTTATCTCTACGAAACACTAGACTCTATTCAGTGTCTTAAAGAGGTCTCGCAGTCCTACAGCACTTTATATGCTTTTTGTCTAAATATGACCAAGATACAAGCAATGCCCTGAGGCACTCATCCAGTAAGACCAATTAATTTTCTCTACCCAGGGGGATTTGTATATCTCCGTGTGCAGTTCTCACTCATTGAACTAAATTACTGATACCAAATCAGAGGATGCTTTAATATACCCAGCATCAAGACCTGGAAAGACAGCACAGTTTATCTCTACTTGCTCATGGCAAGACAACTTGATAATGTGTGTTTAGAAAGGACGAGAGAGGATAAATATGTATCACTGAGAGGAGAGTTTGTGATAAAATTTGTTAAAGTCCCAGTGCTAGCAAAAAAAAACCAATGAGTCTTTAACTTTTAACATGGAATTTGTACGTCTGTAGATCTGTAAACATATCCTGAGAACTAGTCTACAGATATGAAAAAAAGCCAGTTATATTCCTTTTTAGGGCACCTACCTTCATGTTGATTAACTGTGGAAGCTGCCTGGTTTGCCTGCAGCAGTGGAAAATACTGGCTTAATAAAAGAGTATGAGCAGAAACTGAACAAATACTACAATAAATCCAGGAAATGGGTATTTGATCCAGTACTAGAACTGAGTGGAAGGCTGATGGAGTTGTTGTGTTGCAGAAACACTGCTGTTTATGAGATGTATGGTAAAGCAAATGTGCAGGCTCATCTGCCTGGGTGACACTGGACGGTCAGGAGGGTCTCTGGGTGGGCTTCAAATGTTTATTGGAGAAGGCACTGGCTTGCACGTGCTACTGGGTTTTGATTGCTACTGGCCCTAGAGCATCCTTCTTGGAGCTGGAGCAGGTACCTCCTTGCCAAAGTAGATGAAGCTAGAGGTTTATCTCATCCAAGAAGCAGACTGGCCATAGTCATCACTAAGCATGTTATAAAATGCACAGACAGGAAATATCAGTGCAGTGATGGCATCAAAGTGTAAATGTACATGCAGTGACTACAGGGTGGCGAGGCAATTAAAAAAAATAGGTAAAAACGTGCAGGAAGCTGTAAACTTGACAGACAGAAAAATGCATGAAAGAAGCCACCACTGGAGACAGAAAATTAAGTAAGTGGGAGAGAGATGATAACAGCACCAGGGCAAGAAGTCCATCAGGGAAATGCTGTCGTTTACCTCAGGATGTGTCTGAAGCAACCCTTCTCCCTTTACTGGAGATAGTGCAGATTCAAATGAGTGTAACTGAGAGGTAAGGAGGTTTCTGATATTATATTGGGAGAGTACTGTGATACAGAAAAAGCACTACTGGTGATATTAGTCTTGGCCAGTGTTTCAAACTCGTTGCAATTCCTCAGTCGCTTAATGTATTCAAAGGC